>NC_091991.1:5731472-6031472 GCF_044704955.1 Pristiophorus japonicus | reverse complement strand
CAGTGTAAACCTGATGAACCATCAGGAAATCTTGAAATTTGCTTCATTAGGATTTGAGTCAACGACAAGAACAGCTTTGCATTATTACAGTGCTCCTCACATAACACATTTTCGGGTGGAGGAAAAAATAGACATGGAACAGGAGGAAGAAAGAACAGCCGGAAGATTGCAGCGTGCTGGTGACATGGAAGTGCAGATGAAGAGGAGGGTCTTTGACATCAGGGAGAGAGGTGGCGAGAATAGGGGAGGTCATTCGAGAGTGCAGCGTCATAGTGACTGAAGAGTGGCAACCAAAGTGGTGCAGAGTATGTGAAGAATGAGCAGGTGCAGAGGGTGCATGTGAAGCATATTGCTGGAGGAAATCATTGTAGAAGGATGAGACAAGTGCTTTGAAGAAGAGGGCAAAGATTGTAAAATACATTTGTTTGGGCACAGAAGCCGGTGATGGGAGTGCATGGTTTTATGTCGAGGGGCACTTTGACTGCAGCACTCTGAATGGTTTGTGCTGAGTTGAGATTGGCAAAAAGCACATTGAAGCAAGTGATAAAGGCATGGATTTGGGTTTTGATGGCAGTGAGCGGGAAAGAGAATGACGTAGACAGGCAATGCTTTGCAAGTGAAACAGGGCACTTCTGGGGAAGGAAACTGAGGTCAGAGTGGCCTAGCTTCTCCATGTCTAGTCATTGCCTGAGGTGGCACACTTGGGAATCAAAGCTGGAAACATCAATACTGGTGGGGGCCAAAAAAGGCAGTTCAGTTTTGCTGACGAGCTGGAATAAATTTGAGGTCATCCAGTTATTGTCAGATGGCATTTAGTGTTTTAATATCAACAAAGGAGGGTAGAGCTGGATGTCATCTGTGTTCACATACAAGCTGACCGTGTGCATTTAGATGGATGTGTCTGAGGGGCAGCATATAAACCATGTGGACCAAGGATTTCGTCCTGGGGTTCCATACCAGCCTCCCAACTCTGCATGAGCTCCAACTGATCGAGAGCTGACACCTTCCTGTTCTACTTGCCGATCCACTCTGACATTGTTGACATCCAATGAATGAATATTCCCCCAATATATCGACTTCAAAATGTTATCCTGATTTTCAAATCTTGAAATGGGTTTGCACTCATCCCCTCCAACCTTTGTAACATCCTCAAGCCCTGTACCACCTTATTATCCACCCTGGTCTACTGCACATTTCCTGTCTTTGCTCTGTGCCATTGTGGCAGAGCCTTCAACCATCTTTCCCTCTTACTCTTGAACTCCTTCCCAAACCTTTTGTGTTGATGCATTTCTCTGTACTTTTCAATCCACTTAAAAAGATAGCTCCTCTGACCACTTCCCCGGGACCTGCTCCAGTTTCTGGTTGGGTCTGGTTGAGCCAGATGCGAGATTTTCCACTCGTGCCCTTATATGGAGTCCACTTTCTACCATGTATTGTGCTTTACGATGCTGTGCTCTGTATTTTATTCAATTATTTTTTCTTAAAACCACTGTTCAGGAACGCCCGAGTAGAAAAATTACTTTTTGCACTAAGCTGCATTTTTAAAATTTGTTTAATGCTCAACGGATTTAAAATTGAGAGTCTATCTGTGACCGTCAAGTATGGATCGGAAAGGCTGCATTCTGCATCTTTGTCTAATTTCAGCATAGCTTTTGTGTGTTCACCAAATGACAGTTTGTCGGTTCTTCTCTCTCCTTTATATGCACCTGTTTTTTTTTTAGGGGGATCGATGGAGTGAAGGGGAACTTGCAGAAGGGAAGGGGGCAGCTTTGCTCTTGGGCAAGGCCTGACCCCAACTGATTATAAGAACATAAAAACATGAGAAATCGGAGCAGGAGTAGGCCATATGGCCCCTCGAGCCTGCTCCGCCATTTAATAAGATCATGGCTGATCTTATCTTGGACTCGGCTCCACTTCCCTGCCCGCTATCCATAACCCCTTATCGTTAAAAGAAACTGTCTATTTCTGTCTTAAATGTATTTAATGTCCCAGCTTCCACAGCTCTCTGAGGCAGCGAATTCCACAGATTTACAACCCTCAGAGAAGAAATTTCTCCTCATCTCAGTTTTAAATGGGCGGCCCCTTATTCGAAGATCATGCCCCCTAGTTCTAGTCTCCCCCATCAGTGGAAACATCCTCTCTGCATCCACCTTGTCAAGCCCCCTCATAATCTTATACATTTTGATAAGATCACCTCTCATTCTTCTGAATTTCAATGAATAGAAGCTCAACCTACTCAACCTTTCCTCAAGTCAACCCCCTCATCTCCGGAATCAACCGAGTGAACCATCTCTGAACTGCCTCCAAAGCAAGTATATCCTTTCGTAAATATGGAAACCAAAACTACACGCGGTATTCCAGGTGTGGCCTCACCAATACCCTGTAGAACTGTAGCAAGACTTTCTGCTTCTATACCCACCCCCTTTGCAATAAAGGCCAAGATGCCATTGGCCGCCTTGATCACTTGCTGTACCTGCAAACTATCCTTTTGTGTTTCATGCACAAGTACCCCCAGGTCCCGCTGTCCTGCAGCACTTTGCAATCATTTGCCATTTAAATAACTTGCTCTTTGATTTTTTTTCTGCCAAAGTGCATGACCTCACACTTTCCAACATTATACTCCATCTGCCAAATTTTTGCCCACTCACTTAATCTGTCTATGTCCTTTTGCAGATTTTATGTGTCCTCCCCCTCACACATTGCTTTCCCTCCCACCTTTGGATCATCAGCAAACTTGGCTACGTTACACTCAGTCCCTTCTTCCGAATCGTTAATATAGATTGTAAATAGTTGGGGTCCCAGCACTGATCCCTGCAGCACCCCACTAGTTACTGGTTGCCAACTAGAGAATGAACCATTTATCCCGACTCTCTGTTTTCTGTTAGCATGGAGAGAGGATTGGTTAACTAATATATTGCCCCCAACCCCGTGAACTTTTATCTTGTGCAGTAAGCTTTTATGTGGCATCTTGTCAAATGACTTCTGGAAGTCCAAATACACCACATCCACTGGTTTCCCTTTATCCACCCTCTTCGTTACATCCTCAAAGAATTCCAGCAAATTTGTCAAACATGACTTCCCCTTCATAAATCCATGCTGACTCTGCCCGACAGAATTATGCTTTTTCAAATGTCCTGCTACTGCTTCTTTAATAATGGACTCCAACATTTTCTCAACCGTAGATGTTAGGCTAACTGGTCTATAGTTTCCTGCTTTTTGTCTACCTCCTTAAATAGGGGAGTTACATTTGTAGTTTTCCAATCTTGGATAAACCTGGATTTGGAGAATCCGTGTCCTTTATTGCAGCAGAGGTTTAATTTTGGAAGAAACCAATTGTTTTAAACCACCAAGCAAAGTATTTAATGCATTTGATTCAGAATTCGGGTGCAGATTTTCTGGGTACAACACTAATGTGTGCATCCTTGTTTGCAAATCCCTCCATGGCCTCGCCTCTCCATATCTCTGTAATCTCCTTCAGCTCTACAACCCTCCAAGATGTCTGCGCTCCTCGAATTCTGCCTTCTTGAGCATCCCTGATAATTTCTCAACCATCGGTGGCCGTGCCTTCAGCTGCCTGGACCCTAGCTCTGGAACTTCCTCCAGAAACAGCTCAGCATCTCTACCTCTCTGCTCCTTTAAGACGCTCCTTAAAACCTACCTCTGTGAGCAAGCTTTTGGTCACCTGTAATTTCTTATGTGGCTTGGTGTCAAATGTATTTGTTTTGTCTTAAAGCACTTGTGTGAATCACCTTGGGTCGTTTTACAACGTTCAAGGTGCTTCATAAACACAAGTTGTGAGAATCGCTAGTCATGGGTGATTCATGAGATAACATCACAAACCTGTTCTAAATGGCCATGTGATACAAAGCTGATCTCTGTTTCGGATGAATTGGTATGCTCACTCCGAAGAGACAGTAACAGGTGCTGAAGGTCTGCTGAAGTTGTGGTGAAAGCATTTAGGGTGGAGTAGAAGGTGGTTAATTTTGCTGTGCCAGGAATGCTGGCTATTGTAGATTTAAGTACAAATGTGCTTTGCCTTGAGCATAAAAATATCAACCAAAGAAAGATTTTAATTCAGGTCAAAAGTTGTGGGGAACAATATACGAAAGGAGGACCGTTTGTACAGTTTCATGTTGAGTACATTCCTTGATTATATAACATGTCACTTGTGCTTCTGGGACGTTGTCTTTCCTGACTCCCAGCTGCAGTTTAACCCTTTCTGAAATACATTTTTACGTACTGCTGCGTGTCGTGACAAGGGAAAAAAAACTCTTTGTGGTGTATGTAGCACACAAGTCACTGACTCCACACAGTGTGGTGTTGGTCGAACTGCTCTGACCGCCGTCCTTTATTGAACAGCTCCAGAGTGCTCCACAGGTGTCCCAACCCCTCATCATCTGCCTGCTCCTCGCTGAACAGTGGATCATCCCCCATCTCCTCAGCCACATGGTGAGTCTGATTTATTTTACACATACGCTGAAGGTGGTCTTTAACGTGGCAGGTATTGCACGTATACTGCGCAAACCTGCACCGGTGAGCCCCATGGCTTCCTCCACAGCGCCAGCATGGTGCTACTCGATTAGCCCCCCTCAGCGGACTCTGAGTTCCAGGATCCCGAGGTCCGTGCTCTCTGCCCCGGGCAGAGCCACGTTCTGCAGTTTTGTCCGTGGTGGGCGCTATCCTGTGGACAGTGCCTGCCGGGTTCGAGACTGTGTGGATCATTTGTTTGGTGCTGCACGTCGAGGTCATATATGCCCGGCTGATGGTGATATCCTTTGTCAGAGTGACTGTGTGTTCCGTGGCTAGCAGCTTGTGACGGAGGCCCTCATGGCCAATCCCCATAACGAAAACGTCCCGCAAAGCCTCATCAAGGTGTGCCCCAAAATCACACGGCGCCGCGAGTCTCCTGAGGTCCGCAGCATATTTAGTGACATCCTGGCCCTTGGGCCTGCAGTGATGTAGAATTTGTATCTGGCAGTGAGGATGCTCACCTTCGGTTTCAGTTGGTCACGAATGAGTGCGACCAGCTCCTCGTATGACTTGTCCCTGGCGCTCCCGGGTGCCGGCAAATCCCTGACGAGACAGTAAACCTCATTGCCACAACTGGAAAGCAATAGCGCCTTACGCTTCCCTCTCAGTGCGTTCGTGTCCTCCGTCAGGTTTGCTGTGAAGTAGTACTCGAGCCTTTCCGTAAAGGCCTCCCAATCATTGCCCATCGTAAAAACCTTTAGTGAGCCCAGAGTAGCCATGGTTGGGTGGAGTTCGTCTGCTTCCTTGTCGCCAATGTGGTGTATGTAGCACACAAATCACTGACTCCACACGGTCTGGTGTTGATCTAACTGCTGTGACCGTAGTCCTTTATTGAACAGCTCCAGAGTGCTCCACAGGTGTGGTGGGCAGCCTTTTATACTGCCTCGTGCAGGTACTTTCAGGTCTCCCACTACAGCGCCCTCTGTAGTGCACCATTTTACTTATCATACATTTAATGTACCAGCACAATACACAACACTTTGCAGCAAGCATTTTTCATCCACTGCTTACACCAAGCACATATCCTATATTCATTCGTTAGTTTCGTTTGGAGGTGAAATTGACGCTTGATATGACCAGGAACTAGGGGTCAGATGAGCAGCTCGGCTGCAGCTATGGAAACTCGCAGGGCGTGGAGGACCAGAAAAGGCTGCTCCCTAATTGGTGGATTTAGACCAATCTCGGAACACTATTTTTTGCATATCAGTATTTCAGCTCGGCAAGCGTAAAGGGCTGAACATGCCCAGTGTTCAAACATCGGAGTGGCTGGGAAGGAGGTGAAGGATAGGAGTGCAATCGACACTCAGTGGGTTTTCTGTGATTATTCCTGATTGGATCAGGCACCATGTGTAACATAGGCATGTCAATTCAACTGTATTTAGATGGCACCTTTAACATAATAAAACGTCCCAAGACGCTTCGCAGGAGTGCTACAAGACACAAAATTTGACGCCGATGGGTGAGGCCATGGAGGGATTTGAAAACAAGGATGAGAATTTTGAAATTGAGGCCTTGCTTAACCGGGAGCCAATGGCGATGGGTGAGCGGGACTTGGTGTGAGTTAGGACATGGACAATGGAGTTTTGGATCACCAAGTTTACGAAGGGCGGAATGTGGGAGGCAAGCCCAGGAGTGTGTTGGAATCGTAAAGGCATGGATGAGGGTTTCAGCAGTGGCTGAGCTGAGGCAAGGGCGCAAACGGGCGATGTTACGGAGCTGGAAATAGGTGGTCTTACAGATGCTGCGGATATGTTGCCAGAAGCTCATTTCAGGGTCAAGTATGACACCAAGGTTGCGAACAGTGTGGTTCAGCTTCAGACAGGAGACGGATGGAGTCACTGGCTCGGGATCGGAATTTGTGGCGAGGACCGAAAACAATGGCTTTAGTCTTCCCAATATTTAATTGTAGAAAATTTCAGCTCATCCAGATGTGGATGTCGGACAAGCGGTTTGACAATTTAAAGACCGTGGAGGGGTCGAGACAAGTGGTGGTGAGGTAGAGCTGGGTGTTGTCAGTGTACATGTGGAAACTGACGCTGTGTTTCCAGATGATGTCGCCAAGGGGACAGGATGTAGATGAGAAATAGGAGGGGGCCAAGGATAGATCCTGGGGGGACACCAGAGGTAACGATGTGGGAACGGGAAGAGAAGCCGTTGTCGGAGATTCTCTGGCTACGATTAGATGGATAAGAATGGAACCAGGCGAGTGCAGTCCCACCCAGCTGGACGTTGGTGGAGAGGCGTTGGAGAAGGATGGAGTGGTTAACTGTATCAAAGGCTGCCGACAAGTCAAGAAGGACGAGGAGGGATAGTTTACCTTTGTCAGTCACAAAGGATGTCATTTGTGACTTTGATGAGAGCCGTTTTGGAACTGTGGCAGGGGTGGAAACCGAATTGGAGGCATTCAAACATGGCGTTGCGGGAAAGATGGGGCTCGGATTTGTGAGGCGACAACACGCTCAAGCACTTTGGAGAGGAAAGGGAGGGTGGAGATGGGGCGGTTCTTTGCAAGGTCGGAGGGGTCAAGGGTTGGTTTTTTGAACAGAGGGGTGATGGTAGATTTGAGGGAGGGGGGGACAGTACCTGAGAGGGTAAATTAATCTGGGAAATTGCCCTTTGCTCAAGGGAAACTTCACAAGAGATGTATTTTTAGGCCCCACGTTTTGCAGAATGTTGTTTATAGATTCCCTGCACTGTTTTTTCTTTTGATCTTCGGTTATTGGCATCATTTAAAGGGAGAGGAGAGCTTGGGGTCTGGACTGTCCAGAGGAATAGAACTAGATTGTGAAAGTGATCAGCAAGATTGCGGGATCACCAACTATTGAATTACTCTGACAGCAAGACAAACAAATGGGGAAAGTTAAGGGGCGAAGACTAAATTTAGATGCGTAGATGTGAAGTCGTTGAACTCGAGTCACTGGTGGGAACCTGCAATTCGGATGTCATGGGAATCAAACTCGAACCAGTGGAAGTGTCTATAACTTCAAAGCATGCAGAGAATTCTGGCGGGTTAGCAAATACATGTTCAATGAGGAGCTTAACATCCTGTGGTGCCCGTAAGAGCTGAAAATGAGGATAAACCAGACATAGTAAAATAGAAATTGAGGAAAACTGGAATTGCTGGAAAGACTCATCTCATTTTATTTTGGTTTAAATATTCAAGTACATTTTTGTCTTGGGTGTTTCAACCAACACATCCTCATCAACTGTTGCCTAACCCCTCGAGCTCTGTGATAATATTGCTTCCTGACTTGAGCCCTGACACACTCAGCTGATTTTAAACCTCCTTTCCTTGCATCTGTCCTGCTTGGGCTATACAGGTATCTGATCTTACTGCAGCAATGGGAGCTCAGAGCCCAGGCAGAGGGAAAGTTGCTATTTAAATATTGTAGTGCTGGAGGAACCGAAATAAAAACAGAAAATGCTGCAAACACTCAGCAGTTCAGGCAGCATCTGTGGAGAGAGAAACCGAGTAGTCAGAACTGGAAAATGTTCGAGATGTAAGAGGTTTTAAGCAGGGAAAGGGGCAGGGGCAGAACAAACCAAAGGGAGGTTCGGTGATCAGGTGGAAGATCGGAAAGATTAAATGACAAAAGGGATGATGGGGCAAGGCAAAAAGAGGGTGGTAATGGGACAAGTGAAAAAACAAAGGATGGGTCCAGAGGAGGTGTAAATGGGAATAGCAGAATCAGTCCAGAAAAAATGGGGGCAGCGGGTATTTGTTGAGCTCAATGTTGAGTCTGGAAGGCTGAAAAGTGCCTAATCGAAAGATGAGGCGGTGTTCCTCAAGCTTGCGTTGAGTTTCATTGGAGCACTGAAGGAGGATGGAGCGGAGAACTAAAGCGGAAATTGACCGGAAGTTCGGGGTCACGCTTGCAGACTGAAAGTCGATGTTCCATAAAGCGGTCACCCAATCTACGTTTGATCTCCCCAATCTAGAGGAGACCGCATCATGAACAGCGAATACAGCATCTGATCCCGGTACCAGGGCAGCCTGAGGAAAAGTGTTTTGAGGCCCTCAAAACTGTCATTAAGCTCATGGTCTACAGGGCTGTAGTAATACCCGCCCTCCTGTATGGCTCAGAAACATGGACCATGTACAGCAGACACCTCAAGTTGTTGGAGAAATACCACCAACGATGTCTCCGCAAGATCCTACAAATTCCCTGGGAGGACAGATGCACCACCGTTGGCGTCCTCGACCAGGCCAACATCCCCAGCATTGAAGCACTGACCACACTTGATCAGCTCCGCTGGGCAGGCCACATTGTCCGCATGCAAGACGCGAGACTCCCAAAGCAAGCGCTCTACTTGGAACTCCTTCGCAGCAAACGAGCCAAAAGTGGGTAGCAGAAACATTAGAAGGACAACCTCAAAGCCTCCCTGATAAAGTGCAACATCCCCACTGACACCTGGGAGTCCCTGGCCAAAGACTGCCCGAAGTGGAGGAAGAGCATCCGGGAGGGCGCTGAGCACCTCGAGTCTCATTGCCGAGAGCATGCAGAAATCAAGCGCAGGCAGCGGAAGGAGTGTGCGGCAAACCAGTCCCACCCACCCTTCCCCTCAACGACTATCTATCCCACCAGTGACAGAGACTGTGGTTCTCGTATTGGACTGTTCAGCCACCTAAGAACTCATGCTAAGAGTGGAAGCAAGTCTTCCTAGATTCCGAGGGACTGCCTATAATGATGATATGGTCCACCATCTTTGGGGCAATTTTGCTGTAACAGGGAAATCAACCAGAAGAGAAGCTCAACTTTCAGTCCCAAACAAATCTAGTCATACTTAATCTCCCAAGGAATGCTTCAGTTCTGTGGTACTGGCGTTGAATTTTGACTTGCTTGAACTGTGGAGGGCCGTTGCTATCACCATTTACACTCCAATATTCCTGAAAGAGGTAGACAGGAATCCAACTTTACTGAAGCCCACTGAATTAAGAATGATGAATAGACGGTGACTATTTAAGATAGTCTGTAATTGAATCACGAAAGAGGTGTAGCAGGTTAACCCAAAGAAGTAAAGAATTTGCAGTTCTGACCTTAAATGTGAACTCTGTTCTCTCTCCATGGGTGCTGCCTAACCCGCTGAGTATTTCCAGCATTTTCTGTTTTTTTTCTCTCTCTGATTTCCAGCCTCCGCAGCATCTTTCGTTTGTTGCAGCATTTATATTGTCTTTCACAACCATTGGATGTCCCAAGGCGCTTCACATCTAATGAAGTGCAATCATTGTTGTAATACAGGGCAACGCAGCAGATTTACAATCTATATTAGCGACTTGGAAGAAGGGACTGAGTGTAACATAGACAAGTTTGCTGACGATACAAACATGGGAGGAAAAGCAATGTGTGAGGAGGACACAAAAAATCTGCAAAAGGACACAGACAGGCTGAGTGAGTGGGCAAAAATTTGGCGCATGGAGTATAATGTTGGAAAGTGTGAGGTCATGCACTTTGGCAGAAAAAAAAAATCAAAGAGCAAATTATTATTTAAATGGAGAAAGATTGCAAAGTGCCGCAGTACAGTGGGACTTGGGGGTACTTGTGCATGAAACTCAAAAGGATAGTATGCAGGTACAGCAAGTGATCAGGAAGGCCAATCTTGGCCTTTAATGCAAAGGGGATGGAGTATAAAAGCAGGGAAGTCTTGCTACAGTTTTCCAGGGTATTGGTGAGGCCACACCTGGAATACTGCGTGCAGTTTTGGTTTCCATATTTACGAAAGGATATACTTGCTTTGGAGGCAGTTCAGAGAAGGTTCACTCGGTTAATTCCGGGGATGAGGGGGTTGACTTATGAGGAAAGGTTGAGAATTGGAATTCAGAAGAATGAGAGGTGATCTTATCGAAACACATCAGATTGTGAGGGGGCTTGACAAGGTGGATGTTTCCATTGATGGGGGAGACTAGAACTAGAGGGCATGACCTTAGAATAGGGGGCTGCCCATTTAAAACAGAGATGAGGAGGAATTTCTTCTGAGGGTTGAAAATCTGTGGAATTCACTGCCTCAGCGAGCTGTGGAAGCTGGGTCATTGAATAAATTTAAGACAGAAATAGACAGTTTCTTGAACAATAAGGAAATAAGGGGCTATGGGGAGCGGGCAGGGAAGTGGACCTGAGTCCATGATCAGATCAGCCATGATCTTATTAAATGGTGGAGCAGCCTCGAGGGGCCGTATGGCCTACTCCTTTTCCTATTTCTTATGTACTTATGTTCTTATGATTTGTGCACATGCAGGTCCGACAGACAGCAATGAGATAATGATCAGATAATGTGATTTTGCTGGTGTTGGTTGAGCGATAAATGTTGGTCATGACAATGGGAGAACTCTCCTCCATGCAAAACAAGTTTTCAGTGTCTACGCTTGCTGTTAATTTAACAATGACCTCTCTTTTCTGCTGCCAAATCTGGTTGTACTGGTTTGAGGGCGAGAATCCGTTCACTTGGAACAGGTGTTCTAGAGCTATCTGTGCATCCTTTGCTTCACGTATTATTGATATATCACATTTGATCAGTCTGAATTGGGCGTAGCTATATGATTCAGCATTGCTTGTTAGAAGTTAGGACATGTGCTCTTGTTGAAGTACTTAATGAAGTTTGTGCAAGCTATTTCTTGCATCTGCTGTTCATCATAAATTTGATATGGGATTGGATTTCCTGTGAACAGGAAGTTACACCTGGAGTTACTCCCAATTGTGTGGCCATTTTACTAATGTTCATTACACACACATCTCCTGCAAATCTGATTAACATAAAAATGGGCATAAACGAGCGGAAATCAGTGTAAAGAATCGGGGCCCAAGGAAAGCACTGAATTTGAGTATGAGAATTAGATATCATGCTTATTACGCACAGCATGATTAAGAACATGCAATCGTGGAAGCTTTTGAATGACGTGATTTGTACTGATCCCATAAAACTGCATTCAAAGAAACAGAAAATACAGTCTCTGGGGATAAGCAGGAAAAAAACTCAATCGCAATAAAACCGCAGAAAAAAAGCTTTCTTGCTCTACCTGAAATTGTGGGCTTAATTTTACATCCGTTTTGATCAAGCGAAGTTGCAGGAAATTTGTGTGCACAGCCCTTAAGCCTGTCGGCAGAGTCATTATAATGAGCAGGAATCGATAGCTGGACAAGGACATTCGGGCGTAGCACAATTAAGTGCACAACACAGTTCACGACTTCTCTCTCTCTTCCATCTTTCTTCCTCATGCATTCCCCTTTCTAACTTTCCCGGGTATTTACTCTATACCCCGATTTACGTGTGTCTCGGCACAAATACACAGGAAATTCCACCCCGAGCTGTAGCTACTGAATGCGACTAACTGAATAGAGTTCTGGGATAATCAGTTGTCGGAGCAAAACCACTTTAGTGTATCTATCCCTAATTTTATCGTTTTGTCAGAAGTAACAAAAGGGCATTGGTGAGAAGTTTGTCAATGTCCTCCTTGCTCTCCCCTTGGTTCCCAAAGGACTTGAGCTCCATAACTAATGAATAGAGTAGGCACCATTTGAAAATGCAGCCCAATATCTCTTGCTTTAAGTAGGACTAATGGATATTGATTTAACTGTGAAAATCTCCACTGAAACCTTTTTCTTTTACTTAGTTTTACATTGCCTAAATAAGGGTTTCTGAGTGAAAGGGTCTGCACTTGTTTTATCACCTGATTTGTATCCAAGACCGTCGTTAAATAATGCACAGTCCAGGTGAGTATTTAATCAAGTACAACTGCTTTTGGTGTCATTTTAAATTCAGATTCGGGAACACTGACTCCTGGCGCCAGCTCTCCTCATGGTAGACTCCTCCTTGACTGATGAGAAACTGATGTGTCTTTTGTAAGCTCCCTTAGCAGCATTCATGTGCTTGACCTAACAAACTGGATAACATTTTTGCTTTAAAAGTTTTATGCTTTCCGCAATATTGCACATTGTGCTAACCCATTTTACCTTGTTGTGTCCCCTTCCTCCCATGTTTCTTTCTTCACTTATTCTCCTTCCTAACTTTCCCTCTGGTGGACCTTGCTGCTGCCCATTGTGTATGTTGCATTGCACCAACAGCATCATGGAGAGATCAGAGACTTACAAGGATTATCAAGTAAGTCACTTTCATTTTGTGAAACCACTTCTGTGGAGCATTGCTGGGACTTTTGGGAGGATAGAGTGGCGGGGGTAGGGGGGGGGGTGAGTTTCCAATGTACAGCTGGAAATAGAAACTGCACCTTGATCAGGACAACGTGCCTTGACTTTGAAATTACTGCTGAAAAGTATTGGATAATTACATTTGGTCCACACAAAACACCGTGCATCTAAAAAAAAATTGTCTGAAATATTTTGATGATGTAGTGCAGGGCATGAATGAAAATATTATCGTAAAATAATTCAACCTAAAAATTGTGTTCAGCATTGCATATTTGGTATTTACACTGTCTGCATTATTCCTGGAGTTTTAATGGTTATCAGCTAGCACAGGGTATTCCTGGATCAGCAAACGTGATACAGGCTGGGTTTTATATTTAATTTCCTGACATCTCTTCCGTCCAAATTTACAAACCAAAAAATATATATATGTGCAGGATACATAATTGGGATTTTGAATATATTTTTGACCTGGGATAGTGTTCTATGTCTATGTAATTTATTCTGTCTGTTCTATGCTGGATGTTTCAAGTGCTTCATTTGCTGCAGGGTACTTGTTCACGCATGGTAAAATTTGTGCTTCAGACTGTCACTGAGTAAATTGGGACGTGAATGCATTAGGTTGTGAATCTTGCTCGCAAAATCCACGAAGCAGATGGATGTGCCAAAAAGCAGAAGAGATAAAATGTACCAGTGACTTCCTCCTTGCTGTTATCCTTTCATGAATCTGAACTTTGGTCATTTATTCTGCATTGTCGCCGCACCACTGGATGTATGATCTGGGGTAGACACATGGTGGGTGACGTTTTTGAATTCTGTGCATGTCGATGTCGGGTGACTGGGTCGCGCTGATCCAGAAGTATCCTTCACCTGCAAAAGTTACGCACACGTGTTGGTTTCTCAGTTCGTTGAACGCATCTGAAAATATGTTCCGTGTTTCTCGCGTGAAGTGGCGTCGGGCTTTTACTGTGGAAAATGGTCATGGTGGATACCCGTGCTACCTTTTATCACAGCCCATTGCTGCCTAGTTCAGCTTCTCCGTCTGGAGTCTTAAACAGTCAAGCCTGTGAATAATTACTTTCACTGTCCTTTGAGCCAGCCGTATTTGTGGAGGTGATGACGGAAGGGGCAGGGGAGAGGGGTTTAAGTTGGTGGTTGATAGCGGCGAAGGAAGCCTGGGCTTATCTTTGCTCTCCAGGATGAAGCTGGAGTAGTGGGTGGTTTTGGCAGAGGAGGAAGAGGTACAATGTGCTCCAGCCAGATCTGGTTATCAATGGCTCAACCAGTTGTGCATCAGTTACACTTCAGTCTGTGCTCTTGGGTATGAGGGTGTGAAAATGGGGGGCCATTCTAGGGGGAGTAATGTGAATGTAAGATTTTGTTGGAGATAAGTGTAACGACAGTGGAGGTGAAGCAGTGGTTGAGCAAATTGGCAGTGGCAGTCGTATTGTTGAGTATATCTCGGCAGTCCCTCGTGTCAAGATGATCCACTTCCACACCAAAAAAAATAAGTTCACAGGGGTCCATGAGGTGGAATTCCTTTAATGTGGGGTGGCCGTTGCACACCAGCCACCACCAGTTGTGAGTGGAAGGCTAAATGCTAGGCATTTGGGAGTTTGAAAATGCACCTGGAAGTGACTTGGAGGAGTTTCCCCCTGGGTGGTGCAGAAGGGAGTGAGGCTGGAAGAAGGGGTGGGGCGGGTTTCAGTGCTGAGGGTTACAAGGAAGTGATTGGAGATGGAGTGAGAAGGCAAGGTTGGGAGGTGCCGTGAATATAAGTCGGAAGATTTTATATGGAAGCGGGAGGAAGCTTGGAGAGGACAGGAGAACAATTGGTTCAGAGGCGAGAGGGCAAGGCGAGTTGAGCATGAGATTGAAATCGGCAATGAGGAGTTGTTCAGTGCAGTGACTGAGACAGGACACTGGGCTGAGTGGTTGGTAAACAGCTCAGGTTTTAAAGAGGAGATGAGCAGAGTGGAGCAAGGTGAGGTGCTTGAAGGAGGACTGCGTACCAGAGAAGTGGCGGGAGAGACCAAGGTGTGACTTGGTGGGGGCCATGCCACCATGCACGTTTAGGCGAGGCAAATGGTGGAAAGTTGAGCCAGGTAGGGTGGCTTCAGTGCCGGGCAAGAATGCACCACCTATCAACTGAGGTTCGGTCAGAGCCAGGATTTTAATGAAACCATCCACACTAAGGACCCGAGCGAGAGGAGGATGGTCAGTTTGTAGATGATGCGGGAAGAGGGTTGTCGATTTGTAGTTGATCAAAAAAATGGCAGCGGTATTTAATGAGTACTCTTCAGCTTTGACTAACGAGAAGGATATTGGAGAGGACATGACCAATCCTGAATTGGTTAAGAGCAAGATGAATGATATGATGGATAAAAGGAAAAGTTTATATGTTAGTGAAGTGGGAAGACTAAAGCACCAGGGCTTGACATTACATCCAAGAATCCCGAGGGAGACTTTAGGAAAGCTTTTGACCAGGTACCACAAGAGATTACTGGAGAAGATTAAGGGACGTGGAATTAAGCGGAGGATAGCAAACTGGATTAAAAGGAAGGTGGAAAAAAAAGTAAGGGTTAAAGGCAGTTTATTTTTTGGTTCCATGATGTGGGCGTCGTTGGCAAGGCCGGCATTTATTGCCCATCCCTAATTGTCCCTTGAGAAGGTGGTGGTGAGCCGCCTTCTTGAACCGCTGCAGTCCGTGTGGTGAAGGTGCTCCCACAGTGCTGTTAGGGAGGGAGTTTCAGGATTTTGACCCAGCGACGATGAAGGAACGGCCGATATATTTCCAAGTCAGGATGGTGTGTGACTCGGAATGGGAACGTGGAGGTGATGGTGTTCCCATGCGCCTGCTGCCCTTGTCCTTCTAGGTGGTAGAGGTCGCGGGTTTGGGAGGTGCTGTTGAAGAAGCCTTGGCGCGTTGCTGCAGTGCATCTTGTAGATGGTACACACTGCAGCCACGGTGCGCCGGTGGTGGAGGGAGTGAATGTTGAAGGTGGTGGATGGGGTGCCGATCAAGCGGGCTGCTTTGTCCTGGATGGTGTCGAGCTTCTCGAGTGTTGTTGGAGCTGCACTCATCCAGGCAAGTGGAGAGTATTCCATCACACTCCTGACTTGTGCCTTGTGGATGGTGGGAAGGCTTTGGGGAGTCAGGAGGTGAGACACTCAACGCAGAATACCTAGCCTCTGACCCGCTCTTGTAGTCACAGTATTTATGTGGCTGGTCCAGTTAAGTTTCTGGTCAATGGTGACCCCCAGGATGTTGATGGTGGGGGCTTCGGCGATGGTAATGCTGTTGAAGCAAGCGCTCTACTCTGCAAACGAGCCCCAGGTGGGCAGAGGAAACGTTACAGGGACACCCTCAAAGCCTCCCTGATAAAGTGCAACATCCCCACCGACACCTGGGAGTCCCTGGCCAAAGACCGCCCTAAGTGGAGGAAGAGCATCCGGGAGGGCGCTGAGCACCTCGAGTCTCGGCGCCGAGAGCATGCAGAAATCAAGCGCAGACAGCGGAAGGAGCGTGCGGCAAACCTGTCCCACCCTCCCCTTCCCTCAACGGCTGTCTGTCCCACCTGTGACAGAGTCTGTGGATCTCATATCAGACTGTTCAGTCACCTAAGAACCCATGTTTAGAGTGGAAAGCAAGTCTGTCTTGATTTCGAGGGACTGCCTTTGATGGTGAAGATGAAAATCATGGGGCGATGGTTAGACTCTCGCCAGTTGGAGCTAGTCATTGCCTGGCACTTGTGTGGCGCGACTGTTATTTGCCTCCTCAGCCAAGCCTGAATGTTGTCCAGGCCTTGCTGTTTTCGGGCATGGACTGCTTCAGATTTTCAGTGGTTAGATATGGTTACTGTGAATATCAGTAATTTGGATCGAGGTGTAAAGGCACTGGTGTCAAAATTTACAGATGATACTAAAATAGAAGGTGTTGATTCTTTAGAAGACCAAAGGAAACTGCGAAGGCGTGTTCATGGGAGCAGGCAATGGGCTGTAGATGAATTCAGAGTCAATACATGTGAGGTGATGCATTAAAAGAAAAATTATACTCTGAATGGAAGCAGGCTGTGGAAGAGCAGAGATTTGAGAGTACGGCTGTTTTTGTTTTAAAAGCTTTTAGAATTCTAGGATTGATCTCGAGGTATGAAGATCACAGACCAGAGATAATGATGGGCATATCTGAAAGCTTGACTTCACATAAGAAGACCGCTATTGAGACGTGAGAGGCTATAATGCAGCTCCACTCGGATGCTCCCTGGTATGACGCAAGTCAGATCGAGGAAGGACTGGGAAATAAGTGCATCTTTTTTGGTTAAAACAATGCAGATTCGGTGGCGATACAATAGAATTGTTTAACATTACGAAAGGATGTTGCAGGGAGCAAAGAAACAGCAGTAGTTGAGGGTCAAAATTAGGGGCTATCGATTTATGGAACAGGGAGGGAGACAGCCCTACACAGAGTGTGTGAGGCTGTGGAATTCAGAGTCTTGCTCACCCATCACCCTTGTGCTCGCTGACCTGCAGTGGCTCCTGGTTAAGCAATGCTTCGATTTTAAAATCTCATCCTTATTTTCAAATCCCTCCAGGGCCTCGCCCCTCCCGATCTCTGTAATCTCCTCCAGCCCCACAACCCCCCCGAGATGTCTGCGCTCTCTAATTCTGCCCTCTGGGGAAATATAATTGCTTAACCATCGGTGGCTGTGCCTTCTGTTGCCTGGGCCCTCAGTTCTGGAACTCCCTCCCTAAACCCCTCGACCTCTCTCTTTTTAAGATGCTCCTTAAAACCGACCTCTTTGACCAAGCTTTTGGTCACCTGTGTTAATATCTCCTTGGGTGACTCGATGTCAAAGTTTTTGTCTTGGGATACTCCTGTGAGCGCCTTGGGACGTTTCACTACATTACAGGTGTTGTATAAATACAGGTTATTGAGGCAGAAACTTGATAAACATGCAAGAGTAAATTGGATATGTGCATGAAAGAAATGGGGTTGACAGGATCTGGGAACAGGGTGGATAAATGTGAATAGAAGTGGCAACAGAGGCTGCTTGGGCCAATTGTCCTGTTGTAGTTTCTAAGTAGTGGATGGCAAGGGCCTCATTTGTGAGTGAATGGGCAATCTGGAGGGAAATGTTAAAACACTAAATGCAAGTCTTGCCAATTTGCATTGTTTCTTTTTTGGTGGTGTATTTTTTTTCCACTTGTCGGCAAGAATTTTCACAAGATGGTTCAACATTTGCATGTTTCGCTTTGCATGACTCCTGCTTCTCACGCTGAAAGCAGAGAAAATGTGTTGGCAGAAGCCAAAGTCTCCCGGTTCAACGAACACACAACTGGTAAAAGCAGGAGAGCATGGATATGAGCGGAGGATGAGAACTGACTGAAGGAAATGGAGATCGAGAGCCAAAGACATTTACTTGTAGCTCTCTGGCGCCCTCAAGTGAAAGCTGCAGATCTGCAGTTAAAATCGAAACGGACGGCTTATCCTTTTCTTGTTGGTAGTGAAAGATGTGAACATGAGCAAATATATCTCTTGGGCAAGATTAACTGCCCGAAAGCGAGGTGGGGGCAGACTCAATCCTAGCTTTCATAAGGGACTTGGGTAAGTAGCTGAACAAAAAAACAAGTCTCAGGAGAAAGGGCGGAGGTGTGAGACTAACTTTAAGTGCTTTTGCAGAGAGCTGGCATGGATTGGTCGGGTTGACTGGCCGCCTCCTGTGCTGTAACCATTCTGTGATCTATGATTCTAAGTATTAAAGGGGAATTTTTAAATATTTTAGGTGCCCTGATTTCATTCAGAAGAGAAAATATTAATGAAGCGAAATGTGTTGCCTGTTAATCTTGACAATGTTGGTTTAGGAATTTTTGTTGTTGCAATTGTACAGCATTCACAAACCACATGAAAATGATTAAAGTGGGGATGGTGGAGATTAATTATTGCCTTTAAATTATTCCTGCTGAAGGTCAATGTACATTTCATGGAATGAGTGAGGCAGAGGTATAGTCAAACTTCCTGACCGAGGGTGCAACATTTAATCTGCAACCTGTCTGTTTATTTGGGGAATTGCTGACACAGTTGAGTGATTATTGCCGACACAAACCTTCCCAACCGCTGGGGCAAGTTAACTTGTTCTCCAGCAGAGCTTATTCTGCATTTTAACGTGTAAAAAATACATCAAAGATTTATCTGTGGCTCGTCTCCAATGTCTGCCCTCCGCATTGGTCTGGGGTGGGGAAGCAACTTTTAAAGCCTATTTTCAACCAATTAAAAGAGTATTTTAGGAGTTTGCTCCCGCTATCAATTTACTGTTCGAACCAGCAGGAGGAAAGAAGGCAAGTTTTTAATCCTTATTTTAAATTTTGAAAAAATAACTAGCTGGGAAAAGAATGTGAAGTTTTGTGTCATGTCAAATGGGAAATCAAAAAAGTCTGGGTTTGGGGGTGGGATAGGATGTGATTAAGAATTTAAGCCTTCTCTCTCCGCTACTTAATGTGCTTATTTTAATGGTTTAGTGTTGATATTTTAGTCATAAAACTACTACTGACATTTTGAGCATTTAAAAATGATTGTCATGTTTAGTGTGTGTTTCAGCGTTGCAGTAGAAAAACCGAAAATTCAAAAGTGGTTGCCCAGTGTGTTTGCAGTTTCCCCGGAGCTGCACAGCGCCATGGTGGTAATTCTGCAGTCAGGGTCTGGTTATTGTGAGCATGCATTGCCCGTGCTAATGTCTCCCATAATTGCTGTTGGTGGCAGGGAAGAAAAATAAAGCAAAATGTGATGAAACGGCCCAGCAGCTCACCACTGTCTTAGGAAAGAAAAATTTTAAATAGAAGTGATTATAAGGCAGTGATTTCATTTTAGGATACATAGAATGTGTACGGACATCTAAAGTTTAACTCTTGTGATGTTCTATAGGGGACCATCACATGATTGCTGTTTAATCATTTCATGGGTATTCATTATTCTATATTTTTAAACTGGTCTGTTGAACTTTTTTGGATTAGTTTGAAGATTGTTTTTAAATGTGTGAAAAATTCAGGTCAGAATACCTGAATTTCCATGCCTGTCATCACCTGTCCTTTGACCTAGCCAGACACTGCTTTCAAGGAGTGGTTAGATTGGAATAGAAGCAGTTGAAAAACTCAATGAATAACCGAGCATGTATTCATAAGATAAAATTGAAACCGCACAAGCACTTATGATTTTAAAATGGAACAGAGTGTTTATATGTTTCAAACATTATTGAAATTTCTTTTTTAGATGAGAATGTGATTCATCATAATGCCCTCCTGAAAATAAGCTGAACAGGTTCAGTGAGCAGTCAACCTGTTTAGTTATGTAAAAACATCCTGCAAAATATTAAATATTTAAATATAAGATGATGAGACTGGTGTGCTTAATCAGAGATGCTATTTTTGACAAGTCGACTTGATGTGAATTTGTCTTGGAAACCATCATCATCACAGGCAGTCCCTCGGAATCGAGGAAGACTTGCTTCCACTCCTGAAGTGAGTTCTTTGGTGGCTGACAGTCCAATATGAGAGCCACAGTCTCTGTCACAGGTGGGACGGGGTGGATGGGATTGGTTTGCCGCACGCTCCTTCCGCTGCCTGCGCTTGATTTCTGCATGCTCTCGGCGTTGAGACTCAAGGTGCTCAGCGTCCTCCCGGATGCACTTTCGACACTTAGGGCGGTCTTTGGCCAGGGACTCCCAGGTGTCAGTGGGGATGCCGCACTTGATCAGGGAGGCCTTGAGGATGTCCTTGTAACGTTTTCGCTGCCCATCTTTGGCTCGTTTGCCGTGAAGGAACTCTGCATAGAGCACTTGCTTTGGGAGTCTCGTGCCTGGCATGCAAACTATGTGGCCTGCCCAGCGGAGCTGATCGAGTGCAGTCAGTGCTTCAATGCTGGGGATGTTAGCCTGGACGAGGACCCCGATGGTGGTGCGCCTGTCCTCTCGGGATTTGTAGGATCTTGCAGAGACATTGTTGGTGATATATCTCCAGCAACTTGAGGTGTCTACTGTACATGGTCCATGCCTCTGAACCATACAGGAGGGCAGGTATTACTACTGCCCTGTAGACCATGAGCTTGGTGGTAGATTTGAGGGCCTGGTCTTCGAACACACTTTTCCTCAGGCGTCACTAGTGCACTGGAGGTGCTGTTGAATCTCCTCATCAATATCTGCTTTTGTTGATAGGTTCTGAGGCAAGGGAAATGGTCCTCATTGACGAGGGCTGCGCCGTGGATCTTGATGACTGGTCATCAAGCCATCTTGGAAACTACTTTGAGCAAGATAACTTTTTATTTTAAAAAACTGTTTAGAAACATTTCTAGTCTTTCGGGTAAGAATTGTTCTGTGGGCCTATTGGAATATTGAAAGGCACAGAAGAAAACTTAGCTGAAGAAAAAGGTGACAAATGTTGGAGCTTCCAGTGGCTGCATTGGTTGAAGTTGTGACTGGCTTAGCTGGACAAGCCAAGAAGATGCGAGTTTCAATCTCCTGTCTGCTTATTTACTTGACTCGGTGGTAGGGAGTGGTAGACAATGCTTCAAGGGGAGCTCAACCTGCAATAAATTCAAAGTTTTCAAGATGTGATCTTGATCCAAAATCTAATTTGGGGGAAAAAAAATGCAACTTTATCATTTAAACCATTTTAGCAATACTGTAGATAACCAACTGTAACCTTGGTCATCCAAAACTCTGCTGCCTGTGTCCTTACTTGCACCAAGTCCCGCTCACCCATCACCCCTGTGCTCGCTGACCTACATCGGCCCCTCAGTCCGGCAATGCCTCGATTTTCAAAACGCTTATCCTTGGGTTCATATCCCTCCACGGCCTCACCCCGCCCCATCTCTGTAATCTCCTCAGCTCCACAACCCTCTGAGATAACTATGCTCCTCAAATTCTGGCCTCTTGAGCATCCCCAATTTTAATTGCTCCACCATTGGTAGCTGTGCCTTCAGCTATCTAGGCCTCAAGCTGTGGAATTCCCTCCCTAAACCTCTCATCTTTTAAGACACTCCTTGAAACCTACATCTTTGACCAACCTGCCCTAATATCTCCTTGTGTGGCTCGGTGTCACATTTTGTTTTATAATGCTCCTGTGAAGCGTCTTGAGACATTATACTACGTTAAAGCCTCTATATAAATAAAAGTTGTTATAGTAATATAAATTTATATAGTTAGGAAAATATAAACACTGCATATAGTGTCCTGAAATTTCCATGTCGGTTCTGATGTGGATCTGGCTTGCAGTAGCCAGTTAATTTATTGGATATACATGTCCATGTGATGGAGGAAACTGCATTTATAGTGCAGTATCATGATCAGATTTATTTTGGTACTGTTAAACTCATAATTGATTATCATCTGTGAGTTCGTGGCAACATTGGAGTGCATTCATTTTGCCTTGCTCAATAGCAAAATGTGGTAAACGATATTAGTTTTGAAATAGGTGTCTAACTGAAACTTTCCTGCTTTTCTCAGTTTTATCTGTGAAGAGAAAACCTTCAGCCAAACGAGGTCACTAACTGGCTGACTTTTTTTGCCCTTGATAGCCTCGGTAGCAAACAGTGATGACCATCAGCCGGTGACTCCAGGAAAAATGAGTCTGCGCCAGGGAAGGGAAACGTTACATCCTCAAGGCAAAGAGTTGGTCCATTCATTGATCAGCCCAGGAATCAGCAGCAACCATGGTAAGGATGGCTGTAAATTTATGCAGTTTGATAGTACGGCTATTGGTCTGACAACTAACATCCCTGTTAATCGCCATACCTAATTGGGTTGCTTACAAATGAAGGGATATCCAAGCAAACCTATCTCTGATTAGTTGTGCTTATAAGGGTTGTCATTATTGATTTCATCACTTCGATGAGTTGATCTCCCATGGGATTTATCGAGGACGGAGGGGGCAACGTTATACCAAACAAAAGACGTCTTTGTCTTCTCCACGGGTGTCTGTTCTCATCATTGCTGTTTGTCTTATTTTGCCATACAAGTCGTTTTGAAATGGTGCCGTGTTCTTCATCAAAATATAATGTCTTTGCGCAAAAATAGAATTTGCTCTGTGAAAATTGGCTGCCGTGTTTCCTACATTATAACCGTGACTTCAGTTCAAAAGTGCTTAATTGGACATGAAGCGCTTTGGGGATGGCCTGATGTGGGAAAAGGTGATGGATAAATGCAAGTTCTTTTTTTTGACGACATATCTGATTTGTTTGAGAGTGTGTGTGTTGCCACCTGGAATTTTATTTTTTGAAGAAGGGAGCAGCTTGTGTAGAAAGAAGAAAAAGTCAGGCTTGATGGCACATACACAGTTGTGCCAAATTTGTGAAGGTTTATTAAAAATTAAAATTCAAAAATTTGACACTAAACTCCCAAAACAAGCGCTCTACTAGGACACAGCAAGCAGGTCCCAAGTGGGCAGAGGAAACGCTTCAAGGACAACCTCAAAGCCTCCTTGAAGTGTAACATCCCCACCGACACCTGGGAGTCTCTGGCCCCAAGACCGCTCAAAGTGGAGGAGAAGCATCCGGGAAGGCGCCGAACGCCTTGAGTCTCTTCGCCGGGAGCAGGTGGAAGCCAAGCGGAAGGAGCACACGACGACCCGAGCGCCCCACTTCACCCATCCCTCCAACCACCGTCTGCCCCACCTGTGTCAGAGACTGAAGGTCCCGCATTGGACTCTTCAGTCACCTGAGAACTCAGTTAGTGTGGAAGCAAGTCATCCTCGACTCCGAGGGACTGCTTAAGAAGATTAAAAATTGTTAGATTCTACAGATGAAACGTGAAGTAGCTGGATTAAAGTGGTAACAATGGAGGACGGAAGCAAAGAAAAAGAAATGGTGCAGTCTGTGAGTGTTCATGCTTGGACAGAGAATAGGGCTACTAGCTGTGGACAGGCAAGCTGGGATTGCTCTTTAGAGCAGAGAAGGTTAAGGGGAGATTTGGAAGAAGTGTTGAAAAGTGAGGTTTTCACAGCATAAATAAGGAGAAACTATTTTCACTGACAAGAGTTGGTAAGCAGAAGACACAGATTTAAAATACTTGGCAAAAGAATAAGGGCAGGGGAGAGATGAGGAGAAATGTTCTTACTCATAAAAGCAAGGAAGTCTTGCTACAGCTGTACAAGGTATTGTTGAGGTCACACCTGGAATACTGCGTACAGTTTGATTTCTATATTTACGAAAGGATATACTTGCTTTGGAGGCAGTTCAGAGAAGGGTTCACTCGGTTGATTCAGGGGATGAGGGGGTTGACTTATGAGGATAGGTTGAGTAGGTTGGGTCTCTACTCATTGGAATTCAGAAGAATGAGGTGATCTTATCGAAACGTATAAGATTATGAGGAGGCTTAACGGGGTGGATGCAGAGAGGAGGTTTCCACTAATGGGGGAGACTAGAACTTAGGGGACATGATCTTAGAATAAGGGGCCACCCATTCACAACAGAGATGAAGAGGAATTTCTTCTCTCAAGTGTTGTAAATCTGTGGAATTTGCTGTCTTGGAAACTGGGACATTGAATAAATTTAAGACAGAAACAGACAGTTTCTTGAGTAGGGATTATGGGGAGCAGGCAGGGAAGTGGACCTGAGTCAGTGATCAGATCAGCCATGATCATATTGAATGGCAGAGCAGGCTCGAGGGGCCATATGGCCTACTCCTGCTCCTATTTCTTATGTTCTTATGTTATGATCTGGAATGCACTGCCTGAAAGAGTGATGGAAGTACATTCAATTGTAACTTTCACAAGGGAATTGGAGACAGACAAGAAAAGGAAAAATTTGCAGAGCTATAGTGAGAAGGACAGCAAGGACTAATTGGATCGCTTTTTCAATGAGCCGGCACAGGCACGATGGGCCAAATGATTGTCTGCTGTGCTGTTTGATTCTCAAGCTGCATGTGTTCAGTTCTACCTGACGATAAGGAAACGGGCGGCAGAGCCCTGGTGATGAGCTGAAGAAAATTGAGTCCCAGGTTTTGAAACGCTCCATCATCATCATAGGCAGTCCCTTGTATCGAGGACAACTTGCTTCCACGCCAAAAAGGGATGTGTTCACAGGTGTTTCAATGAAGGACCTAATATTCCAGATCCTGACCTACATCCTGAAGGGTAGAAGATGCCCGTGTGTGGATTTTTTTAACGTGGTGACCGTTGCACACCAGCCACCACACGGGTTTGACAGAGCTAGGTCTTGGTCCAGTGGCAAGGGTTAACCAGGACAACTGGAGACCAGCTCTGCTGCACGGACCCAGTGAGCACACATATCGCAGTGTGGGCTGGGCCCGTGCTGCCCCTGGGCCCTCGGCTCTTCTGGGCCCAGAACTCACGCCTCTCCTGGGCCCTGATCACGTCCCTCGACAGTCTCTCGCTGCTCCTGCTGTACCTGCCCACACTCCAATCAGTGACCTGGACCTTGATGACGTCACTCTTGGCTGCCATTGCCCTCCTGCACCAGCTCGCGTTGCTCCCTGGAGTAGGATGCCTTCATGCCGCTCCTTTTATGGCCCCGACCTGCCGCTGGTGTACTCTCGCAGGTCGAAGCCTCCAAACAAATAGGTCTCTGGGAAAGGCAGTAGTGTATGAATGTGCAACACCAGACAGGTAGTTTTGTTCGTATGTTCAGTAATTTTGCAGGGAAATGGCTTAATGTTTTGTTATGAATGTTTATACATATATGTAATCAGCTGGCTGAGAAACCTAGCTGGAGCGATTTATAAAAAAAAATTAAGATTGCTTGAAATTGAAGCCTTTCAAGTGGCTATTTTTCCAAGTGATCTTTGATCTATACTTCAGTGCCTCAGTATGACTAAGTTGTTGATTTGAGCCAGAGAAGTGCGACTCGTGACTTTCTGCCATGGCCTGATTTTAATGTACCACTCTAGACCTTTAGTATTTGCCAATTTGTACATAATCCTTTAATTATGTTCCTGCTGGCGAATTGGGAATTGCTTAAAAATTAGATCATTCGGTCCTAACTCGATTACACTTCTGATTTTTTATCTGCAAAAATGTATCTCTTTTCAGCTAATATTTTTGTTTCCGTCACTGATGTTTCAGGCTTTACAGTTAGCGTGAATTTGTTTTTTGTAACGAGGTGATAGTTCGGATATGGTAGCATTTGTTGCAGTTACTGCAGAGATAAAATAAGTTATGTCGCTGTCGGCTCAAGTATAATTTGTCAAAGGCAAGAAACATAGAAACATAGAAAATAGGTGCAGGAGTAGGTGCCCTTCGAGCCTGCACCACCATTCAATATGATCATGGTTGATCATGCAACTTCAGTACCCCATTCCTGCTTTCTTTCCATACCCCTTGATCCCTTTAGCCATAAGGGCCACATCGAACTCCCTTTTGAATATATCGAACGAACTGGACTCAACAACTTTCTGTGGTAGAGAATTCCACAGGTTCACAATTGTCTGGGTGAAAATGTTTCTCCTCATCTCGGTCCTCGATGGCTTACTCCTTATCCTAAGACTGTGAATTGAGAAATGTTATACGTTATTGACACATTTTTAAAGTTAATTGAATAACGGCGTTAATTAGTCGTCATTATAACAAAGGATCTTCTGGGGAAGAGTGATCATAATGGCCCTGAACTTCCGATGTCCCGGGTCCGTACGAAGTTTCATCGGAAAAGCCAGGTTTCAACCTGTGCATGCGCTGCAAACAGGCATTTCCAATCTGCCAATCTGTCAAGTTTCTGGCTTGACAGATCTCGCGCATATCGAGAGCGAGGACACTTGCAGGGCAAGATTTCCAATGTTTACGAATATCTTGCCCAGCAAATATCCTCAAAAATCTTGCGCCTGAAAAAGCTGGTGTATAGCCTACTTTAACAGGCGCAAGTGTTTAAAAATACATAAAAACATGAAAATTAAATAAAATAAACACATCTGAAAACATACTTTATTGTTAAAAACCCTCCCCACGACGGTAAGTTTATTTTAAGGCACCTTTTTTTAAAAAAAAGTCGGTAAAATATTCTTTATAAAAACTTTAATTTACATGATTCTTAAACATGTCGTGTATTTTTCTCTTTTATTTGTGTTTGCGGGGGTGGGGCGGTTCTCATTCATAATGGGAACCCCAACTTGCGGAGTTCCCATTGTTATGAATGAGAACATACTGTACCTTGATTGGCGAACCAGAGCCATGTGACTACAGCTCCAGCCCTGCGCACGTCCTGACGTGCACGCGCTCCGATGCGTAGGAGTGAAGGCCTCAGGCTCGGGAGTTCGAGCGGGCGCGGCAGCAACAGGTAAGTGCGCAGTTTTTTAACCTTTTTTCTTCAGTTTGCCCACGGGAAGACCTCGATCGGTATTTCAGGCCAACTATGATAGAATTTCATATTGAGCTCGAGAGTGATGTGGTTAAATCCGAAAATACGATCTTAAATTTAAACGGTGCCAAATGACGTAGGTATGAGGGGTGAGTTGGCTCAGGTAGATTGGGAAATTAGAATAAAAGAAATGATGGTAAATAAGCAATGGTGAACATTTAAAGAAATAATTCATAATTCTCAATGAACATACTTTTGACTTGAGGAAATTATAACTCCAAGGGAAAAGTGGTCCAACTGTAGCTCACAACAGCGGTTAAGGATGGTGCTGGATTAAACCAGCATGACATGTAAAAGCAGATCACAATATGCAAAAAGAGATTCGGGAAAAGTAAATGTGGGTCTCATCGAGGCTGAGACAGGAGAAATTATAATGGGGAATAAGGAAAAGGCAGAAACTACACAAATAGTTTATGTCTGTCTTCACAGTCGAAGACACAAAAAACATACTGGAATTAGTGTGGAACCAAGGGTCGAATGAGGAATTTCAAGTAATTTTAGTGAAGAGAAAGTACTGGAGAAATGAATGCGACTGAAAGCCAACAAATCCCTTGGATCTGACAGCCTACATCCTCGGGTTATAAAAGATGGCTGCAGATTTGGTGGATGCATTGGTTTTGATCTTACAATCCATGGGGACCGTTCAAGAATCAAGAAAATTCTGTAACGTCGCCAATGTAACCCTGCAGTTTAAGAAAGGAGGGAGAGAGAAAACTGAATTACATGCCATTTAGCCTGACATTCGTAGTCGGGAAAATGCTAGAATCTATTCGGGGCGTGGTAAGAGGGTGCTTCGAAAACCATATGAATGGGCAGAGTCACCACAGTTTTATGAAAGGGAAATCGTGTATTTGATAATCTAAAGAGTTTTTTGAGGGTGTAACTAGCAGGGTAGATGAGCAGGAACCAATGCATGTAGGACATTTGGATTTACAAGAGGTTGTTCGAAAAGGTTGGGGCTCATGGGATTAGGGATAATATATTTGCTTGGATTGAGAATTGGTTAATCAGAAAAGAGAGTCTGAATAAATGAGTCATTTTCGGGTTGGCAGATTATAACTAGTGGGGCACCACAAGGATCAGTGCTTGGGCTTCAGCTATTTGCAATCTATCTCGATGGCTCGAGTGAGAGGACCAAATGTCAAGTATCCAGGTTTACTGACGTTACAAAGCTACGTGGGAAAGTAAGCTGTGGGGAGGACGCTAGGAGGCAGTGAAGGGCTATAGGTTAAGTGAGTGGGCCAAGAAGGTGGCAGGTGGAGTATAATGTGGGGAAACGTGAAATGATCCACTTTGGTAGGAAGAATAGAAAAGCGTACAGAGGTATGAGTGTCCTTGTACATGAATCACAAAGTTGACGTGTAGTTACAGCACACAGTTAGGAAAACAAATGCTATGTTGGCCTTTATTGCAATGGGGTTGGAGTATAATGGTGAGGATGTCTTGCTGCAATTATAGAGGGCCTTGGTGAGACCACACCTGGAGTACCGTGTGCAATTTTGGTCTCCTTACCTAAGGAAGGATATACTTGCTTTGGAGCAGGAACAGCAAAGGTTCACCAGACTGATCTCTGGGATGAGAAGGCCCTCTTATGAGGAGAGATTGAGTAGACTAGGCCGATATTCTCAAGTTTGGAAGAATGAGAGGTGATCTCATTGAAACATATAACATTCTTAATGGGGCTTGATGGAGTGGATGCTGAGAGGATGTTTCCTCTGGCTGAGGGGTCAAGGACCAGGGGTCAGAGTCTCAGAATAAGGGGTCACCCATTGAGGACTGATGAGAAATTTCTTCACTGAGGGTGGTGAATGTTTGGAATTCTCTGCCCCAGAGGACTGGAGGCTCAGTCGTTGGGTATTTTCAAGACTGAGATTGATAGATTTTTGAACACTAAGAGAATTGAGTTATGGGCATAGTGCAGGCAAGTGGAGTTGAG
The DNA here is from genome assembly GCF_044704955.1 of Pristiophorus japonicus. Classification (NCBI taxonomy): domain Eukaryota; kingdom Metazoa; phylum Chordata; class Chondrichthyes; family Pristiophoridae; genus Pristiophorus; species Pristiophorus japonicus. The sequence continues at coordinate 6,002,518 of NC_091991.1, read as the reverse complement.
ATAGAAGATCAGCCATGATATTGAATGGTGGAGCAGGCTCAAGGGGCCGAATGGCCTACTCCTCCTATTTCTTATGTTATGAAAATGTTGTCAGTTCTGTCCTATTTTTAAATAAAACGAGTTTATTTCCTGTGCTATTGTACATGGGGAGTCGAGACCCCAGGGCACGTAGCAGGGGGCAGAAAAGAGAGTGGATTGGGTACAAGGTATGGTGGGGGGGAGACTTGCTACTCGAAGGATGAGGGAGGGAAGGTACAGGATGAGGAACGGAGGTGGGAGACGAAGGACGAGAGGAGAAGTTGAGGATTGGGACGTTTTACTAAGTTAAAGGTGCTATATAAATAAAAATTGTTGAGGATAGGGGTGAAGAAATGGGTGAAGATGCAATGGCGATTGAGGGCAGAGAGCAGCTTACAGGAGTGAGGATGTGGCACTGGGAGACATGTTGGATGAGGAGGGGGGGATTGAGAACAGGAATGGGGTGAGACAGAACAGGGAGGACTGGGGGGCGGCTGAAGTGAGAGGAGGAAAGCAGAGGGAAACGAAGGGAAGGCAGAGAGGGGTTCAGAGCCAAGGGTCAGGGTTTGGAGAAAGGGAAAAGGTGAAATGAGATGACAGTGACACAATCTTAGCATGGAGTACTGTGTACAGTTTTGGTCTCCTAACTTGAGGAAGGACATTCTTGCTATTGAGGGAGTGCAGCGAAGGTTCACCAGACTGATTCCCGGGATGGCGGGATTGACATATCAAGAAAGAGTGGATCAACTGGGCTTGTATTCACTGGAGTTCAGAAGAATGAGAGGGGATCTCATAGAAACGTTTAAAATTCTGACGGGTTCAGACAGGTTAGATGCAGGAAGAATGTTCCCAATGTTGGGGAAGTCCAGAACCAGGGGTCACAGTCTAAGGATAAGGGGTAAGCCATTTAGGACCGAGATGAGGAGAAACTTCTTCATCCAGAGAGTGGTGAACCTGTGGAATTCTCTACCACAGAAAGTAGTTGAGGCCAATTCACTAAATATATTCAAAAGGGAGTTAGATGAAGTCCTTACTACTAGGGGGATCAAGGGGTATGGCGAGAAAGCAGGAATGGAGTACTGAAGTTGCATGTTCAGCCATGAACTCATTGAATGGTGGTGCAGGCTAGAAGGGCCGAATGGCCTACTCCTGCACCTATTTTCTGTTTCTATGTTTCTATCACCTGTGCTGTTGCTTTGATTAATCTAGTTTGTGATAACGTCATGTCATTGCTGCTGCAACGTTCAAACCGCCTGCTAGATGGCAGCAAAAGCTGCAAAATGGTTCTTTGAACAGCACTAGTCTTTGACAGTGAATAGGAAATACCATAAAGTCTTGTTTCTATCCCTCTTCTTCCCACCTCCCCATCTCTGATGGCTGCATTTATTGCTGTGGGGCAGTGACAACATGTGACTAGGGTTACCGCATTGAACTTCTATAGGAAGGAGGCATTCAATTCTCCTCTCTTTGTCACCCCAGTGACTAGTGGGGTACCGCAAGAATCAGTGCTGGGACCCCAGCTATTTACAATATACATTAATGATTTAGACGAAGGAATTGAATGTAATATCTCCAAGTTGCAGATGACACTAAGCTGAGCGGCAGTGTGAGCTGTGAGGAGGATGCTAAGAGGCTGCAGGATGACTTGGACAGGTTCGGTGAGTGGGCAGATGCAGTATAAAGTCGATAAATGTGAGGTTATTCACTTTGGGGGCAAAAACAGGAAGGCAGAATATTATCTGAATGGTGACAGATTAGGAAAAAGGGAGGTGCAACGAGACCTGGGTGTCATGGTACATCAGTCATTGAAAGTTGACATGCAGGTACAGCAGGCGGTGAAGAAGGCAAATGGCATGTTGGCCTTCATAGCGAGAGAATTTGAGTATAGGAGCAAGGAGGTCTTGCTGCAGTTGTACAGGGCATTGGTGAGGCCACGTCTTGAACAGTGTGTACAGTTTTGGTCTCCTAATCTGAGGAAGGACATTCTTGCTATTGAGGGAGTGCAGCGAAGATTCACCAGACTGATTCCCAGGATGGCAGGACTGACATATGAAGAAAGACTGGATCGACTAGGCTTATTTCTATTCACTGGAATTTAGAAGAATGAGAGGGGAGCTCATAGAAACATATAAAATTCTGATGGGATTGGGCAGGTTAGATGCAGGAAGAATGTTCCCGATGTTGGGGAAGTCCAGAACCAGGAGTCACTGTCTCAGGATAAAGGGATAAGCCATTTAGGACCGAGACGAGGAGAAACTTCTTCACTCCAGAGAATTGTGAACCTGTGGAATTCTTTGCCACAGAAAGTTGTTGAGGCCAGTTTGTTGAGATATATTCAAAAGGGAGTTATATGTGGCCCTTACGGCTAAAGGGTTCAAGGGGTATGGAGAGAAAGCAGGAATGGGGTACTGAAGCTGCATGATCAACCGTGATATTGAATGGTGGTGCAGGCTCAAAGGGCCGAATGGCCGACTCCTGCACCTATTTTCTATGTCTCTCTGTCTATCTCTCCTCCTCTCTGTCTGTCTCCCCCTCTCTCTCTGTCTGTCTGTCTCCCCCTCTCTCTCTGTCTGTCTCTGCTCCTCCCCTCCCCCCACATCCCCCCCCCCCCCCCCCCCCCCCTCTCACTTTACACTCTTCACCCCTAACCTTGCCACTCTCTCCATACCCCCGTCTTCCTCTCTGGGTATCTCTCTGTTTACTTGCGCCCCCAATCTTGTGTTCTGGCTTTCTTAGTCTTTCTCTGTCTCTCTTTCCTTTTCTTCAATTCTGCCATATGCACTGCCCCCTCGAGCCCCAATCCCCTGACCTTCCCCTGACCTACCCCTTCCCTCCATCCCGTCTCTCCCTTCTCATCTCAGTGATGTATCAGTTGTTCAGTGCATCTCTCTTTCAGAGCCTGATTTCTGATTTCTAGATTCCTCTAATACAGGTGTCCTGACTTTGGCAGTGAATTTTCTGGACTGAAAATGTGAACAACAGCCGTTTGTTAAATCGTGACCAATTTGCAGATTGCCTTTTTCCTCTCGGTATTAAATGGTGCAGTTAACTCAGTGAAAGGTATTGCGTAAACTGCTGCTATGGTAACAGCTTAGGATGAGTAAGGACTGAAATGACGCTTGCCAAAATTTGATCCTGTGGCCAATAACTCAAAAATGATTATCTGCAAGGTATTTTACCCTTCATTTTTGATAGGTTGTACGATATAACGGAAGGACATTCTGCAATTGCAGCACCAGTTCTTCCTCTATACTTTCCAGCCTAAAACACCTTGAAAAAATTCAATGACAACCTATTAAACACATCAGCTGAAGCAGGTCCCCCGAGAGCAGGATATTTGATTGAAATATGTTCTCCCCTTGTGCGGGTAAGGGGAGGCAGGGAGAATGGCAGCACAGGACTTCGATGAGAGGGGAGACCTGTGCAGAAAGGAAATCTGAAGCTCAACAGGGAAGCACTGCTGGAGAGTTGAGACTGGGCAGGACAGTGGGCAAGGAGATTTACCAGGGTGTTGCCAGGACTGGAGAGTGTTATTTGAGCAAAGATTGGAAAGGCTGGGGTTGTTTTCTTTGGAACAGAGGAGGCTGAGGGGAGACCTGATTGAGGTGTATACAATTATGAGGGGCCTGGGTAGAGCGGTTAGGAAGGACCTATTTCCCTTAGCAGAGGGGGCACAGCTTTAAAGTAATTGGCAGAAGGATTCGAGGGGAGTTGAGAACTTTTTTCATCCAGAGGGCGGTGGGGGTCTGGAACTCACTGCCTGAAAGGGTGGTAGAGGCAGAAACCCTCACCTTATTTAAAAAGTACTTGGATGTGCGCCTGAAGTGCTGTAACCTACAGGGCTATGGATCGAGAGTTGGAAAATGGGATTGTGTTGGGTGGCTTTTTTTCGGTCGGTATGTCCCGATAAGCCGATTGGCCTCTTCCTATGCCGTAGATTTCTACAATAAAATTACAACCCTTTCCTTCTCCCGACTCCACTTTCAGCCTCTGTTCAATTTAAAATCCCACTTAAGCGGCCGTATCGTTGGACATTTTTGTCGTGGGTCAAAAAGTCCTGCTGCTTTCTTAACCACATTACTGCTTATCATAGTTACCAAGAGTAGTGTGTACTTTGCACGTTAGTGTATCCATGTATATCTTGAAGTTACCTAAATTAAATAAGAGTCCATAGCAACTCAAATTCAAGCGTGTTTTAAAGATAAATGAGAGAACTGCATGCAGTGTGTCGACTGATACCAAGGAAACTCGTGCATTTACTGTTGGTTACATTACGTAATGAGCTTTGCTTTTCAAGTAATTGCATGTAATTTTTATTTATCTAATACGGAACAGATTGTTTGATGGGTCAGTTACTTGAGTTGTTTGTCAGTTACTGCTTGTCGTTCAGGAGTGAGTTATCTTTCAGCTTCTACTTTCCGCTTCTCTCTGCTTTTCAGACGGGTTTGATATAGGCAACGCAGGACGAGATTGAAAATGCAGCACGTAGGAATGTAGGTCGAGAGTTATACGCCTGCTGCCACAATTGGTTTTTAAAAAAAATCTACATTTATAATTCAGTTTCCCATCACATTACTTGGTCAAAAATTCAAAAAAATCTTGCAATTTTTTTTCTCTCTTTCGGTCTTCCCTGCAACTAATCTGCAACATTTTTACTCCTTCTGAAACTCGTGCTTTCAACCTGTTTGCTGTTACCTGTACTTTTGTGTCTCCAATTTTTATCTGACACTCTTACACACTCCCCCCTCTGTCTTTCATTGCCGGTATAACAATGACTGAACTTCAGATGTAATTTATTGTATCTGGAGTATTTTAGGATGTTCCTGAGAAATTAAATAAGGCTATGTAAATACATGTAATCTTTGTCTTTATCTTTTTTCTGTCTGTTCCTCCTATCTTTTCTGAAACTCTTAGCTACCGTTCTACACGCCTCACCGACTTTGTTCTGTCTTCAACTCTTTCTTGCTTCTCTCTCTGACTCTCACATCTTACTCTTGGACCCCCACTCTTGCTGTCCTTCTGACAGCAATAGAAATAATCTCGTTGGGTTCAAACCAGGGGTGTTAGGGCTGGATGGGATGGGTTGGTTTTTAATGTACATTTGCTGTGGAACATTTGGCCTTTCTCTGAGTGCTCGTGTCCTAACTCGCACAGAGTCTCGCTCCCCCATCACCCGCTGTGCTCACTGACCATGTCCTAACTCGCACCGAGTCCCATTCACCCATCACCCCCTGTGCTCGCTGACCTACATTGGCTTCCAGTTAAGCAACACCTCGATTTCAAAATTCTCATCCTTGTTTTAAAATCCCTCCATGGCCTCGCCCCTCCCTATCTCTCTCATCTCCTCCAGCTCCATAACCCCCCCCCCAGATGTCTGTGCTCCTCTAATTCTCTCCTCCTGAGCATCCCTGAATATAATCGCTCAACCATCGGTGGCTGTGCCTTCTGTTGCCTCGGAACTCCTTGCCTAAACCTCTCCGCCTCTCTACCTCTCTTTCCTCCTTCAAAACGCTGCTTAAAACCTTCCTCTTTGACCAAGCACCTGCGCTAATTTCTACTTAAGTGGCTCGGTCTCAAATTTTTAGCGCATCCTGTGAAGTGCCTTGGGATGTTTCACTGCATTAAAGGCACTACATAAATTCAAGTGGTTGTTGGGCTGGATCTGGAACTGTGGCTTGGCTAGGTCTGGCATAACCAGGAACTGCTGCAACAGGGATTGGTGAGAAACTGAGATTGGGGCTGGGATGATGTGTAAACACTTGGGAGGTAGCTTGTCATAATTGTACTAAGATCGTCCTGGAAAATTAAGGCTGTTTAGCTTGGCAGCAGCTGAAAACTAGCATTGTTAATTCGCTTTGCACACACCGAAGCCATTGCTCTGCAAGTCCATTCATGGCAACACGTGGAATTGATCGGAAAGCCCATTTGAAAAGGGACACCAGCAGTTTTCTTGATGAATTCATCAGTTTTTTTTTTTAATTCCAAGTTGGTAAGCAGAGAAAGAATTGCTCGCATCCGATTGGTCTCTGAACCATGTAACCAATTATTTAAATCCCAGTTTTGATGCTTTCCTGCAGTTAATGAATCTGTCAGCGCAGGCATTGATCAGTGTTGGTTATCTGCATTATAATCCCGTAAAGGCGCTCTCATTTCACCTCAAATGTGCGCCAGTTCATGCACATTGTGCTGGAGCTGAAAATGCATGGATGCAAAGGTGCTTTCACTGAAGGGCTTGGAGTCCAGTCTGAATAGAAAGATGTGAATGCCATGTTTGGTGAAGATCAGATAACTCATTGGGTGATTATTTGGTCATTGCAAGTGGAATAAATTTGAGTCAACACTTCTATACATTGGTTATGCGATGTATGTGTGGGAGATTTTGTGGTACAATTTTTGAAAAGATCTTGGCATTGCATCTTCCCCCCCGACATTGTGGACCAATGGTTTGATTTTCGAGCTTTTCTGTGCGGGGGCAGGTGGGTACCCCATGTTGACCTTTCACGGACCCTCCGTCCTAACTTTCAGAAGATAGTGTCAAGCTATGCAAAGGGAAATGGCACTCCGATTCTGAAAGGCCTATTTTGTTAGTCTGCAGTAACAGAAATAACATTCTGTAATGTCAATGAATACAGAAACATTCTGAAAACTGGCACAGGATCTCCGCAAGCTCAGCAAAATGAGAAGGGCCATTACTATCCGCCACAACGGTGATGCCAGCAGTCCAGTTTATGGTCAAAGAGCATTTAACAATTGTGTATCAGTCCTGATCGTTGGGACTTGACTTTTAGTTGACAGGTTTGTTGCATTCAAATTGATTTATGCTGTTTTAAGATGACATAAGTTCTTCTTCCATAGGTCAACTGCGTAGCAACGGAGTTTATTTTTATGCTCCTGTTGTCCAGAATGTTCAGAATCGGTTGTGACTGCGGGTGTTACCATGGTTTCCACTGAAGTTCACCAATGCTGAGAGCCACTGAACAGCTGCTCAGTTTGCTTTTAAGCTGCTGGTGACTTTCGGGGAAGTGGCTCCGATTCGGCTGTTGAGTCAGAAATCAACATGCAGAAATTCGTGTCTAACTACGTAGGAAGAGTAACCGTTTCACTTGCATTTTGAAGTCACATGCATTTGGATGTGTTAAATATAACTCCAGTTTTTGCCACAGTCTGGGACAAGCATTAACTCCCACGTAGATGAAGATATAAAATCAGAATCGGAAAATGTATCCCCAACTATTGCTGGTTTCCTGCATTGCATTTTTGTCTGATACCATTGACTGCTGCTGCCGGAGTTTCTTTAAGGAAAGTGTGCTAAGTTACTCTTCACAGAAGCTGTAACATGACTTTCTCTAAATCAGTGCTCTGGAATGATATTTAACATTGTGTGAACAGCTATGACAGGTACAACATCTCAAATCCTGTTCGAAAACCGGACTTTTTTGAGAAAATCCCATTTGATATTCAGTAAAATAAAATCTGGAATTATTGTCCAAAAGCCGGCGGGCCGAACGAGTTATCGGCTTCGCCGCTATGTTTTAAATGGTGTGCGATCGGTCCGAGCCTCGCTGAATGAACCTCTACCTGACCCGAACACGCCACCATTAGTACTTTGTCTGTCAGTAGCATACGGACGCTCTTGGGACGCTCTTGTCCGATATCTGGAAAAATCGGAAAACCGGCATGGTCTCAGTCCCAAGGTTGCTGGATTTGAGACGTTGTACTGTACTTAAGGATTTCATAAAAATGGAGAACTTTCAGATCATATTGTAATGCTGTTCAAGTGAAAAATAGAGCATAACCTGATTTATGATCGTCTGGTGGAATAACTTTCAAATTTCATTTGCAGTACTTTTGATCAAGCATTGAGTTAGGGCATGCTGGATGGATTACCTCCAACTTTATAATTTTGTGATACTAACTTGAAAGTTTTCGTGGCCACAGAGTCATTATCATCATAAGAGTCCCTCGAAATCGAGGAAGACTTGCTTCCATTCTAAAATTGAGTTCTCAGGTGACTGAACAGTCCAATACAGGTATTACAGTCTCTGTCACAGATGGGACAGACAGTGGTTGAAGGAAAGGTTGGTTGGGGAGTCTGGTTTTGCCGCGTGCTCCTCCCGCTGCCTTGCGCTTGGTTTCTGCATGTTCTCAGCGATGAGACTCGAGGTGCTCAGCGCCCTCCCAGATACTCTTCTTCCACTTAGGAGGGTGGTCTTTGGCCAGGTACTCCAGGTGTCGGTGGGGATGTTGCACTTTATCAAGGAAGCTTTGAGGGTGTCGTTGAAACGTTTCCTCTGCCAACCTGGGGCTTGCTGGCCGTGTCGGAGTTCCGAGTACAGCGCTTGCCTTGGGAGTCTCGTGTCGGGCATGCAGACGATGTGGCCCGCCCAGTGGAGTTGGTCGAGTGTGGTCAGTGCTTCGTTGCTGGGGATGTTGGCCTGATCGAGCACACTGACGTGGTGCATCTATCCTCCCAGTGAATTTGCAGGATTTTACGGTGCTACTTCTCCAGCACTTTGAGGTATCTGCTGTGTATGGTCCACGTCTCTCGGCCATACCGGAGGGCGGGTATCACTACTGCCCTGTAGACCATAGGAGGGCCACAGAGTAGCTGGATGTGGATTCTTATCTGTGATTCACCATATGGTAGGTTCTGCTACACACAATCAGAAATAGATAATTTACCAGGAACAGAGCTGTTGTGTGACGTGCACACAACCACAAATAGACTATATAGGCTGCAAGTCTTTGGGGAGATTGGCTACTGCAACATTATCACCAGGAGGCAAGACCTGCAGGTTAGCGAGTGTGTCTGAGAGAATTGCAAGGCCGGTTATGGTCTCTGGCATCTAAGACTGCTGTCCAGAATGGCTGGATTTGTGGGCCAGGTCAGTAGTGTACAGGCAAGTTTGTTTGTCCACTATCCCTTCAGTTGTGGCCATATGACTACTGTAGGGTTTATATAGGTTTGATCTATTTGGCTTATCAAAAAGTAGGGACAGGATTTCGCCCCTTGAGCCCGTTCCACCATTACATTGTGGCTGATCTGTACTTCAATTCCATTATCATGCTTTGGTCCATGTCCCTTGATAACCTCAATTACCAATAATCTATAAATCCATGTCTTGAGAATTTCAGTTGACCCAGCATCCATAGAATTCCACCACCTTTGCGTGGGGAAAAAAAACACTTCCTGGTTTCCTAAATGGCCTAACGCCAATTTTCAGATTATGCTCCCTTGTTCTGGGTTGCCCCAGCAGTGGAAATAGTTTCCCTGTATCTGCCCTATCAAATCCCTTTATCATTTTAAACACCTCAATTAAATCACCCGTCAACCGTGTAAACTCAAGAGAATACAATCCAAGTTTATGCAACATTGCCTCTTAATTTAATCCTTTAAGCCCTGGCATCATTCTGGTGAATCTGCACTGTTCCTGCTCCAAGCTCACTGTATCTTTCCTGCGGGCTGGTGCCCAAATGGGGTGTAAACAAGTCCATCACACGAGGCCCGACCAATGCTCTGTAACTGAGGAATCTCTACCTCCCTTTTATATTCCGATCTCCTTGAGAGAAAAGTCAACCTTTCATTATCCCTTGGATTACTTTTTGTACACGCTTTACAGGAAATCAAATACTATTGAAGTATAACTACAGTTGTAATGGAGGGAAATGGGAAGCCAATTCACAACCAGCAATGAAATAAATGACCAGATAACCTGTTTCATTAATTTTGGGGGTGAGGTAAATATTGGCCAAGAGACCAGGACAACTCCCTTGGTCTTCTTTGAATAGTGCCGTGGGATCTTTGACGTATGAAGCCTCAGCTTTTGCGCAAGAGATAGAATTCATGGATCTTTGGAGATGAACCAATTAATGGTTCTCTTCCTTAATGCTTTATTGATTAATGTTTAGCGACAGACTTCCATCCACTTTTCTTTTTTTTTAATCCCAGTTTGACTTCAGGCTTTTTGTCAAGTCTGGAAGTGAGCATGGAGTTGTCGGGTGGAGATGTATTTGCAGCAAAGTTTATGGTGGAGGACGAGCAAGGACTTCATTTGTCGCATGAGTTTGCAGAGTGCCTGAAGGAAGTATGATTTGACGGTGCCAGACAGGTCCTGTTGGGTCAAGTGACATTTTTCTTTCAGCTGCTGGAAGGTCACATCTTGTCCTTGTGGAGCAGACTGCACTCGATTACCAAATCTAATACTAGGATCTGAACATGCATCCAGGCAGCATGCCAGGGCATACTCGATCTGTACCACGATGGGGAGAGGGCTGGCAAGATTCTGTGGAATCTTCAACAGCGAACAGACCAAGACACAAGCAACTTTAAGCTGAAGTGTCAGTGTTGAGAAGGTTGGGAAAAAGAAGTTGGCCTTTACGAATTCAGTCTTTGTATTTGGCCATAGATTTGTAGTGAGATTAGGTTCCTGGCCATGTACTTTCTACCTTAGACTGTCCAATGATGGAGGCTGAGTTCCCTTGCATCACCTACGTAAACCGAGGTGATTTAAAACTCTGCTGACCATGTCCTAATTCGCACCAAGTCCCGCTCACCCATCACCCCCTGTGCTCGCTGACCGACAGTGGCTTCCGGTTAAGCAGCGCCTCGATTTCAAAATTCTCCTCCTTGTTTTCAAATCCCTCCATGGCCTCGCCCCTCCCTATCTTTGTAATATCCTCCAGTCTCTCAACCCCCACCCCCCGAGATGTCTGCGCTCCTCTAATTCTGCCCTCCTGAGCATCCCTGATTATAATCGCTCAACCATCGGTGGCCGTGCCTTCTGTTGCCTTGGCCCCAAGCTCTGGAATTCCCTCGCTAAACTTCTCCCCCCTCTCTTTCCTTGTTCAAGACGCTCCTAAAACCAACCTCTTTGACCAAGCTTTTGGTCACCTGCCCTAATTTCTACTTCTGTGGCTTGGTGTCAAATCTTTATCGCATAATACTCCTGTGAAGCGCCTTGGGACATTTCATTACTTTAAAGGCGCTATATAAATCCAAGTTGTTGAGTTGCCCGAGACTGAGGCTGATTTATTTTGCCTCAGTTGTCTGAAAATGTGCCATTTAAGGTTGAGGAATTGTTGGGCTGGGATCCTTGCAGGTCGCATTTTGAATTGGTAAAAGAGGTGAGGCAGTTGTTAGAAGTTGTGCAACAGAAAGTGATTTGTCCAACAATTTTTTTCTCTTTTCTTTACATCCTCTTTGATGGAGCACCAAGTTTTGGAATTGATCCCGAGTGACCATAGGCACGAGCACTATCCACTTTCACCCTGTTGCTGCATTGCACGGAGGAGTGAGTGGGTGTGTGCAAGTACGACACAGCTCAGGTCCAAATCCTTGACCAATAATTCACACGCATGGGCCTCGGGTTATTTCAATGTTGTTTATTGACTGCTGGGATATTTAATTAAAATGAAGGGTGCCTACAGGCAACAGAACGCTAGGAATGGTTTGTGTATTGCAAGGATAAACATATTTTACCAGGTGTGCAGAAAACCATTTTCATTATTTCAGCTGTCAAACATGTAAGCAGCTTTAGGTGAGAAGGTGCTGTTTAATTAACCCTTTTCTATCTTAATTTTCAAAGTAATTAATTTTAGTAAGGCAGATAACAGCACCTTTCAGCACCACCAGTGGGCTGGACTTGTCTCTTGTTAGAGACCAAAAGTTTTACTTTTCGACCCTGTGGCTTCTGTGTTCCACATTCATGGGATGTGAACATCGCTAGCAAGACCAGCATTTATTACCCATTCCTAATTGCCCTTGAGAAGGTGTTGGTGAGCCGTCGTCTTGAACCGCTGCAGTCCATCTTAGCAGTTCCTTTTGATGCGACAGAGTGGTTGTTAGTGGCCATTTCAGAGAAGCGTTGACCACACTGGTCTGGACATATAGGCCAGATCGGGTAAGGACGGCAGATTTCCTTCCCTAAAGGACACTCGTGAACCAGTTGGGTTTTTACAACAATCTGGTAGTTTCATGCTCACCATTGCTAATACTAGCGTTTTATTCCAGGTTTATTTAATTAACTGAATTTAAATTCCCTCAGCTGCCGAGGTGGGATTTGAACTCATGTTTCTGGATCATTAGTCCAGGCCTCTGGATTACTAGCCCAGTAACAACCACTAAGCTACCAGACAAAGTCCCAGTTACCTGTCACACCTGTCATCGCCAAGCTGCACTAGCTCTCTATCCCCGATACATTCATTTCTAAGTCCACTACCACCTCTGCAAGCTTCTCCATGGCCTCATTTTACTGCAACTCGTGCACTCTGAACGTCCTGCTTCGGCCTGGTGTGCTTTCCCCCACCCTCTACTCCATTATCAGCCACATGCTTTCAGCCATTACGGCCTTGCACTTTGGAAATTTCAACCTTGCTACATCTCTCTCTCTCTCTCTTTAAAAATACCCCCTCAACAGCCACCTCTTCAACGGCTCCTTTAGCTCCCTCTCCTAACCTGTCAGTTCCCGCTTAGTGCCTGTTTCCCCTGTAATACACGAAGCACTTCATCACATTGTCCGATGTTAACGGAATCATTTAAGTACCAAAGAACATTTTCAGATGAAATATCAGGAATGAACAGGACTTCAGAATGCTCTCCCAATGCTGGATTGAGAATATAGGATTTTTTTATAGGATCTGCAGAAATTGGCAGTGATAAACTTTGGTCTCAGGCCGAAGAATACATAGTAATTTCATATTTGTGTTTAATTTCCTTCTCAATCTGGTCACTGATTCATCTTCAATAGCCACTTATGATAAAGTATTCCATATTCTGATAACCCTTTATACTTTTCGTACTAAACCCAAAATTGTTAATGAAGGTGTAAAATAATGGAAACGAGATCAGAGTGATAGATTTAGAGTAGATAGCTGTAATGATTGAGCTAGCACAGGCACAATGGGCTTAATGGCTGATTCCTGTTCTGAAATATCTAATTGTGAGAATTCTTTTTTTTTCCATTCAAACACTGATTTAGATCGGAAATAGTAATTTAAGTACAAATTCAGCCAATATTTCTTGAAGGATTCTGCTCCATTTCTTTTTGATTTTGCATTTTCTTGCGAAACGTTTAAAATTCCTTGATAATTACAATGACAGTGTCCTTACTGCAGCTAACTGTTAAGAGTGCAGATTTCGGTCAAAATTGTGTGGGTGACGGTAGTTGTACATTTCTTAAATCACGCCCAAGTATAATGCTTTCAAAAACAGATTTTGCAGTCCTTGTTAACGTAATGTAAGCGATATGACAAAAGTGCCATATTCTGTAATGTGTATTTGAGGACAGTGATGAGCAACGTTCCCACTAAACTCTGCAACCGTGCCCACACAGGCTGCTCACTGGCTTTTTCATGCCAGATTTCGCACACGCACAAAATTTTGAATGGGCCCATTGAAAGGACCGCATATCCAGAAATAATTAGGAGGAACATTGATACAGTTTCTGTTTCCTGGATAAGGGGCCTATATTTATGTATAAAGCATAAAGAATATATATACCAGAAAATGCAGAGTTGGATACCTTTTGGTAAAACCAGATTAGTGTCAGTCAGTTCCTGTTCCTTTTGTAGATCCGAGGTGGTTTTAATTTCCTTTTAAGGAACAAAAGGCTGGATTTTGGGGGTAAAAATGGAGGCGGGGGGGAGAAATTTCCCACCCCATTAACGTTTGCACTGTGTGGAGCAACTTTTGTCATTTGGCTCCTGTGCCGGGGCGCAGCGCAAAGGGAGGCGTTGTACGACTTCCACGAAGCAAAAACATGAACCTCGCCAACTCTCTCTCTACCTCCCCCCCCCGCCCTGCCATCTCTTCCACCACCCACCCCCCCAAAAAAATCATCTCTCTCTCTCACAGCCCTCAATCAAGATAACAAAAAACGATTATCTGCTCATGATCACATTGCTGTGTGGGAGCTTGCTGTGCACAAGTTGGCTGCCGCGTTTCCCACATTACAACAGTGACTGCACTCCAAAAGTACTTCACTGGCTGTGAAGCACTTTGAGATGTCCAGTGGTCTGAAAGGTGCGATAGAAATGCAAGTCTTTTATCACACTGACCCTGAATTCCCTGCAGTACCTACCTTCTGTAAGAGGTGATCTCCACCCCAGCTAGAAACAGGCGCAGCTCTCGCTTGAAGGAATTCAGTGAATCAGCATTCACCACACGAGATGGCAGCCTGTTTCGGAGCTCCACTATTCTCTGGGACAAGGACCACCTCCCGACATCTGAACCACAAAATCTTATTTCTAGTTGTCACTCTTCATCATCACACTTTTGTCAACTTTTCCGTTCTAATGTCTCCAATACCAAGTGCACACTTATAATGGAAAAAGCATTTGGCCAATGACAGGCTAGCAAGTTTACAAAAGGCCACCGGGTGGAACTGTACAATCTTTGAAATTATTCATCCAAGTTCAATTTTTCCTCGAACTGACATTTCTGAAGTCAAAAATAAAGGTTTAGACCATTTAAAAAAAAAAAGGCAACAGATAATACATTTCGATACATGATCAAATTTATCCATTGGTTATGATCACGTAGTGGTTGTGTTACTGTACCAGGAGCCTGGACCAGCAAACCAGACAATGTGCCTTCAGCTCCCACCGTGGCAGTTTGAGAATTTAAATTCAATTACAAAAAACCTGGGAATAAATTGCTGCTATCATCAAAAGTGACCACGAAGCTGGCGAAATGTCGTAACACCCAGCAGGTTTATAGTTTTTCTTAAGGGATAGAAAGCTGCCATCTCTACCCAGTCTGACCTATATTTTTAAAGATTTAAAGTAATTAGGCAGAGGTTTAGAGGAGATACAAGGGGAAATTTCTTCACCCAGAGGGTGGTGGGGGGGTCTGGAACTCACTGCCTGAAAGGGTGGTAGAGGCAGAAACCCTCATCACATTTAAAAAGTACCTGGATGTGCGCTTAAAGTGCCGTAACTGACAGGGCTACGGACTGAGAGCTGGAACGTGGGATTTGGCTGGGGAGCTCTGATTCCATGCGATGTGACTCGAACTCCATCCCAAAGTCGTTGACTCTCAGCCGTCCTCTGAGCACCGAGTAACGAGCAAAAGCTACAAAAACCGCTCGCAAGAATGGACGACAGCAATTCAAGAAAAAATCTTCAAGCCCACTGCCTTCTCTGGGCGACTAGGGATGGGGATTAAGTATGGACTCGGGGTGGTATTCCCAGCGACGAGCTCACCACAATGATAAATCGTGTCTCATCGTTTGATACTTTGATTCATTTGTTTTTTGCTTGAAGGCTTCTGTCTCTTCCAAAAGCTGATTTAGCATCTGGCTCGATCCCACAAATAGCAATACGCTGCATGACTAGTCCATCTGTTTTTGGAGATGATGTTTGAGGGAGGGAAGTTGCTCAGGGTCCCAGGAGAGCTCACTACACTGTTTCAGATATCTCTCTAATCTCCTCCCCCCACCCCCTTCCCAAGATGTCTGCGCTCCTCTAATTCTGCCCTCCTGACCATCCCTGATTATAATCGCTCCACCATCGGTGGCTGTGCCTTCTGTTGCCTGGGCCCCAAGCTCTGGAACTCCCTCTCCACCTCTCTACCTCTCTACCTCTCTTTCCTCCTTCAAGACGCTCCTTAAAACCTACCTCTTTGCCCAAGCTTTTGGTCACCTATGCTAATTTCTACTTGTGTGGCTCGATGTCAAATTTTTAGCGCATAATATTCCTGTGAAGCGCCGTGGGACGTTGCACTGCTTTAAAGGCGCTAGAAAAATACAAGTTGTTCTTAAATCTTTTAGCTTCCACGTGAAACATCGGAGCAGTCAGAGAGGATTTTGGTTTCACATCTAATTTTAAGGGCATTACTAGTGTGTCCTCAATACTGCACTGCCGTGCTCAAATCCTGGAGTGCAGCTTGAATCCACAACCTTATGATTGCTCTTCAAAAGAGCCGGCGCAGACTCAGTGGGCTGAATGGCCTCCTGTGCTGTATTATTCTATGATCCAAGCTAACCCATGCCTGTCCAACATGTATTTTTTTTTTAAATCGCTTCAGTTAGTCGTGCAGGGTAAACATTTCACCTTGTGCATCCATCTGACCAACCATGTATGAAACAACACTGCCTGCCAAGTTACGCATTTCTGTGCAATATCAAATACCAATTTAATTGAAAGAGGGATGTTTGGATGTCGACGGCAGTGATGGAGTGGAAAATGGAGCGAGAATATAGAAATGAAAGAACGAACTTGCATTTATATAGCATCTTTCACATTCTCCGGAAGTCCCAAAGTACTTCACAGCCACTGAATTTCTTTTAGAAGTAAAGTTGGCAAATGTAGCAAAATTAATCGGTTTTGTTCGTGTTGGTTCTGGGATGAGTGCTGGCCAGAACACTCGGAGAACTTCTTTGCTGTTCAGATGCATCTTTTATATCTATCTGAGCAGGTGGACGGGCCCCAGATCGTGCAGAACTCTCTCAGTACTCACACTCCGTGTCAGTCCGACATTGGAGCTTGAACCCATGATCTGCTGACTCGGAGGCAAAAGTGCGAGCACTTAACCAAGTTGGCACTTCAGGAAGAAAGACTTCCATTTATATAGCGCCTTTCACGATCACCGGATGTCTCAAATCGCTTTACAGCACTTTTGGAGTGCAGTCACTGT
The DNA here is from genome assembly GCF_044704955.1 of Pristiophorus japonicus. Lineage (NCBI taxonomy): Eukaryota > Metazoa > Chordata > Chondrichthyes > Pristiophoridae > Pristiophorus > Pristiophorus japonicus. Next base: position 5,985,867 of record NC_091991.1, on the reverse strand, counting down.
TGTAATGTGGGAAACGCAGCAGCCACATTGTGCACAGCAAGCTCCCACAAACAGCAATGTGCTACTGACCAGATAATTAATCTGGTTTTTTATGTTGATTGAGGGATAAATATTGGCCAGGACACCGGGGAGAACTCCCCTGCTCTTCTTTGAAATAGTGCCGTGGGATCTTTTACATCCACGTGAGCAAGCAGATGGGTCCTCGGTTTAGCGTCACATTCGACAGTACAGCGCTCCCTCAGTACTGCACTGGAGTGTCAGCCAAGATTTTTCATGCTCACGTCCCTGGAGTGGGACTTGAACTCACAACCTTCTGACTCCGAGGCGAGGGTGCTACCTACTGAATGGAAAAACTAAGGAAATGACTAGCATCTGTGTCTATAGCTTTGTTCCTGTGTCTTTTACAGCTGACCATTTTTTATTCATGTGCTGGTTATTATCTCACTTCAGTTTTGCTGGACAGTTAAGGAGAGTGTGATCACCTCTCATTCTTCTAAACTAATCAGTACAGACCCAACTTGTTCAACCTCTGGATGTTAAAATGCTGCTGCAGAACATGAACCTCACGGAAAAATATGCCACAAACAGTTTATCAATGGTGTACGTGTTGCTAGGTTACACTTATTCTAATTAACAATATTCCACTCCTAAGTAACTGTATTAATAGATAAATTGAGACGATCTAGTCCTTTATATAATGTGATGAAAGTACCTCATTATTAGTTTTGTAATGATGAATACATTATTTTCCACTTGGATCCTTTTCAATTTAAATGAGGTTTCTCTTTGTTCTGTGGTATATTTGTTCCTGCGAGTGGATTGAGAACAATCGATATGATTCTGAAGCATTGTTGTTTTTGTTTGTCCATTTGCATTTAGTTCACTGTGTGCACAGTGAACGGTGAAGCAAATCTTCAATATAACATGAAAGCTAACGCCAAGATTGTAATTTGGAATAAAAGCAAAACACTGCGGATGCTGGAAATCTAAAGTAGAAACAGAAAATGCTGAGACTACGCAGCCGGTCAGACAGCATCTGTGGAGAGAAAGAGTTAACATTCCGGGGCGATGACCTTTCGAGTTCTGACGAAAGGTCACTGACCTGAACCGTTAACTCTCTCTCCACAGATGCTGCCTGACCTGCTGAGTATTTCCAGCACTTTATTTATTTGAAACTTAACACATTGAATGTCAAGTAGAAGAAAGATTCTTAACATGTTGAGATTTTACGCTTAAATTTTGTGCTACAGCATTGTTTTTTCTTTACAATTTGAACTCTCCACAAATCAATATTTTTTCCTCAAACTGCCTGTTCAGTGTTTGTATTTTGAGGTAGGTTCCACAGCGCCTTGTGGCAATCAGTAGCTGTGTGCAGGGCAGGTTAAAACTGATAAATTTTATTTCTGGCCCCTGGATTTTCCCTTGATGACTCTGAAGCACCAGTATGCACCTGCAAAAGCATCACTGGTCCATATAGGCAGCTTGAGTGTTCAGCCAACCTGTGGCTGGAACAAAGTAGCAGTAGCTGGCAGCACCAGAGATGGCCGTTTACTTTGGTCTGTTTCTGCCAGATAGTCAAGTAGGTGAGTCATCATCATAGGCAGTCCCTTGGGATCGAGGAAGACTTGCTTCCACTCTTAGCATGAGTTCTCAGGTGGCTGTACAGTCCAATATGAGAACCACAGTCTCTGTCACAGGTGGGACGGCTAAGGGGATCAAGGGGTGTGGAGAGAAAGCAGGAAAGGGGTTCTGAGGGAATGATCAGCCATGATCTTATTGAATGGTGGTGCAGGCTCGAAGGGCCGAATGGCCTACTCCTGCACCTATTTTCTATGTTTCAATGTCTGTGTTTCTATGGTTGAGGGAAGGGGTGGGCAGGGAGCCTGGTTTGCCGCACGCTCCTTCCACTGCCTGCGCTTGATTTCTGCATGCTCTCGGCGATGAGACTCGAGGTGCTCAGCGCCCTCCCGGATGCACTTCCTCCACTTAGGGTGGTCTTTGGCCAGGGACTCCCAGGTGTCAGTGGGGATGTTGCACTTTATCAGGGAGGCTTTGAGGGTGTCCTTGTAACGTTTCCTCTGCCCGCCTTTGGGGTGGATGGACAAACCAGTCTCTGTGACAGCCAAAGAATTGCAGAACGACCTAATCAGAAATCTGGCCATTTCAACTTGATATGCATACGTTAAAAAGAAAAAAAAAATCTTTATTCATGTGATTGAGTGATAGTGGCAACGTCACATTTATTGGTCATCTTCAGAAGATAGTGGGGGCTATTTCTCACCATTTAGTCACCCTTGTGTTGTGGAACGAGAGCCATATGTCGACCCAAAAGGGTAAGTGTGGCAGGCTCCCTTCCCTGAAGGGCATTAGTGAACCTGTTGAATGTTTACTGCCATTTGACAACTTTCATGATCATTTCCTGGCGCCAGCCTCCCATTTGCCAGATTTATTGAATTCAGTTGCACAATTTTGCCACGATTGTATCTAAAGACCTCTGCTCGCCCAGCACTACAACCACAAGACCACTGCACCGTGCATAAGGTCACATGTTGCAAGAGAGGCTGAAGGCACACTCAAAACAATGGTGTTGAACTAGGCAGGGGAGAGGCTGGTGGTGCTGGTGGACGCGGCACCTGGCTTCTGCAATAATTGCAGACGAGCAATCAAGAAAGGCAATGGACGACCGAGCTATATTGCCGGATAAGTGGGGTGGAAGTCAAAGGATGTCCTCCTGAGGAGCTCCAGTGCTCTCATCATGCTACAAACCTGTGCAACGCCTTCAGTTCTGGTCATTGAGACACCTTGGAGGCAGCATAGAGAAGGACCAAGAGACTGAACGGGAGGGTGTTATGAGGAAAGGCTGGGAAAAACTCAAACTGATTAAACATTGCAAGGAAGTGAATGAAGGGGCTTTATAGAGGTTTCTAAGATATTTTTTTTTTAAAAAAAGGTGAATTTACAGCGTTTGTTAATGACTTTATATTGAAACACGGTTATGTAAACTGGTTAAAGGTAAGCGGAGAACCTGTGTCAGGAAGCGGAGTGATAATCCCTGCTTAGCCCTGCTCAGTAGAGCAGTGCAGGCAAAATCTCTGGAACCGAGCTGCAGTTGGAAGCTATACTGAGTGCATCATCGGTTTCTGTGGAAAGATAAGCTAGATTGGACAAATGCCCTCCCTTTTCTTTACTTAATGTAGTGATTGTATTGATGTCTCTTTGTCGCTCACCAGAAAATTGCGATTTCTGAGGGGGGAGAATTTGTTTGTGCTCACTTTCTGAATTGGTGTAGCTTGGAACTGTGTTACTAGTTTAACTTTTGTCATTTGTGTTCAGTGTTTTTGCCTCCCCTGAAGGCCCACTTCTGAATGAGGCTGAACAATGGAGGGGCAAAGGGGAGCACCTGGCAAGCAATTTTTCTTCAGTTTCCCAGGTGATTTTCTCAGAGGAAACACCTTTGTACTGTTGGGAGGTTGAACTCCTGTTAATGTAGGAGGCTCTACTTTTAGTTAGCAATCAGCAATATTACATACCAACTTGTCAATTTGACACACTCTTAATATAATGCACTTTCTCCAGTTAGCATTGGTTCAAAGTTCTTTCTGGTCCAGATAAATCTCAACAAATTCTTGCTTTTTGTGTTCTCTCAGATACTGTTTCCCCCCCACCCCCCCACCCCCCCTCAAATCTAGCGTCCTCACCCATCTCAAAAAAACAACCCTCGACCCCTCCGTCCTTGCAAACTACTGCCCCATCTCCACCCTCCCCTTCCTCTCCAATGTCTTGAACATGTTGTCGCCTCCAAATCCGTGCCCATCTTTCCCGTAACTCCATGTTTGAATCCCTTCAATCCGGTTCCTGCCCCTGCCACAGGACCGAAACGGCTCTCATCAAAGCCACAAATGACATCCTTTGTGACTGACAAAAACAAACTGTCCCTCCTCGTCCTCCTTGATTTCTCTCGACTTTTGACACAGGTTGACCACTCCATCCTCTTCCAACGCCTCTCCACCGTCGTCCAGCTGGGTGGGACTGCACTCGCCTGGTTCAATTCTTATCCATCTCATCGTAGCCAGAGAATCTCCTGCAACGGCTTCTTGTTCTGCTCTCACCTTGTTATCTCTGGTGTCCCCCAAGGATCTGTCTTTGGCCCCCTCCTATTTATCATCTATCTGCTGCCCCTCGGCGACATCATCCAAAAACACAGCGTCAATTTCCACATGTACGCTGATGACACCCAGATCTACCTCACTATACCACAATCCCTCGACCCCTCCATGGCCTCTAAATTGTCAGACTGCATGTCTGATATCCAGTTCTGGATGAGCAGAAATTTTCTCCAACTGGAGGAAGCAGTGGCTGGACATTTGGTAAAGTATGATTCAATCAAGCAGAGTCAGCATGGTTTTATGAAAGGGGAATCATGTTTGACAAATTTGCTGGAGTTCTTTGAGAATGTAACGAGCAGGGTGGATAAGGGGGGACCAGTGGATGTGGTGTATTTGGATTTCCAGAAGGCATTCGATAAGGTGCCACATAAAAGGTTACTGCACAAGATCAAAGTTCATGGAGTTTGGGGGTAATATATTAGCATGGGTAGAGGATTGGCTAACTAACAGAAAACAGAGAGTCGGGTTAAATGGGTCATTGGGAAACAGTAACTAGTGCGGTGCCGCAGGGACCGGTGCTGGGTCCTCCTCTATTTACAATCTATATTAATGACTTGGACGAAGGGACCAAGTGTAATGTAGCCACGTTTGCTGATGATGCAAAGATGGGTGGGAGAGCAAATTGTGAGGAGGGTACAAAAAAATCTGCAAAGGGATATAGACAGCCTAAGTGACTGGGCAAAAATTTGGCAGATGGAATACAATGTGGGAAAATGTGAGTTTATCCACTTTGGCAGAAAAAAAATCAAAGAGCAAGTTATTATTTAAGGAGAAATATTGCAAATTGCTGCAGTACAGCGAGACCTGGGGGTCCTTGTGCATGAAACACAAAAAGTTAATATGCAGGTACAGCAAGTAATCAGGAAGGCAAATTGAACGTTGGCCTTTATTGCAAGGGGGATAGAGTATAAAAGCAGCGAAGTCCTGCTACAACTGTACAGGGTATTGGTGAGGCCGCACCTTGAGTACTGCGTACAGTTTTGGTCTCTGTATTTAAGGAAGGATATACTTGCATTGGAGGCTGTTCAGATAAGGTTCACTGGGTTGATTCTGGAGATGAGGGGGTTGACTTATGAAGATAGATTGGGCATATACACATTGGAGTTCAGAAGAATGAGAGGTGATATCGAAACGTATAAGATAATGAGGGGGTTCGACAAGGTGGATGCAGAGAGGATATTACCACTCATGAGGGAAATTAAAACTAGGGGACATAGTCTTAGAATAAGGGGCCGCCCATTTAAAACTGAGATGAGGAGAAATTTCTTCTCCGAGGGTTGTAAATCTATGGAATTCTCTGCCCCAGAGAGCTGTGGAGGCTGGGTCAGTGAATATATTAAAGGCGAAGATAGACAGATTTTTGAGCGATAAGGGAATAAAGGGTTATGGGGAGCGGGCAGTGAAGTGGAGCTGAGTCTATGATCAGATCAGTCATGATCTTATTGAATGGCAGAGCAGGCTCGAGGGGCCAAATGGCCTACTCCTGCTCCTATTTCTTATGTTCCAATGTTCTTATGAATATTGGGAAGACCAAAGCCATTGCTTTCGATCCCCACCACAATCTCCATTCCTTAGTCACCGACTCCATCCCTCTCCCCAACTCCTCTCTGAGGCTGAACCACACTGTTTGCAACCTTGGTGTCATATTTGACCCAGAAATGAGCTTTCGAGCGTATATCCGCAGCATAATTAAGGCCACCTATTTCCACCTCCGTAACATCGCCCGTCTCCACCCTTGCCTCAGCTCATCCGCTGCTGAAGCCCTCATCCATGCCTTTGTTACCTCTAGACTTGATTATTCCAATGCACTCCTGGCTGGCCTCCCACATTCCAACCTACGTAAACTAGAGGTGATCCAAAACTCGGCTGCCCGTACCCTAACTCGCACAAAGTTCTGCTCAGCGATCACCGCTGTGCACGCTGACCTACATTGGCTTCCGGTTAAGCAACAACTCGATTTCCAAATTCTCATCCTGATTTTCAAATCCCTCCATGGCCTTGCCCCTTCCTATCTCTTTAATCTCCTCCAAGCCCCACAACCCCGCCTCGAGATATCTGCGCTCCTCTGATTCTGACCTCTTGAGCATCCTTGATTATAATTGCTCCACCATTGGCGGCTTGCCTTCAGCTGCTGAGGCCCTAAACTCTGGTATTAACTCCCTAAAACTTTCTGCCTCTCTACCTCTCCTTCTTTAAGATGCTATTTTAAATCTACCTCTTAGACCAAGCTTTTGGTCACCTGTGCTAATTTCTACTTGTGCGGCTCGGTGTCAAATTCTTTATCTCATAATACTCCTGTGAAGCATCGTGGGACGTATCACTAAGTTAAAGGCAGTGTTTAAAAACAAGATATCGTTCAGAAGAATAGCCACCAAGTGGTGTGAAATGTATCTACAATATACATGTTCCACTTCCCCCATTTTGTCTGATAGTTACAATAGTTGAGCCCTAAAATGATGGGTTGGCAATGCACTCTCTCATTCATAAGATATAAAGAGTAGATCGCACCTCATCTGAAATGTTACCTGTAATGCGACCTATTCATTTGCTGAATAAATTAAACACTGATGGAGAATGAAGGCTACAGAGATTTCAAGTGTTCTGTTGCACAAAGTATTGCTGATTGTTGCTGAAATTAAACTGGGTTATCGGGATTTGCTTATAATCATTTACATTATTTTTTTGCTGTTAAATCCAGATTTTGACTGCTTCAGCCACAGTGTATAATCACTAATACCGGCGGCTCATGTTCACTTTGAAATCTGAGACCTAAATGCGTGCCTGCATTATAGCACAGCCACCGAGCATTTTGGAGCTATTTACACGACATGTTTAAACTTCTCTTGCACATTAATTGTCAACGTGGATAATATCTCGTCTGATTAGTGTTAAGCAGTACAAAGCCTGTCAGTTGAAAAGCAGGCCAAATCTGACCTCCTTCCACGACGGACTAATGCTGATGTGATGAATCTGAGTTGCTTATTAATAACAGGAAGGCTGATCATCGGGAACAGCTGGCACTGGGTGCGAGAGACTGTTCTTTAACAGTAGTCGGATGCATTCAGAATATTGCTTGTCCTAGTTACACTGGTAATTTTTAAAATGTAAATTGCTTTTAAAAGCTCTATTGTCGTTTGAACAAACTGTGTGGATCATTTTGGTTTGACCAGGCTGTGGATGCATGGTTATAGATGGTTTGTTTTCTGTAATATTTGTGATGCTTTTTATGTTGAAAATTATTGTGCTAAGTCGTCGACTGGGAAAGTCAAATGTAATATTGGCCACTCATTAGCGTGGATAAAAGTTAAGCTGGTTTGTAGTAACTGAAAGTTATTTGGATATGCTCCAGAAGTGCCGTAACCTACAGGGCTACGGACCAAGAGCTGGAAAGTGGGATTAGGCTGGATAGCTGTTTTTTAGTCGGCACAGACACGACGGCCCGAATGGCCTCCTTCTGTGCCATAAATTTCTATCATTTTATAAAGTAGAAGCAAATTACTTGAAAGCAGATGTAACTGAGATAGGTCGTCAGCGAACTTGAGAATAATAAATCTGTATAGAGGTGCAGATCTACATTCTTGTAAGTAGTTTAACAGCTCTCGGAACTGTTCAGGAAGAAGGCGTGAAGGTCATTTTAATTGAGATTTTTTTTTTAAAGTTCTTTAATCTGGTTCTGAATTAAGCTTTGCAGAAGTTCTGTTCAAGGACTGCAGTCTGAGATAAAAACGTGTTTAGCAGCTCCCAATATAGCTCGTTTGGTGTCACTGACCATATCCTGAAGGCTTTAATAATGGTCTGTATATAAAATGAACAAGTGTGAGCACAGGTAGATAAAGCCACAAAAAAAAAACCACCCTCAGCATTTTGGGTTTTCTACAAAGGAGCATAGGGTACAAGAATAAATAAGAAATTTGTGCAAAATATTGATCCGTTGGGAGTGCTGTGTGCCCCATTATAAAAGCACATTAAAGCTACAGAGAATGAACTGTGTATATTCGCCAGGGTTGTGAAATTCTAGTTCGGGGGAGAGACTAAATAACTGGACCTGTATCCACCGGAGCAGAGAAGGCCAAGAGGAGATTTATTGGAGCTTTTTAAAATTATGAAAGATTTTGATAGATTAAGTGAGGAAAGACTATTTCCTCTCGTTGGAGAATTATTGACAAGGGGCCATCATTTTAGAATCCTCACAGGGAGCAAGGAAAGGAGTTAGGAGAAATCTCCTCCTGTGGCAGGCTGATGGAGCACAGACTGCTTTGCCGTAGGGAGTATTTCAGCCAGAGACCATTGCGTCTTTTTACGGTAAAATTGGATATCGGTTTGTGGCAGCGGGAGGTGTGCAGGACTACGGGAAGAGAGCAGTGCAATGGGTTTAGTTTCCTGTTGTTCTCACAGAGCCAGCGCAGGCATAAGGAGCTGAATGGCCTCCTCCTGTGGTGTAAATTTTAATAGTTGTAAGACAGCAAATGCTTGTGGCAAGTTCACCACTTTGCACTGCAGATCTAATCATCTGGTATTGTAAGTGCATCAGGATGTTAACTGTTGTAGGGTGCGCGTGTTTTGGAACTGTCATGGTTCACTTTCCTGATGACTTGGTAGATCCCTGGCCGCCTTCAGTACTATATTGCTCTGCTGAGTTAGCAGATCTGAGCTGGGACTGAAGTTATGTTGCCCCTTGACATCATCCACCAACATGTAGTCAGCTTTCACACGCACACTGACGACACCCAACTCTACCCACCACTACACCTCTTCTCTCAACCCCCTGCACTGTCTCTGTGTTCTCAGACTGCTTGTCCGTTATCCAGTTAAACATTGGGAAGACTTGAGCATTCGTCTTCAGACCCACCACAAACTTTGTGCACTTGCCAGAAATACCTCCCCCCCCCCCCTCCCCCCGAGCTTATTGTCTCATGCTGAACCAGACTGTTCACCACCTCGGTGCCATATTTCACCCTGAGCTGAGCCTCTTGCCCCACATTCTCTCCATTACAAAGACCATCTCCTTCCACCTCCATCTTATCAGTCGCCTTCACCCCTGCCTCCAGCTGCCACTGAAGCCCTCATCTGTGTCAGTGTCACCTCCAAGCTCGACTATTCCAATGCACTCCTGGCCATCTGCCTAATCTCAATCCTCCATCAACATTAGCTTATCCAAAACACTGCTGCTTGTATTCTGTCCTGCACCACCAAATGTTGCTCACCCATCACCCTGATTCTTGCTGACCCACATTGGGTTTGACCCACACTTGAGTTTGATTTCATTTTCCACGGATGTGTCGGGATAGCACGGGAGACTTTTGCTCATGTTTCTCTTCCGCAGCCCAGGGGTGTGCAGGTGCTATATCCCTGCCCCCAACTTGGACGAGCTAACAACTTCTCCTGGAGCTTTGGAACGATTCGAGACGTTTTTCCTCCCGTATCTTGCCCAAGCGATCTTTGTTCATATGTGAAGATTGTACATCAAATGTTGACCAGCTATTTTGTCACTGCGCATTGCAGTCTGGTCCAAACCTATCCTCGTGAGGTTCATACACATGCACTTCCAGCAGCATTAAATAGGCAGAGCTGAAGATCGGGGCCCATTGTACATAATGTCTTTGCATACTGAACCATTGGGGATCTAGATGAGCACAGTTCTCACCCATGTAATCAGCATTCCTGGTGTGACAGGAGCCCGTAAATGACAGGTCTCAACAAAAGGGTAACAGCAGTCAAAATTTCAAGCTTATAACCTGTAAGGTTTAGGGTATATGTTTTTTAATTGGATATAAATAGAGGGAATGCTTTAATACTGAATTCTCGCCCTATGGCTATCCTTTTTATAATTGTTTTTAGAAATTTAGGTTTTACTATTTTAATAATCGTATCCTAATCTTGGATGGTACTTTAATGAAGAATTGAAGGGACTGAAAGAGAAAATGTGTGAGGTGGTGATAATCAATAGAAGCATGATGCTGAATTCCTAACCCCTCAGGGAGGAGTCGATAAAGGAGCCTAAATTCATTGATAGTCATGGAGGTGCCAGTTGCTGTAAACAGAAATGATTAATTGTGGTCTGATTTTCTTTTTTACCCCCCCCCTGTGGCATCGTACTGATAGTTCAGAATCCAGTGGGAAAGCATTTGGGGGCTTTGCCTATTTCACCCCGATCAGCACAGTGATATAAAAGATAAGTGTGCTCTGAATTCACAGGAAAATAAGGAGGTGCTTGGCTGTGTGACTGCAGATTTGCGATCCTGTGGTCCAGTTGCTGGGAGGAGAGTACATTGGCTCATCTTGTTCACAAGGACCAGCATTTTCCTTTTTAGTTGCTCATTCAATCATTCATCCCCTCACGGCTGCAGTTGCAACAGCCACCACCTGAGCAGCACAGTGATTTCAGTTTATGGGTGAACCTTTGACTCAAACAGAACATCCACAAGATGAAGCAAGAGAGTCTGGTACGCCGCAGGTTTTCCCTGTGTGCCGGGCTACCAGGAGTGCTGTCACCCCGAGTTGATGGACGAAGACTGGTCAGAAATGCTTCTTTTGGTGGCTACAATGAACTTGCTCCAATATTGCCAGGTTTGTAGTATCTCCTTTCTCGTATTGTAACAACTGGCAGTGTGTTGAATAGTAATTTCGAGTAAAAATATTTTTTAAAAGGCAGAAAGCACAGAGTGATGTTACAACTTAAAGGGCAGTTTTTATTAAGTTAAGTGCAGAATACTGTCATATGGATGAAATGTAAAATGTAACACACTCTTCCCAGTTTGAATTGAATTGCTCAACAATCATCATCCTCGTAGAATATAATGGTCTATTTCAGACGGCGTGGAATAGTTGCACCACTTACAACACACACTTGCTATTTGCCTAAAAATGAGAGAGAAACATTTAAGGAGATGTTCATTAATTGGGATGGTTTTTGTTCCCTGCAGCAGTTGCAGGAGACGAAGTGAGCAGAGAGCACTGTGCCTAATCTCGCTCTAAAGAGGCAATTTTACATTGCAGTGCTTTTGGGAGACCGGCCCTAACCTGGCCTCTGCGCACTGAGCTCCCCCAATTTACATTTCCGCCCGGCACTGTTCTCTAGGCAACGGGCAGAAGTGAAGCCCAGCTTCCATGGAAAAATGGCTCTCCGCTGAGCCAAAGTTATTTGTCTGTAATTTTACCTGCAGCTGGTGGTGAGACAACTGCCCGTTAAATGCCAGCTTGTCGTTTGATCACACAAAGATGACGAAAGATGAACTGGCGGGATGATTCGAAGTAAAATGGGTTGGGGCAGGCTCGTGCAGTTTTTTTGTATCTGCTGTAGCCTACAGCACTGAACTTCTTCATAATTGACACAAGGGAGAGCAGGATTTTAATTTTTAATTAATCTAACTTACCGAAGACCTGAGAAATTCCACACATAGTTACAGGACTACCAATGTTACTCTCTTCATTTTTGGCATACTAGATGTATTCACTGCACAGTATGCTTGTATTCGGCACAATCCAAGATGTTCAAGTGCTTTAACTTTTTTAATTTGTACGTTATTTTTTGTGGCTTGTATTCGAAACCTTTCACTGGCTTTAATACAATTGATTCTGCAGTGTTCTGAGAACAGATTGCATTTGTACACTGCCTCTGACCTACAAACAAAAAACATGCCAAGCTGCTTTGAGTAATTGTGAGTCGACTGAGCGCCCTAGAATTGGAAAAGTTGATGAAAAGCGCAGCTGAAGCATTAGGTTGTCACGCTGCTTTTAAAGGCGAGGGATGGAAGGACTGGGGAAAAGCCATTTCGGGAGGGAGTGCCAGTCGGTGTGTCAGGTGGACAGTCGGGAGCGACACAGGAGACTGTGGGACTGAGGAAGGTGGTGAAGAGGTGGAACTGGATGTGGTCAGTATAAACGTAGGAGAATGCTCATGACTAATGTCTCCAAGGGGCATTTCAACATGTGAAAGATCAAGCATTGCTTCAGGAGAAACCCCGCTGGGAATGGGAATGGATCTGATGGGGGAGCCACCAATAGCATAAAACATGGATTTCTTTCCAAAAAGAGAGGTTGACGGGATGATCCCTGCTTATTTGAAGTTAATTTTACAATGTTTATATCAATGGACCATTTGAAACATACAGAGCCAAATAATTAATTCCCATTCTGCGATGAATTTTAACTTGCTGTTCTGACTGCACATTACAGACACACATCATCCTGTAAACTCACGGAACCAAAAATGGAACTGAAATGCGTGTGTATTTAAATATCAATCGTGTTTTATTTACTTGTGAGCCAAATTTGTAACAATTACTGAGGAACAAGTTTCCAGATTGCAAAATGTACAACAAAAAATTAATTTGCATCACAATGTTCTTATCCCATTCAGTTACTTCACTTCACCTGTTTGTGGTAAATCTGGAAGTATTTAATTTAAGGGTGGAGGTGCCTACAGGTATATAGTTGACTGCGGTGTGCATGCTTGAAAGTGTTGGGATCAATATGGAGCTTTTCTGTTGCTGTAATTAGTTTACAATCTTCAAGTGTACAGCTGACAATCCTGGGGAGGTCCTGTGTTTGGAGGGTGTGGGTTGGGGGAAGAGAACCCCCGTCAGAAATCCCATGACCAGATAGTTTCAGTATTTTGGGTGGGCATGCACCCATGCCAATTCTGAGGCACCCACCCGATCCCAGAAGGGAGGAGTCTCACTGCGGCATCCGAAAGTGGATTTCCGACGGGGCTGAAAAAGAGCGTAATCAAGTTCTGCGGCCCTTCCCAGCTCATCTCAGTTGCCACCACCCCACAGATCTGTCTTCCCCAGCCCCAGTAATTTGAGGGTGCCAAATCCCCGCGTGTTGACCAAGTACAGTAATTTCTCAAAAATGTAGGTTTTTGTCTGATTGGGAACGAGTGGGACTGGCTTACTTTCTCTTGGGGTTCAGGCAACAGGTATTGCAAGAAATCGAATGGTTTAATGTTCTTTGTATACTGTAGCATAATTTTAGCTGTGAATTTGCGGTCATGACCATCATTAAATTGTCTTGGTTGTTGGGAAAGTGCTTGCTCATCCTGGAAAGACTTGTTCATTACAAAGATTTGTGCAGAATTTTTAAATGAAGGTACAAAAGAAATCTTCCCCTCCTTCATGTAGGATTCTGGAGTATTTAATCCTGCTTTAGAATTTGATTCTATATTTGCAAAAATGGTAATGTACTTCAGAAGATTCTTTCTAGATGCACTGTTTTACCTGATCATCTGTTGATGTTTTGCATCATAGTGACTGTTCCTCAAATACCACAAAACATCTCGGTCTGGCCATTAAATTCTACTGATTGCCTCGTGTTTTTTTATTTGTGCTGGTCTTCCATTATTTTATCTTCTTGAAATGCTTTCTACGTTTCACCGATTCCGAATGCATTTTGTTCACCGCTTGCCACATGCAAATTTGAGATTGTGTTGATTGAATTTTGTTCCGGATGAGACGTTAAATGGTGGCCCCATCGGCCCTCTCAAGTGGATGTAAAAGATCCCGCGGCACTATTTCGAAGAGCAGGGGAATTATCCCGTGTGTCCTGGCCAATATTTATACCTTAATCAACATCTCTCAAAAAAAGATTATCTGATCATGATCACATTGCTGCTTGTGGGAGCTTGCTGTGCGCAAATTGGCTGTCCCATTTCCTACACTACAGCAGTGACTACACATCAATAAAAAGTACTTCATTGGCTGTAAAGCACTTTGGGACGTCCTTGAGATCGTGAAAGGCGCTCTATAAATCCACGTTTTTTTTTCGTTAAATAGCAGTGCAAATGCTAAGATTGTTACAATTTTTCTGCATGTAGATTTGTGCTGGTAAAGGGGTGAATCATTTCAGAAGACCACATTTACTGCAATTTTAATTGTGTGGTTTTTAAACATCAAGATTTGTTGGAATCACACTTTAGGCACAAATTAACCCAATTTTTTTTTTAAAGAAAGGAAATGTGCCATGTTTTATTTAACCTTTACTCAAGTCAGCATTGTAGAAGGTCTGACCCATTAACGTTTACTGTGTAATCTATTGTTCAGGCCACGCTCGTGTCACCTGCAGCCTACAGTTCAGATCATAGCCTCCTGCTTGACTGGGCTGCAGATGCATGGGAGTATTTTTCTGTATCAAAATAATAAGACATTGCCAAAAATGTTAATTTGTTAATTATTTAACTCCAAAACCTAGGATGTGCAACCAGATATTTTGGTAAATATGTGTGATGCTTTCATTCACAAAGGAGATTTGCTCTACTTAGTGATAAATTGCAATAGCTGCTTTTGGTGAATGGACTTGTTGGCATATATTTCTTTCACTGTTGGCTGAAAGCTGACGAAACCTAAACCAGGGTTTCTGCTTTACCCAAGTGCTGACCCACTCGCAAATATCCCACGTTTAAGCGGTTGAAGAAATATCAAGTGAAATAAATCCTTGCACAAAGATTCATCCACCGGAAAATGAGTTTTTTTGGCAAGGAACGTAAGCAATAGGAGCAGGAGTTGGCCACCTGGCCCCTCGAGCCTGCTCCGCCATTTAATAAGATCATAGCTGATCTGATCATGGACTCAGCTCCACTTCCCTGCCCGCTCCCCATAACCCTTTATTCCCTTATCGCTCAAAAATCTGTCTATCTCCACCTTAAATATATTCAATGACCCAGCTTCCACAGCTCTCTGGGGCAGAGAATTCCATAGATTTATAACTCTCGGAGAAGAAATTCCTCCTCATCTCAATTTTAAATGGGCAGCCCCTTATTCTGAGACTTATGTCCCCGAGTTTTAGTTTCCCTGAGTAGAAATATCCACTCTCCATCCACCTTGTCAAGCCCCATCATTATCTTATATGTTTTGATAAGTTTACCTCTCATTCTTCTGAACTCCAATGAGTTCAGGCCCAACCTACTCAACCTATCTTCATAAGTCAACCCCCTCATCTCAGGAATCAACCTAGTGAACCTTCTCAGAACAACCTCCAAAGCAATATATCCTTCCTTAAATACGGAGACCAAAACTGTACACAGTACTCCAGGTGTGGTCTCACCAATACCCTGGACAATTGTAGCAGGACTTCTCTGCTTTTATACTCTCTTCCCCTTGCAATAAAGGCCAACACTCTATTTGCTTTCCTGATCACTTGGTGTACTTGCATACTAACTTTGTGTTTCATGCACAAGGACCCCCATGTCCCGCTGTACTGCGGCACTTTGCCTGGCGAAGCGGCAGGTAAATGGAGTTGAGGGGGACTTCAGCCATGATTTAATAGAATGGCAGAACAGGCTTAAGTGGCTGAATGGCCTACTTCCATTCCTATTCAGGGTTAGCATAGACTAGCCTTTTAGACATGCTTTTAGGGCTAGAGTTTCCCTAACCTGTTTTTCTGGCGCCCTCACCAGAGGGGCGGCGCTTTTGTCCGCCTCCAAGCGCGCCGAAAAAAGACATCCGTATTCTGGCCGCTCCCCAGCCTCTCCTTGGTGGTGGCGTTGAAATTAGTGCTGGGACCTCTGCACATGCACGCTAGAGTCTGCGCGCATGTGCAGTAGCTCCTGGTAGGCCGTTTCCGCAAACATGCGCCGCAGGCTGTGTGGGAGGGGCCCGAAGCACGCCGTCCCTAGCCCTGGCCGAATGGGCTCCCTCATCGGCTGTCCGCTGCGTTTCCTAAGGTAGGACTTCTAATTTTTATTTGTTAGTTACTGATTGATTTTGGTGCTTTAGGTGCAGAGTTCCTTCTATTTTATTAATTAATTGCTTATTACTTTTTGTGCTTTGTTTGGTGCTTTAAATGTCGTTAGTTGCGCCGATTCCTTAACTCTAGGTAAGGTTTTTCTGTGCGGACAGAAGTGGCAACATACACTGGCATAAGTTAGTTTGGAGCAGTAATTTGCTGGCCAAACGCCGAAAACAGGGGTAAGTGGCTGGGAACGCCCCCTTTTGGAAAAAAAAACGTAACTTAAAAAAAAAACCTACCTAACTCACTTACACTGGCGCAAATTAAATGGCCAGAATTGCAACTAAAAAGATTGTCCAGAAAAATCAAATTGCTCCAAAAAAAAAGGAGCAACCTGGGGAAACTTGGGCCCTTAGAATTTTCAGGTCTTGCACGCTGCTCCGTCACATTGACATATGTTGTGAAGACTTCTGATTTTCCAGGCCATCCTGCGTGAGAGCTGACAGATGTGAATGTTAAGAGCAGGACATCATCCCTTGAAAAGGAAAGACACGCACTTATATACTCATGACATCCCAAAGCGCTTTACATCCCTTAGCTTAGGCACTCAACAGGGATCTCATCTGCTCATGGACATTACAGATCAGTAACACTATTTGAAAAGCACCAAGTTCTCCTGACCAGCATTCATTCCTTAATGAACACCAACCAAGAAGGAACTTGACTGGTCGTCATCATTGCTGTGCACAAGTAACAGTCATGTTTGAAATGACAGCAGCATGTCGGTGAAGTAACGAATTGTGCATGATGCTCTTCAGATTCTTAAAACAAAGAAACACTTGCATTTATATCGCACCTTTCACAACTGCCTTGCGTCTCAAAGCGCTTTACAGCCAATGAAGTACTTTTGGAGTGTAGTCACTGTTGTGATGTGGGAAACACGGCAGCCAATTTGCGCACAGCAAGATCCCACAAACAGCAATGTGATCATGACCAGATAATCTGTTTTTTTTGTTGTGTTGATTGAGGGATAAATATTGACCAGGACACCGGAGATAACTCCCCTGCACTCGTGCGATGGAATCTTTTATGTCCACTTGAGAGGCAGATGGGGCTTCATAAATGAAAGTCTTTAAGTGGCTGTATGTGTGAGCCTTGACAGTTTATCAGCAGGCTCTTGGTCTACTGAGGGAATTGGAACTGAAGCCTTGCTACTGTTATAGTGCCACTTTCACTAATATGCACAGGAGCACTGGATAATGGTCAGAAGTGGGGACTGTGGCTGTTTTTCTCTCATTTCCCCCACCCCCCCCCCCCTTTGCTTTGAGGCAAATGATAGCATGCCACCTGGTATCAGCAAACTGAGCACACTTCAAGGTGGATATTATGATCTGTATAGATTAGTGCATTTGGCCGTGTCTTTACCCACTGTTGTCTGTTGAAGCACTCTACTTTTCCGAGTGCATTTACTGGCTTGGGACAGCGTGCTGACATTTACTGTTCTCCAGTAATACATCATTTCTATCTACAATCGGTACCAAAATATTTTTATTCGATTTATAAAATATATATACCCTAATCGAATTTTTGATCATTGCTTAAGTCTTGCACATCACAGTTCAACGGAAAGCATCAACTACGTATACAACCGTCAATATTTTCCTGTTTATAAACATCTGTATATATGGGAGAGCTTTTCCAGATCAGTGTGATTTATATTCTGGATTTTGCAGTAATTAACTTTAAACTTGAACCTGCTGAGCGAGAACCTTGAGCAGGATGTGTGAAGGTGAAGTTCAGGACATAGGCATCATATGGGGGGTGGGGGGAGAGAAGTTTGTGAACTTCACTTTACACATCTATTTTTAGTGATCACTGTCCTGAGCTGAGCGACACCCATTTAATTCTTCACTATGAATATTGTTTCGGACTTGGCGTCAGAAGGTTGGTCCAAGCTGATGACTGAACTTATAAAAGTGAAGTGCTTGTACATGTGATTACTTACCTGTCGTCTTCAACTGCTGTCTCTTTAAATGGCTTTACATTCCAACATTAATGGCCAACTTTTTCTTTTAGGTTTGGACAGAGTCAGAGATGAAGTGTCCCCGGCAAAGGATGATGTGACGCTCACAATTTCAAAAAGCAAGGTACAATATATTCTGTATCCTGTAACTGCGCCTCTGCAGGATCAAGCCCAGTTTGTGTCATTTGGAGTGGAGTTTTCGATTCATTCCATTGATACGAGTCTGGTTGACTGCATTTATTGCAATATTTATTAGCCTTCAGCTTGATCTGTCTGCAGGTTCCAGCTGACTAATGATGTAGAAGTGGAAAAGCTGAGAAGCTGACAATGAGAGGGGGGTGTTGAATGATCTGGATGCATTGGCTTGCTTTTGTGAAAATTGGTGACTGTCTGACTCGGATTGAAGAAAACGTGTATTTATACCAGACCAGGTGATACTCTATCAGCTAACTGCCAGAGTCTGGGTAACTAAACGTATAATATTGTGGTACAAACCGATTCATTTTGTGTGCTCTGAGGATTTGTGTGCCTTGTTTGATTTTACTTGTAAGCCTTCCATCTGTTGGATACAGATGGGCTTCCACTTTTCATTGTGCGCCAGGGACTGAGCTTTGCAGCATTAGAGCACTGGGTTTCAAGGGGAAACAAATCTGATTTTTTCTGGAAAGTGTGGATGTCAGAACAGATTAACGACCATTGAATTGCAGCTTGAGCTCGCATGTTAGGAAAGGTCATTTGTGGAGAGGGATTGAAGGCTGGCGGGTGCCATGTAACCATACACCAGCAGGGGCCTCCAGCTTCAGAAGACAACCAGCCAGAATGGACGGCAATGGCTGGATTTTCAGCTTTGCTCATTTTGGGGGGGGGGGGTAAAGTTAGCGCCCGGGAACAGTTTGCGCCTCAGTCAGCAATATTCGGCAGCTGGACCCTGAGTGTGGGGCGGAGCGCTAAGGGAGGCGTTGTACACACCTCTCTCAGGGCACGAGGCCGATGGGAATATGAAAATCCAGAGCTAAATAGTTGGCCTCGGAGTGCCCTGAGAGAGGCCTGGGGAGAAAACACAAAACCTGAAAAAGCCACCAAAAACATTCCCAATAAATAACTCGCGCCACCACAACATAAATCGCAAAAGAAACAATCACACTTACTTGAGGTGGACATTACTTACCTCATTGCAGCCGCCAAAGGTTGGACTGTCCTCTTTCACAGGCGGTCCCAGCGCGGTGCTCTACGGAGCGCTACGGATCCAGCGGGAGCCAAAAATCGAGTTGGTGTCGCAACCAGGGGCGTTGCACGCCAGCTCACCTCTTCCAGCCAGTAATGCTCTGCGTCCTGCCGAAACCAGCCCCAAAAACCCTGGCAGGGTGCTGGATGCTGGCCGCCTGCCCGGAAGAGCTTACCATCGCCATTGCTGCAAACAGAGGCAGCAAGAAGCCAAATATCCAGCTCCAAGAGTCTTTTTGGTGTTGCACATTGTTATATTAGTAAGTGTACAAGAATGAGAAGGGAATTGATGGTGAGTGGTGAGTGGTGAGTGGTAGCCTTGAACAGTTAAGAGTTCCAAAAGTTGATGCGAGCAATCCTGACCTCCCAGGACATATAATGGCTGATGATTATCTGGTCGTTATCATATTGCTGTTTGTGGGACCTTGCTGTGTGCAAATTGACTGCTGCATTTCCTACATTAACAGTTGACTACACTTGAAAAGTGGTTAATTGGCTATGAAGTGCTTTGGGATGTCCTGAGGTCATGGAAACATAGAAAATAGGTGCAGGAGTCGGCCATTCGGCCCTTCGAGCCTGCACCACCATTCAATATGATCATGGCTGATCATGCAACTTCAGTACCCCATTCCTGCTTTCTCTCCATACCCCTTGATCCCTTTAGCCGCAAGGGCCATATTTAACTCCCTTTTGAATATATCTAACGAAATGGCGTCAACAACTTTCTGTGGTAGAGAATTCCACAGGTTCACAATTCTCTGAGTGAAGAAGTTTCTCTTCATCTCGGTCCTAAATGGCTTACCCCTTATCCTTAGACTGTGACCCTAGTTCTGCACTTCCCCAACATCGGGAACATTCTTCCTGCATCTAACCTGTCCAATCCCGTCAGAATTTTATATGTTTCTATGAGATCCCCTCTCATTCTTCTTAATTCCAGTGAATATAAGCCTAGTCGATCCAGTCTTTCTTCATATGTCAGTCCTGCCATCCCGGAATCAGTCTGGTGAACCTTCGCTGCACGCTGCAAAAATGTCCTTCCTTAGGTTAAGAGACCAAAACTGTACACAATATTCAAGGTGTGGCCTCACCAAGGCCCTGTACAACTGCAGTAAGACCTCCCTGCTCCTATGCTCAAATCCTCTCGCTATGAAGGCCAACATGCCATTTGCCGCCTTCACCGCCTGCTGTACCTGTATGGTAACTTTCAATGACTGATGTACCACGACACCCAGGTCTCATTGCACCTCCCCTTTTCCGAATCTGTCACCATTCAGATAATCTGCCTTCCTGTTTTTGCCATCAAAGTTGATAACCTCACACTTATCTACATTATACTGCATCTGCCATGCATTTGCCCACTCACCTAACCTGTCCAAGTCATCCTGCAGCCTCTTAACATCCTCCTCACAGCTCACACTGCCACCCAGCTTAATGTCATCTGCAAACTTGGAGACATTACATTCAATTCCTTCATCTAAATCATTAATGTATATTGTAAGTAGCTGGAGCCCCAACACATAACCTTGCGGTACCCCACTAGTCACTACCTGCCATTCTGAAAAGGACCCGTTTATTCCTACTCATTGCTTTCTGTCTGCCAACCAGTTCTCTATCCACATCAATACGTTACCCCCAAAACCATGTGCTTTAATTTAGCACACCAATCTCTTGTATGGGACCTTGTCAAAAGCCTTTTGAAACTCCAAATACACCACATCCACTGGTTCTCCCTTGTCCACTCTACTAGTTACATCCTCAAAATATTCTAGAAGATTTGTCAAGCATGATTTCCCTTTCATAAATCCATGCTGATTTGGACCGATCCTGTCACTGCTTTCCAAATGTGCTGCTATTACATCTTTAATAATTGATTCCAGCATTTTCCCCACTATTGATGTCCGGGTAACCGGTCTATAATTACCTGTTTTCTCTCTCCCTTTTTTTAAAAAGTGGTGTTACATTAGCTACCCTCCAGTCCATAGGAACTGATCCAGAGTCTATAGAATGTTGGAAAATGACCAAAAATGCATCCACTATTTCTAGGGCCACTTCCTTAAGTACTCTGGGATGCAGACTATCAGGCCCTGGGGATTTATCGGCCTTCAGTCCCATCAATTTCCCTAACACAAACTCCTGACTAATAAGGATTCCCTTTAGTTTCTCCTCCTCGCGAGACCCTCGGTCCCCTAGTATTTCTGGAAGATTATTTGTGTCTTCCTTCATGAAAGATACGATATAAATGCAAGTCTTTCTAATAAAGAGGTTTCACATGCTGATATCCAGAAGAGCATTTCAACCATTTGGGATGTTGTACAGTTGCATTTTGGTCATATTGTTGAATGATTCATCCCTCAGACTGTCCGTATGTGGGACTGGAAATTGGTTCTGGGCATAGTCCTTTCAGGTTATGGTAGCATCGTGGTTATATTATTACACGTGTAATGTCCAGAGACCTAGACTAATGATCCAGATCCTACCACGGCAGCTGGGGAATTTAAATTTAGTTAATTAAACAAATCTGGAATTAAAAGCTATAATGAAACGACTGGATTATCTTAAAAACCCATCTGGCTCACTAATGTCTTTTTTAGGGAAGGAAGCCTGCCGTCCTTACCTGGCTTGGCCTATATGTGACTCCAGACCCACAGAAATGTGGTTGTCTCTTAACTGCTCTCTGAAATGGCCTCAAGCCACACAGTTGTACCAAACCGCTGCAGCGGTTTAAGAGGGCAGCTCACCATCACTTTCTCGAGGACAATTAGGGATGGGCAATAAATGCCGGCCTTGCCAGCGACGCCCACATCCTGCGAACAAATTTTTTTTAAAGGAACTTGCGAACAAGTTGTTTTTCAGGCACACAATTTGAGTTGTTTCTGGCCACTGTACCATCCCCAGTTGCTGCAGAAGGTATGCATTGACTCGCGAGACAGAACCTATTGCTGGTCTTATTTACCACTTTGCAGTCTGCTGGAGTCTCAACTAAAGCTCGTGAACTTTCAAAAATGTTGGTTGTGACTTTTCAAATTTCTATCTCTACTTCCTTTAATTTAACTTATGGTGTGGAAAAAAAGATACCCCATCTTGACTAATGTTTTTCTAACTCCTGGCATTAATTATCATTTGAATTTGGACCATCATCCCTTTTGTGTCTCTCATCTCTCCTGCCTTCCACCCATCACAGACCTTCCCTTTTGTTCTTTCTTCCCCTCCCCCGTTCAGTGCTTGTTAAGAATCTGCTCTTTCCGAACACACTCCAGTTCTGACAAAGGGTCATCGACCCAAAACATTAACTCTGCTTCCTCTCCACAGATGCTGCCCGACCCGCTGAGATTTCCAGCATGTTCTGTTTTTATTCCAGATTCCAGCACCCGCAGTATTTTGCCTTTGTGTATATTTTTTTGTGTGGGTTATCTGCCTAGAGCATCTTTTTATATCGGTTTCTGCCCATGGAAGTTTGGAAACAGGTCAACCCTCTGTGGCAGATTTGATAATGCAATGTCCGATAGGCAGGTGTACAATTCTCGAGGGCATTCTTGGGGTAGACCTATCACTGAGGGCTAAGATCCTTCCCACTGGTTCCAGATAATCTTGCAAACCAATCCCCCAATGGGTAAGCTGATCCTGGTTGGGCAAGCACTGAGAAGCTAACTAGTGCTGTTTGTTGGTGGACTGCGCAGGCCTAACTCGTCGAACTCCAGCAGTACCACACTGCACATTAGATTTTTTTAAAGCTTTGCCACTGCCAGCTTCAGTCTCTGCTTGCGTGCCAAACACCCTGCTAAACAAATTATAATCAGTTCCGCTGCTTGCTGCCCTAGAATTTTGGTTCGTACAAATCTATAGTCTCTTCCAGCATAGAGTAACTGTTTATCAATTCTTTCTGACGTCCAGTGTCAGTACCCCACTGACAAAAGGTCATTGACCTGAAACATTAATTCTGTTACACTCTAAACAGATGCTGCCTGACCTGCTGAGTGTTTCCAGCTTTTTCTGTTTTTATTTAAGTGCCTCGCTGTTGTCTTTACGTAGACAAGTTTTATTTATCTTTGTCTGTTGCATGTAGATTTAAAACGGTCTTAACTATTGAGATGCTGTTCGATATTTGTTACTTTTGCTCCTTTGAATATTTTTTCAAGACTTTGCTTATTTTATTCTGATCCCTCTCTTTACCAGATACCCTAGGCGAAAAATTCAGTTGCTCAGTGCCACCCGTTAGTGCCCAAGAGGGATGGTAATGGGCCGCTAAGTTCTTACCGACTGAGTGCCGCACTGGCAGCGTCTCTGCGACCTTCAGCGGAGGTTTACCGATGGCGCTAACCGTTAGCGCGCCGCATACTAGTGCCGCCCACTGGGTGACGTCACCGAGCGCGCCACGCCCCCGTAGCGCTGCGGTTGCGAACTTGACTGCTCTAGCCTGCCGCAGTGCTCGGCGCTAATCCCGACGGGGACCGCAGGCGTCACGGAGAAGCTGCCGGGGCGATATGTCCGAGGGGGAGCAACTGGGCGGTTAACATTTTTTTTTTTTTTCATTCATGCATCTCCCCAAGCTGCTGCCCACTGTTGCTTAGCTGCCTTGGCTTTTCTGTAACTTCCCAGGTGGTCCAGCTGACATTCCCTTTAGGCGCTGGGATGCCGGTTTCCATGCCCTCGAACTTCAGCAGCGCTCCCGCGATAGCGCCCCAGGGTTGGCGCCCTGAGGGGGCTGTGGAATGCTTCCCTTCGCGCTCCAATCCCCTCTTGGGGCGCGAAAAATTAATGTCCTGGTTGGAGACGGTAAACGTTGTCCGATGCTCAACTTAGCGACCAGGCGGTGTCGCTACCTCAAACCAGGCTGTACTGAATTTTTCGCCCCCTCTTTCTAAAAGCCTTATGCTTGTAGCTCCTATTGACCTTCATGGACCTTTGCTATCCTTTTAAGTTTTTTCTCGACTATATTGGCATGAATTTCAGTTGAAAGATCCCTGATGGCTCAATGGGTACTCTCGCGATTTCATCTGGGCCATAGGGTATGGGGTTTGATCCCTGGACTGTGCTGAGGTATTTCTTGGTTCTTAAGGCACCAGTGTAAATGTTGCATTTGGCCTCCACATCCCTGCGCTCGAGGGTGCAGTGCGCGATATTAACATGCACTGTCTGTGCTCGCACATCACAGAATGGTACTGGAGGACCGCCAACACTTGCTGCTCTCCCTCACTGTCCATTTGCCACACAATTTCATACTCCAGCAAGCTTTAACTCAGTTTGCGTTCTGTTATTTTAAAGCTGAAGCGTTTTTTAACCGCCTTTGGCAATATAGCCTTTGCTTTTTGTTGGCTCCACAGTAAAGTATTTAAGGAGCCGGACCTGGACGACTCTTGGGAACGTGCACCTCTCCTTAGTTTTTACACTGCTGTTTTTTGTGGTTGGATTTTGGCAAACCCCACGGTAACATTCTGAACATTTTACAGCCTTTTATTTCATTACCCACCTTCTGCAGGTGATTCATAGCAAAAATACACATTTTCAGCTTTGACTTCAATCTAACCAGTGTCTGCTATTTGTTGATGCAGTCTCCAGCAACCATATTGACACCCATCTGCGTAGTGTCTATCTCTGGGGTAAATTCAATGTCCTGGCTTTTTAATAATCTCCCAATGACTGTCTCAGTTTACTTAAATCTCTGGTACTCCAATTACATTATACCTCTCCCTCAAAACCTATTAAAAATATATATTTTTTCACCATGTTTCCTTTCATTTCCACCTTACTTCTAATTTTAATGTCCTCTTGTAAGGACGTTCTCTTGAGCTCCAATCAGTTCTTCTTTTTGCTCCCTGCCCCCTCCGTCCTCTTCTTTAAGAAATAGTTAGGAGTCGCTTAGTGTTGGTTCCTGACAACCTGTATCTGAATCGCCAGACTTTGGGGATGTAGGTATTTCGCTGCCAGGAGAGCATGCACAGAGGGTAATAATATAATTTATGACTGAAATAATGCTGTTGGTTACCTTCATTATAGCCATCAGGAACAACACAGGTGGTTCGCATGGTCAAAATCTTAGTCAGCTGCTTATTGTGTTTTTAAATGATTAGCTGGTTAATTCATCGGGTTCTATTTTTGTTGTATTTTTGCTGGATATGTGCTGGTAATAGGAGGAGCTTTACAGGGACCCATCTGTTCTTCCTCCCCCCCCCCCCCCCCCCCCCACATTTAATTGTATGGTTCTACTATTTTGTCCAGTTCTAACGAAAGGTCACCGACCTGAAGCGTTAACTCAGTTTCTCTCTTCACAGATGCTGCCTGACCCGCTGAGATTTCCAGCATCTTGTGTTTTTATTTCAGATTCCACCATGCTTTTGTCTACTATTTTGACATTGGTTTTCAGCTCCCATGTGATCACTTTAGCATCGTGGTTCCCTCGTGCTAAATTTAGCTGGGCTATTAATGAAAGCTCATTTGACAATAATTAGGGATTTGTTGCGGGTGAGGAGATCAGCGTTGGTGTACATAAATAGGAAAGGAGGTGGTTTTGATTGGGTGGGTGGGTGGGCGCGGGGGAGAGAAAAATAAAACAATTTAGCCAGTTGGCCAATTTCTAGCGTCGGGTCCCCAGTGTGCCGATGACCAACCCTACTAACTTTGTGTTGCAAGTAAATGAAGTAACAGCACAGTTTTATACAGCATTCGAGCACTTTGTCCCTGGACAAGAACAACTGAGCACAAATGACATTGCTTGTATGGGTTTGACATAGATCGGTGGGGGTGGGAGTCAGGATGATTTTGAATGCAGCTGTTGTGCATTTTCTATCATTCCCCTTTTTTTTCTTAATATTGCCATCCTAATAAACATTTCAAGGTCACTGCTTCTCAGCTCATATTTTAAGACACTTTGCTGTAATTAATCCCCTTACTTTTGTACTGCAGCCTTTGTTGCATGTGTTTTAACATCCTCTTGACCGGGCAGATGTGGGTGGTGTATGTTTGTATCGCTGCATCTTTCAAGCTCTGTGTAGATGTATTTGAGTTTTAACACTTGAATGAAGTTAACTTAACTGAGCAGGTGGGGGAGGAAGGGGCAGGGCAAGTACCTTGGCAATTCTTCCACTCAAACATAATGGCTAATATTTGTCTCTGTGGAGATCAGCCAGTTTAGCTGTTTCTTTTCTCTACAATAAGTAAATGAAAACTCAAATCTTAATTAATCATGTTGCTTTGCATGGTTGCAGTCCGAGACCAAGCTTTACAATGGAACAGAAAAGGATCTCGTCTCCCCTGGGAGTAAACTCACAAAGAAGGAGTCTCTTAAGGTATGTTAAGTTATACAACTCGTATTATAAAACAATAGGCTGTGTCTTGGCTGTTCTCAATTTCACCTTCATAGCAGTGCTTAAACAGCGGTGCATTTATTAATAACTGTGCATAAATGTTGTGCTTCTCGAAGTAATGAACTTCAGAAAATGTAGTTCCTATGAAATTTTTATATTTATGTGCGAAGTTCTGAGGGATGGATCACTGCTGCTAAATCTGAACTCTACCCCCCCACAAAGTTCCCCAGTCTCAGAACACCACTTGCAGCACCAGTCTGACATTTCTACGTCCCACAACAGTCTACCTGCAACCACACTGAGGTGAAATAATCAGGCCTATTTATTTGAAGTGGAACTGGTATGGCCAGCAGAGAGACGGGATCTTGATCTCATCAGTCTGCGCTGGATTCAAGCCCATTCCTTGAGGTGAAAAGATACTAATGACTATCTCTGTCAAATTTCACCTTCAAAGACAAGGCAGTAAATCACTTGCCTGGGTTCAGTGCAATAAACCACAAGGACAATTTGTCATCGAAATCTCTGGACTGAATTGTTACCGCTTATATTTCACTCCTACACGTCGACTGTTTAAGTGTTGCCTCTATTCATTTTGTAATATAACTGCCCTGCACCAGCACCGACTTAAGTTCAAAACAAATTTCAACTTTTGAGGAAACGTTTCGGACTTGGCTGGTTGCGGCAGACCGACGTGCCGATAATAAACGTTGGTTGTATTGCAGCTTTTCATTAAGCAGCCTTTATAATTGCAGGTTCAGAAGAAAAATTACAGAGAAGAAAAGAAGAGAGCCACCAAAGAGTTGCTCAGCAGCATTACAGATCCGTCTGTAATCGTGATGGCAGATTGGCTCAAGGTGCGTGTGACAGGAACCATAGACATTGTTACTTTGCTGCTCAACACATGTGCCGATTTATGGCCAGTTACATTATTTCGCAGATTTAGTTCGCAGAAAACAATAACGTACATTGATAATTATTTCAAAGCTCTTAATGTTGTGATAAACCAGATTGTTTCAGAGATCTTCATTGTTTTTTTCTGTTCATACCATGCTTATTTTCCAATACTTCAATGTAAATAAAATTAATAACAAGGCCGATATCATACACACTCCATTAAACACAACCCACTAAAAATACCATCAACAATCAAGACTGTTAGAAATGTAAACCTGTAAATACCTTGTTTAACCACCAGAGGGCTCATCTCCTGGAGTCCCAAGGGATCCCACAATCCCTTGGGAGCACCTGTACTTAAGGAGGCCTCACAGGTTGGAGAGGCATTCTGGAGACCTGGAATAAAAGACTATGGTCACACTTTACTTTGAGCTCACAGTATCTAGTCAGACTCTTTATTCATACACTACAAAGACTATTTTGAAACTATGCAGCATTATTTTGCCCTCCCAAAGATGCAGCTATATCATTGCAGTTTGGGGAGAGACCGTGAAGTCGGGCTTTAGTGGGAGAAAGGCAATTCACTGTGCCCCACCTGGCCAGGCTGCAGATTCCACGCATAGTGAGTGCGAGGAAAAACCAGCCAGGTGGTAACTTTACGCATCATGTGAGAGCCAGTGAGCCGTAGGAACCAAAATCTGTTTTTGTTCATTGCCTCATCCTCCCTGCAATCATGTGAGGCATTATTATCGATACAAATACAAAATAAATGAGAACAGATTTCATGTCTGTAGTGCAGTCTTGTAACTACCGTTGGAACATTTTATATCATCACTTGTAAGGCTATTGGATGCATTATTAGATAATGGATACGAATTCATGAAAAGGACAATTGAAAAATTAAGTGCATTTAAGTTTCATTAGCGTGTGTAGTTTGATCTTTCTCTGATTGCTAAAACAGAGAACCACACTGATTCCAAATATTTGCAGTTATTAAAATAACTGAACTGGCAGATTGTATTGCAATTACTGAACTTTGAGGGCGACACAATCACGTACATTGCTGAACAAACTCCTTGCAGGACTTGCTTGCAAAACAAATATTGATCAGTATCATGTTTAATCCTTAACTCGTAGAGATTCCTGTCTCCCCAGGCTTTCTGTTTGTTTTTTGCATTTTCACCTCAGACACTTTATTAAAAAAATTTTTATTTGTTCACGGGATGTGGACGTCACTGCCGTTTATAGCCCATCCTTAATTGCCCTTGAGAAAATGGTGGGTGCTGCTTTGACTATTTCGTCTACTTTGTCGCAACAGTTTGGTACAACTGAGTGGCTTGCAAGGCCATTTCAGAGGGGCAGTTCAGAGTTAACCACATTGCTGTGGGTCTGGAGTCACGTATAGGCCAGACCGGGTAAAGGCAGCAGATTTCCTTCCCTAAAGGGCATTCGTGAACCAGATGAGTTTTTATGCCAATCCGGTAGTTTCACGGTCACAATTAGTGATAGCTGCTTTATATTTCTAGATTTATTTAATTAATTAAATTCCCCATGTTGCCATGGTGGGATTTGAACTCGCGTCTCCGGATCATTAATCCAGTAACATAACCACTATGCTACCATTCTAGGCTGTGATGTTGAAGTAAACATGGACAGTAATAGAGCTACTGAGGTATACTGAAATATAAAGCAACTAAATCTTAATTCTGCTCATTCCGTTATTCCTTCATTCTTCATTCTCTCCTCTTCCCCAATCCTATTTTTAATTTTTTCTGCCTAATCTGCCTTTTTTAGCCTCAAAACGTTAATATAATTACTCTTTACTTAAGCTTTTTATCTTAACTTCCATTGCCTATTATACAGATAGGAGCAATTTTTCTCAATGGTTTGAGAGGTTTTTAAGCCTTTGGAAACTCAGCTGGAACAAGATTGACATCATATCACTGAGTCAATCTGCAGTGTTCATTTCTGTGTCAAAACAGGAAGAGGCTGCTAAAGAATGAGTATGTATTTTGGGCCATAGAAGAGGAGCCTGTTGTTGATGAGTCAACAACCCTGTGAAGCATTCACACCAACCCACTGAGGTCTCTCTCGCTATCCAAGGGGCTTCTTGTGTGAAAGTGGCTTTCCTTGGTGGATCATATAAAATGAAGGCTTCTGCTTCTCCTGATTGCAGCTGTCTTGCATTCTCCCATTTCTTTGATACCCCCATGTAGCACAGTTTCACAGCCAGCAGGTAATCTGTCCTTTCTATCCATCATCCATATCTGGCATTTGTAAACTTAAGCTGATTTGAAATGTTTTAGTAATCTGTATGAATGTATGCAGCACGTTGTATTGTAAGAGGCATTCAAAATTGATGAAATTTACATTTGCAGATAGTCAATGCAAGTTCTCTTAAAGGACTTGTGCATTTAATACTGTAAAACAATTGTAAAAAGTGCTTCGGGATTCATTTTGAGATTGTAAAAAGTGCCCTGCTCGCAGGGATCAGCATTGGTGATCAAGACTATATTGAGCCCCAAGTATTGTGCCTGCTGAGTTGTGCCGTCCATTAATAGGGGATGTTCACATTTTGTAAACCGATACATTATCAGGCATAATTACAGACTGAGCATTTCATCTGGGATTGAGAACTGCTTGTAAAAATGTATGTTGCACTTGGAAGACAGTTAAGTAGCTTTGCAGTGTCGTCACGAAACAGCTGCACTGTCCGTGAATAATAGAAAGTGGCACATACGTGGTGGCCCCAAGTGTCATTCAATTCAGGTTGCATTATTGTATAAATATAAATGTTGTTTCGCGCAAGGTTGTCTGGCAATGAGTTTTCCACATTTTCTTCTGTGTTTTTATGGCCACTTAGATACCATAGATAGAAGGATATAGCGTGCCTAGCTGAAGGATGTGACGGTTACCGCATGTGAAACAGACTTGATAACCCACGAGCAATATTGTGAATTGTGGTCATTTTTAATATGAAAGGAATTCATTACATGTTGTTCAATTCTCCTTGCCAATCTTGATCTATCATCAGTAAAGGATGTTTCTGTTTTCAGCTTCGGGGCAAATTATTTCAATTTATTTTTAAATCCATAAACACCAAGAACAAATTGTATTTATATAGCGCCATTACCATAGTAAAATATTCCAAGGCGCTTCACATCACAGGAGTATTCCGACCAAAAAAATTGACACGGAGCCACTTGCGAAATTAGGGCAGGTGACCAAAAGCTTGGTCAAAGAGAGCGGTTTTAAGGAGCACCTTAAGGGAGGAGAGAGGGGTTTAGGGAGGGAGTTCCAGAGCTTGGGGCCCAGGCAATGGAAGGCATGAAAACTGCGATGTCATACCAGTGAAGATATGATTTGTACATTCACTCAGATTTCTCTGGACAAATGTGATGGGTTTTTTTTATCATCTGAATATTTTAGTTAAACATAAATGTACTTCATCTTTGTCAGATTCGTGGAACTTTGAAGAGTTGGACAAAGCTGTGGTGTGTACTGAAGCCTGGCGTGTTGTTAATCTACAAAACCCACAAGAATGGCCAGTGGGTGGGAACAGTGCTTCTCAACGCCTGTGAGCTCATCGAGC
Source organism: Pristiophorus japonicus (assembly GCF_044704955.1). Taxonomy (NCBI): domain Eukaryota; kingdom Metazoa; phylum Chordata; class Chondrichthyes; family Pristiophoridae; genus Pristiophorus; species Pristiophorus japonicus. The sequence continues at coordinate 5,955,003 of NC_091991.1, read as the reverse complement.
GACCATCGAAGAAGGACGGCTTCTGTTTTAAAGTCTTTCACCCTCTGGAGCAGTCCATTTGGGCAGTAAAGGTTTGTGAGAGGCCTCTTGTCTCTTTCCAGCAATGAATATTTGTGTAAAGGGGGTCTTGGATGCTAGACAGTGTGCAGGTCTTGATGTGCAAGGTGCTTTTGGAATTGAACTGCATCACTCTGCAGAATTTGGTCTTGAGATGCTGCTACTGTCATATATTGTCACTCAGAAAATGAGCTGTTAATAGGTGTATCATTTTTTTTCCCTACGTAAATCAAATCTCGGATTTTCCTTTGTGTTTGTGCTCCCTGCAATTTTCTCCAATTGAATATTGGGAAGACCGAAGCCATTGTTTTCGGTCCCTGGCACAAACTCCGTTACCTGGGCACTGACTCCATCCCTCTCCCTAGTTTCTGTCTGAGGCTGAACCAGACTGTTCGCAGCCTTGCTGTCATATTTGACCCTGAAATCTGCAGCATAACTAAGACTGCCTATTTCCACCTCCGTAACATCGCCCGTCTCCGCCCTTGCCTCAGCTCATCTGCTGCTGAAGCCCTCGTCCATGCCTTTGTTGCCTCCAGACTTGACTATTCCAATGCACTCCTGGCTGGCCTCGCCCATTCGACCTTACGTAAACTAGAGGTGATCCAAAACTCGGTTGCCCTTGTCCAAACCCACTCCAAGTCCCGCTCACCCATCACCCCTGTGCTCGCTGACCTGTGTACATACAAGTTGTTGTTGTAGATGTGTGTTTTAATATACAAAGCTCATTGAAGCTTAGCTTTTAGTCACAAAGCTTTATTTAACATAAACAGGTGTCTTGCCCTTCAGACCTCTAGCAGTTATAAGAAATTTACAGCTCCTTGGTCAACGTGTTGTGGGTTGGTCTATACACTGACACAGAAACAAACCCTAACATACAAAATAAACTTGCTGAATTATAATAGCTTTGTTATTGTAGTGTTAACCAACTAATGCAAAAACTTGCTTCAAAATTTTAAAAACTTCTCTCTCTTTTCCCCCCCCCCCTGCTTTCCCTCATCCTTTGCCTTTCCTGTTTCACACTCCCGTTATTTTAATCTGATTTATGTGAAGAGCATGGCCCCATTTACCATTTATATAATTTATTTTTAAAGTTTAAATACAATACTTTTTTTTTCTGAGCACCACCGTGAGATTTCCAACTTGGGACCGAAGCAGAACTCCAGCTCCAGACTCCAAAGACACGGGTGGTGTTGGAATTCGTAATGCCATACTGGCAACTGTGTGTGGGTCGCTGTAATGGGTTTAGGGAGAATCTTGCAAATGTTTGGTATGCATCTGAGTGATGGGTTGAACTCTGTGTCTTTCACACCGTTGTATATTTCAGCGAATCAGTATGGTTAAGCTGCTTATTTGAGCCAATGAGAGAAGTGTACAATCTTTCTTTCTGCGACAGGTGAATTTAGTGAGCCCCCTTGCATATTTAATTAGTTAGCATTTATTTCATTGAGCTGACAATCAATTGATGCACAAAAATCAGAAAATAGCCAATGTTCTGTTAGCTACGTGAGCAAGAATCTTGAGCAAAATTAACAGTTTTCTTTGCCAGTTCTTCCACCGTTCTCCCCCCCCCACCCTCCCCAACTCCAATTCCTGTAATTTTCTGGTTTAAGGTCCTGAAGGCCGTGGTTCATATTGGTGGTACAGTTCAGCAGTTGTTGGCAGGTCCCTGAATCTTGCCCAAGCGAACCAGAATAGTGTTCTGTTTACAGGCTGTTGGACTGTGGCGGGCATCGCCACTGAGCCCAATAACCACACGCGCATTTTCCGGCAGGAATCACTTCACTGATGTTCAGGAATGGAAATGCTGGCTGTGCATCCACCCCTTCCCGAGCCTCGGAACTCCGAGGCCGGCCCCTTTTCCCAGCGATGAACCGCTAATTCAGCAGAAAGCAGCAATTCTTTTCGGGCCAACCTATCTGTTTAACTCAGTATTCCACCTCCCAGTGCACTTACCCACCAAGCTATTGGGGAAGTCATTTTCTCTCTGTTGTTTCCCAGCTGTTGTTCTGCCCATCAGGAAGGCCATAAGAGTTCCTCAATTGCCACTTTCCGTTTGTGTGGTGAAACATCCCAAAATACCTTGCAATGCCACAGTGCTGAGCTTCAGCTGACATGTACGCCACTCCTGACAGACAGTGCTGTTCATCGAATTAAAGCCCAGAAACACACACAAGTTACTACACGTCAACAGACCATTCAGCCCAACCAGTCCATGTTGGTGTTTATCTTTCACCTACCCTTCAGTGGAGCTGAGTCCATGATCAGATCAGCCATCATCATAGGCAGTCCCTCGGAATCGAGGAGGACTTGCTTCCACTCCTAAAGTGAGTCCTTTGATGGCTGAACAATCCGATACGAGAGCCACAGTCCCTGTCACAGGTGGGACAGACATTCGTCGGGGGAAGGGGTGGGTGGGGCTGGTTTGCCGCGCGCTCCTTCCGCTGCCTGCGCCAGACCTCTTCACGCTCTTTGCATCAAGACTCAAAGAGCTCAACGCCCTCCCGGATGGACTTTCTCCACCTCGGGCGGTCTGCGGCCAGGGTCTCCCAGGTGTCAGTGGTGATGTCGCACTTTATCAGGGAGGCTTTGAGGGTGTCCTTGTAATGTTTCCGCTGTCCTCCTTCGGCTCGTTTACCATGAAGGAGCTCCGCATAAAGCATTTGCTTAGGGAGTCTTGTGTCAGGCATGCGGACAATGTGGTCTGCCCAGCGAAGCTGATCGAGTGTGGTCAGTGCTTCAATGCTGGGGATGTTGGCCTGGTCGAGGACACTGATGTTGGTGCACCTGTCCTCCCAGGGGATTTGCAGGATCTTGAGGAGACATCGCTGGTGATATATCTCCAGTGACTTGAGGTGCCTTCTGTACATCGTCCATGCCTCAGACCCATACAGGAGGGCGGGTATTACTACACCCTGTAGACCATGAATTTGGTGGTCGATTTGAGGGCCTGGTCTGCAACACTCTTTTCCTCAGACGGCCGAAGGCTGCACTGGAGGCGGTGTTGAATCTCCGCATCAATGTCTGCCTTTGTTGATAAGAGGCTCCCGAGATATGGGAAATGGTCCACGTTGTCCAGGGCCGCGCCATGGATCTTGATGACTGGAGGGCAGTGCTGTGCGGCGAGGACAGGCTGGTGGAGCACCTTTGTCTTACGGATGTTAAGCGTAAGGCCTATGCTTTCGTATGCCTCAATGAATACGTTGACTATATCCTGGAGTGCAGCCTCTGTATGTGCGCAGACGCAGGCGTCGTCCGCGTACTGTAGCTCAACGACAGAGGTTGGGGTGATCTTGGACCTGGCCTGGAGACGGCGTAGCTTAAACAGCTTCCCACTGGTTCTGTAGTTTAATTCTACTCCAGCGGGGGGCTTGTGGATTGTGAGGTGGAGCATGGCGGTGAGTAAGATTGAGAAGAGGGTTGGAGCGATGACGCAGCCCTGTTTGACCCCAGTCCGGACGTAACTTGGGTCTGTAATGGATCTGTTGGTAAGGATCACGGCCTGCATGTCGTCGTGAAGCAGGCGAAGGATGGTGACAAACTTTTGGGGGCATCCGAAACGGAGGAGGACGCTCCATCGACCCTCACGGTTGACAGTATCAAAGGCCTTTGTAAGATCGAAAAAGGCCATATATAAGGGTGGTTCCAGCATTTTTCCTGCAACTAGCGCGCTGCAAAGATCATCATGTCTGTTGTGCCCCGTAGGGGACGAAATCCGCGTTGTGATTCCGGGAGGAGTTCCTCGGCCACAGGGAGAAGACGGTTGAGGAGAACTCGAGTGACAACTTTCCCAGTGAAAGCAGAGAGATTCCCCTGTAGTTGCTGCAGTCGGACTTGTCCCCTTTTTAAAGATGGTCACAATCACTGCATCGCTCAGATCTCCCAGCATGCTCTCCTCCCTCCAGATGAGAGAGATGAGGTCATGTTTCCGCGCCAACAGTGCCTCTCCGCCATATTTTAGCGCCTCAGCAGGGATTCCATCCGCTCCCATAGCCTGGTTATTCTTAAACTGTTTTATGGCTTTGCCAACCTTGTGCAACTTTGGAGTTTCACTGAGTTGGTGGCGTGTGGCATGCTGCAGGATGGAATTGAGAACACTCGAGTTAAAGGCAGAGTCTTGATTGAGGAGATCTTCAAAGTGCTCCTTCCATCGGGCCCTGACAGCCTCGGTGTCCTTGATGAGTGTTTCCCTGTTCTTGGCCAGCAGTGGGGTGGGGCCTTGGGAGTTTGGACCATAGGTGGCCTTGACTGCGGTGAAGAATCCTCGCATATCGTGGCTGTCGGCCAGTTGTTGTATCTCCTGTGCTTTCCCCATCCACCACCTGTTCTTTAGGTCCCGAGTTTTTTGTTGGACCTGATCCTTGAGCCGCCTGTAATGTTGTTTTGCAGCACCCGAGTTGGGCTGTTGCTTGAGGTTCAGAAATGCTTTGTGCTTACGATCTATTAATTCTTTGATCTCCTGATTATTTTCATCAAACCAGTCCTGATGTTTTCTGGTTGAGTGACCAAGTGTCTCTTCATAGCCACTGGTTATGGAGACCTGGAGGGCAGACCAAACGCTGTGGGCATTCAGCATCTCAGGATCATCAAGGCACGCCAGATTAGCTGTGAGGCGCTGGCTGTGTAGCGCTCTCTTAGCTGGGTCTCTAAGTGCCCTGGGCATTAACTTTTTGCGGAACTGCTTCTGCTGTCCCTTCTGCTTTGGGGCAATTTTAATGTTGATGGATCGTATTAGGCGGTAGTCCGTCCAGCAGTCGACAGCTCCTGTCATAGCGCGGGTGATGCGCACATCCTTGCGATCCCTGGCTCGGACGATGACATAGTCGATCAGGTGCCATGATCTTATTAAATGGTGGAGCAGGCTCAAGGGGTCAAATGGTCGACTCCTGCTCCTATTTCTTACGTGAGCCAAGAGTCCGAATCATATTTACCCGCTCTGTTCCCGTATCCCTTTCTCTACTTTTTTTTCTTCTTCCCCTAATCTTCAATGTTGATATAATTTCAGCTGCTTCCTCCATCTCTGGAGGTGAATTGCACAGCCTCATGCCTGTGAAGGAGTTTCTCCCGCCACCTTAATACCTTGCATTAAATGTATCGACGGGCCCTCGATCGAGGGCCCTCAATTAGCAAACAGTCTGCTTCTCTCTTCCTTGTCCTATCCTTTCATAATTTTAAACACTTCTTTAATTTTTCCCATAATCTGTATTGTTTGAAAGAAACTTTTTGTCTATGACGTAAATGTATTAATTTTAAAGAGATGATAAGAACATGCATTGCACTGAATATAACTTTGTCTTAAAGGGTCCTAAAGGTGAAACTGTGGGCTCCATAACTCAGCCATTGCCAGGTAGCTACCTGATATTTCGAGCTGCTTCGGAATCTGATGGTAAGAATTTTGTGTCACAAGTAACTTCTTGTAATGCTGTATTAAATGCAGCAAGTGTAGTAATAGCCTAGCTGATTCCCTCCTAACGGCACCACAGAAGTTGGCATGGTTGAGCAGAATTATAAGATGGTAATTGCTCAATTTCATCTCTTTCATTTAAAAGAACCTTCCCATTGGTAGAATGAACTGTCTTTTATTTGGGCACATTTTTTACGGGTTAAAAGTCAATGTCCTGCAAGTCAAAGGTGGAAAGTCATGTCCTGCAAGCAGACCTCTTGTTAGTCTGGCGCCTTTGGCTCCTGAGACTATGTACCTGGTCACAGTTAACCCTGTGCGGCTTGGTGTTGGATTAAGGCAAACTACCCACAATGTTGTTGGGAGAAAAAAACGAAACCATCTATAATGAGAAGTATTTGATTTTAAAATGCTGCAACTCATTTTATTGCTGTGATTCTTTTATGGAAGTTATTAAGCCAGAGAAGTGAGAAATTTGAATCTGTGTTTATTTAAAGTATAACTTTAGTTTGAATAGTTTCAATATATTTCCCACTTGCCTGCCCATTCGGTGTAACATGGCTGCTTTGGCGATCAATAACGTGCACCCTTCACGCTCTCTTACAGGAAGATGTTGGCTGGATGCTTTGGAACTTGCTCTGAAGTGTTCAAGTCTCCTTAAGCGAACTATGATTCGAGAAGGCAAAGAAAATGATGTGAACACCTCGGAGAACAGCCATATTGCCCTTTTTGGGCTCCTGCGAGCGAACGTTCTGCAAAGTCCAGAACACTGCCAGTAAGCAAATCTTTTGGCACTTGATATTGAATGGCTGTAGAGGAGCTTCACAAATATGTTTGGCTATTCCAAATATGCAGGAGAGGTTACATTTGGTATAAAGACTTTTTAAAATCGGTATGTGTGCGCGAATCACATTTTCCAAGGAAAATAAATATCTCAGTTACATCTGAGCTTTATTAATTTTCCAATATGTCTTTTATTGGGAGTTGTGAAGAGCTGTACATTTAGAAATCTGGGTTGAAAACAACCAGGTGCTCCCACACCCTGAATGAATACTGAGCTAACATGTAAAAGTGCCTGGGATTGTGCACTGCAGTTTTTATTTTGAAGGACTCTCTGATTTCCAGGATTATAACTGCTACAGCTCTCCAATGATAAAATAAAACCAAGGAAGCAGTGACTTTAGGGATAGAATTGTGCGTATATCCTTGGAAGTGGAAGCAACGAACAACCTGCTCTCGGGTGGATGTAAAAGATCCCATGGCACTATTTCAAAGAAGGGCAGGGGAGTTCCCCCAGAATAAGGGATCGCCCATTTAAAACTGAGATGAGGAATTTCTTCTGAGGGTTGTAAATCTGTGGAATTCGCTGCCTCAGATAGCTGTGGAAGCTGGGTCATTGACTAAATTTAAGACATAGATAGAGTTTCTCAATTGCTAGTTATGGGGAGCGGGCGGGGAAGTGGACCCAAGTCCATGATCGGATCAGCCATGATATTAAATGGCGGGGCAGGCTCGAGGGGCTGTATGGCCTACTCCTATTTCTTATGTTATTATCCTGGCCAATATTTATCCCTCAATCAACATCACTAAAACAGATTATCAGGTCATTATCATATTGCTGTTTGTGGGAGCTTGCTGTGCACAAATTGGCTGCCGTGTTTCCTACATTACACAAGTGACTTAATTTCAAAAGCATGCATTGGCTGTAAAGCGCTTTGGGAGGACCTAAGATCATGTAAAGCGTATAGAAATGCATGTCTTTTTAACCAATCCTTTCGTCAAGGAAACCATGTCCCAAGAATGGTTATTTTCTCTTTGAAAGGATGTATCAAAAATTCTGTCCTTGTTCTTTGGTTATGTTTGAGTTTGCAGAGTGCTGTAGAAAGAGCTGCAATGTTAATTGTCTTCTGACAATGTAATTGCAGTTTTGAGGGAGTGCTTCTGTTGAGATATTTAATTGAGGCCCCATCTCCCTGTTCTGGTGGTTCAGGTAGATGTTCAAGACCAATACAAAAACTAAACACTGCGGATGCTGGAAATCTGAAATCAAAACAGACAATGCTGGAAACACTCCGGGTCAGGCAGCATCTGTGGAGAGAGAAACTGAGTTAATGTTTCAAGTTGGTGATCTTTCTCCACACCACTCTCTCCATAGAGATGTTGAAGACCTCCCAACACGAATTGACAAGTACTCTGTCCTTTCAGTATCCCGGCCAGCATTTCTACGTCAGCCAGTACAACCAAAAAATTAATGAATTAACTACCCATCCATCGTGTGGTTGTTCCTTGGTTTTGCTGGAGCAGAATGGCTGTCATGTTTGCCTGCATATGTCACTTCATTTCAAAGATTAGTTCATTGTGTGTTAATAATAGAGCACTGCAGAAATATCATTACTTGACTGGACTCTGGTTCCAGACAGATGCAAGGCTTCCCAGAGAGCAGATATCAGATCGCAGTGGCATTTCAGTCTGGTAATTAACTCGTAGCACAAGCTGATCTCTGGCCCTATACACGAGCTATCTTTTGTTGTGCGATGCTGGAGCATTTATGTGCTCCTTGCAGCTTGTTCAAATGGCACATTGATTTCCATAAGGTTAACCTGTGCATTTATAAGTGGGTAGAAGTTTGCTATTGGTTGGACCATTATCTTTAAGGTTGCAGACTCACGCTATCATAGTTTAAGAGCCGCTTATGGGTGAGTTCCTTTGAGGCACAGTACATAGGTGCCTTAACATGCTGCACCCTAAAATCAGGTTCAGTTTTGCAGACATGAGAGAGATTGATAGAAAATTTAATGGCATGTCACTGGGGCCCTTGTGCAAGGCACAAGTCAGGAGTGTGATGGAATACTCTCCACTTGCCTGGATGAGAGCAGCTCCAACAACACTCAAGAAGCTCGACACCATCCAGGACAAAGCAGCCGCTTGATTGGCTCCCCATCCACCACCTTCAACACTCACTCCCTCCACCACCGGCGGACCGTGGCTGCAGTGTGCACCATGTACAAGATGCACTGTTGCAACGAGCTAAGGCTTCTTCGGCAGCACCTCCCAAACCTGCGACCTCTACCGCTTAGAAGGACAAGGGCAGCAGGTGCATGGGAACACCACCAACTCCACGTTCTCCTCCCAGTCACACACCATCCTGACTTGGAAATATATCGGCCGTTCTTTCATCGTCGCTGGGTCAAAATCCTGGAACTCCCTCCCTAACAGCACTGTGGGAACACCTTCACCACACGGACTGCAGCAGTTTAAGGCGGCGGCTCACCACCACCTTCTCAAGGGGCAATTCGGGATGGGCAATAAATGCTGGCCTTGCCAGCGACATTCATCCCATGAACGAATAAAGAAAAAAAGTCCTAATGCTCAATTCAAAAATATCATTAGTTACTCACAATGAAGAAGTGCGTGACCTAGAAGGGGACCTAGAAGATTGGTGATAAATATTCGAAGCATGTAATCGAGTTGCAAATTGAAACTGTTAGAATAAATGAGTGTATTTTATTTTTGTATTGAGGGTCGGCGGGCAGGGGTTGAGAAGTAGTCCAGGCTCTCTTGCTGCCGAAGTCCTATCTACTAGAAAATGAAAACACTTGACGAGTTGTTCCCCACACCAGCAGTGTTGATGCTGCAGGTCTGATACCTTAAGTATGTCATTGATACGGAAGCCGATGTATGTTGCAACTTTACACGTAGGGACGGCCCAGAAAAGAAGCATTAATCTTTGTTTCTCCAGTTAAAATACGGCAAATCTGCAATTAATCAAATGTCTATTTTCAGGTTAAATGAAAGTGAGATAGAACAGCAGCACTTCAGGGACCACGACCTGTACTCTGATAAATCAGACCGAGAGAACGAGCCTGACCACGAGGAATCGGATAATGATGCGCTGGAGAAAAGTGGGAAAAGCGAGGAAAGTGACTCTGACGTATCGGAGAAACAGGACGACCTGTGCGTTGACCTTGAGCCTATAGACATAGTAAAGGAGACCAGTTACGTAGAAGAAGCCCATGAAGAATTGGGAGATGTAAGAAACCCTGCCTTATATATAACCAAATATTTTCACATTTCATAATGTCATGAAATTATATTGGAGGATGAAGTTCATGTCAGTGAAAGATATTGCTGCTTTACGGTTCAGATTTTTAATGGCCGCCTTTGTGTGCTGATCAAGATGTTGGTACTGGAGAATGGAACACTTCCTCTTTTGGTGCACCCAGGGCCAGCATCAAGTAGTCTCATGTTCAATATAGCACAGTTGGACGCTAAGAAGGTGTATGCATACCCGGACTATACTCGTGTGAAGTAACATAAGCAGAGGCCTGGAAGCGAGTCATCTGCTAACCTGACAATTGATATGTGGCTTAAAGTAAAATCTATATATTAACCTCTCTAGTTGGTCAAATCAACCAGCTCATCTTCCTTCTTCAGAGTGGTGGTTCTTAATCTTAAAATGAGTAATCTTCCATGTCTTTGCTTATTGGCAACATTTTCGGTTCTTGCTGCGTGTCCCACTCACTTTTGGACCCAGGCATTGGCAAGAAGTTGAGCAGGAGCCAAAGCTTCAGCTAAACTTGCTGCTGTTGGAGGCCAACACCTCCCTGGGTTTGGCATGGTTCTCTTTGTCGAGCCCCCGCATTGCCGTGTTTGTCTCGATGAGAACACCTCTCGTTCTGAACTCTGGTGGGTAGAGGCCCAGTCTACTCAATCTATCTTCATGGGCCAACCCCCTCATCTCTGGAATCAACCTAGTGAACCTTCTCTGAGCTGCCTCCGATGCAAGTATGTCCTTAAATAAGGAGACCAAAACTGCAAGAGTTTACACACACATCAACTTCAACTCGTCCGAAGCTCTGCTGCCCCGCATCCTGGCTTGCGCAGAGTCCTGTTCACCCAGCACCTGTTGCTCGCTGACCTACATAAGAAATAGGGGCAGGAGTAGGTCATAAGGTCCAAGGAGGAGAATTTTGAAATCGAGGCGTTGCTTAATCGAGAGCCAATGTAGGTCAGTGAGCACAGTGGGTGATGGGTGGGCGGGACTTGGTGCGAGTTGGGACGCCAGGTAGCCAAGTTTTGGATCACCTCTCGTTTACGTAGGGTAGAATGTGGGAGGCCAGCCTGGAGTGCGTTGGAATGGTCAAAAATGGCCCAGAAGAGGCGAGGGCCCAGGGGCAGAGCACATTGCGATATGTGTATACACTAGGTCCGTGCAGCAGAGCAGGTCTCCAGTCGTCCTGGTTAACCCTTGCCACTGGACCAAGACCTCGCTCTGTCAAACCCGTGCGGTGGCTGGTGTGCAACGGCCACCCCATGTTAAAAAAAATCCACGCACAGGCATCTTCCACCCTTCAACATGTAGTTCTGGATCTGGAATATTAGGTCCTTCATTGAAACACCCATGACCTCATCCCTTTTTGGCGTGGAAGCAAGTCATCCTCGATACGAGAGACCGCCTCTGATGATGACGACGACTAATGCTGTACGGGTTTTATTATCGGCCGAGCTTTCAGCTGTGTGGTCCCTGAGCTGTGGAATTCCCGCCCTAAACCTTTCTGCCTCTCAACCTATCTCTCCTCCTTCAGACATTCCTTAAAACTCAGCTTTTGGTCATTGGCCCGAATACCTCCTTTTGTGGCTTGGTGTCAAATTTTGTTAATGCCTCTGTGAAGCGCCTTGGGATGTTTTACTATGCTAAAGACGCTATGTAAATACGGGTTGTTGTTAACGGGGCCCTGTAGTTACTAACAGTATGTGACCACCGCCTCCCCCGGTAATAAATTCCAGCTTCAAAAATAAAGCATCAGACTTGCCCGCAACTCCAGGACCCCAAAGGCTGATTGATCTCTCTCGTCCTGCAAGCACCTGCTCACGCTGAACTCTTTTGACATTGGTAATCTGCAATGACCTTTGCATGTGGTCTCCAGACCAGAACACTCCTCACCTCGCAGGAGTGAATAAATTGTAGGATGAGCTGTTCTCTGCATTAGTGGAGGAAGCCTGCCCATAATCCTGGCTACAGGTGATGCCCCGACTTGGACAGAAGGAAAGACAGGGAAGTGGAGTGGTGCTATTCATCGGGAGGGATTATCTGTCGCAGAAAAAGCACGCTGGAAATCCATAGTCTTCAGAAAATATAAAAGGGGAAAAACAAGTCAGTGATGGGAATATGCAGCAGACCACCTTACCCATCATCATCATAGGCAGTCCCTCGTATCGAGGATGACTTGCTTCCAGGCCAAAAAAGGATGAGTTCACAGGTGATTCAATGAAGGACGTAATATTCCAGATCCTGAACTACATCCTGAAGGGTGGAAGATGCCTGTGGGTGGATTTTTTTAACATGTGGTGACCGTTGCACACCAGCCACCACATGGGCTTGACAGAGCGAGGTCTTGGTCCAGTGGCAAGGGTTAACCAGAACAACTGGAGACCAGCTCTGCTGCACTGACCCAGTGTGCACACATATCGCAGTGTGGGCTGGGCCCGTGCTGCCCCTGGGCCCTCGCCTCTCCTGGGCCCCGGTCACTTCCCTCTACAAACTCTCGCTGCTCCTTCGCCCTTCCTGCTGTGCCTGCCCGCACTGCAATCAGCGACCTGGCTTTGCAGCCGTCGCCCTCCTGCAGTGGTATACTGCCGCATGCTGCTCCCTCTGATGGCAATAAATGCTGGCCTTGCCAGCGACGCCCACATCCCATGAAGTATAATAAAAACATATATATTCAAGGGCTGCTGCTGCCTATAGAACTGTGCCCTAACTAGAGTCAACAGCTCTCGGAGAAGATGGAAGAAAATTAATAGACAGGATTTGAAAAAGGAATGGTTATGTTAACATTCCGAGGATTTACTGTGATTGAAAGGCTGCATTTGAGGGAGCAGCGTGCAGCGGCCCGGAAATCGACGCAGTCCAGGTGCGCAAGACCATCAGCAGACCACCTAACAATCCAGAGACGGTAAACGTACTCCATGTTCCCTCTGCTTGTTTCTGGTGGCGCACGGCGTATTTTGCATTGAAAAGCCGGCTGCGCGGAATCTCTGGAGCCCTGCATGGTCACGCAGCAAGTGAACGTTAGATCCTTCTTCTTCGGCAGTCCCACGGAGGCGAGGATGACTTGCTTCCACACTAAAATGAGTTCAGAGGTGACTGATGAGACCAATGCGGGACCTGCAGTCTTTGTCACAGGTGGGGCAGGTGGTGGTTGAGGGATGTGTTGGTCGGGGGCTTGGGTTGTCGTACGCTGTTTGTGTTTGGTCTCCGCGTGCTCCCGATGAAGAGACTTGAGGTGTTCGGCGCCTTCCCAGATGATTGTCCTCCGCTTTGAGCGGTCTTGGGGCAGCGATTCCCAAGAGTCGGTGGGGATGTTAAATTTTTTTCAGGGATGCTTTGAGGGTGTCCTTGAAGCGTTTTCACTGCCCTCCTGGGACTCGCTTGCCGTGACGGAACTCGGAGTAGAGCGCTTGTTTCAGGAGTCTAGCATCGACATGCGGAGATGTACTACTGTTGGACCACGTGAAATCGATGAGTGCTTGTTCCTCTCTTGGGATAATGGGGACTATCAATCTTCATTGATTGAAACGTCAAATGGCGACAGTCTGCATATGAGCTGGAAGTTACGCGGGACTTATTTCCCAATCTGTTTGTGAGAGCGCCAGCAAGAGAGAGCACAGTATTGAATTTGGCATTCATTCTGGAATTTGGTGACAAGAATTAGCCATTTGTTGGTGTATTCATCACTTGCTTCTTATGTACAGAAATAGAGCCAGTTTCATTTGAAGCAATGATTTTATCTGGCTGATGCGCTTCAGCACATGACCTGAAACGATCTTTATGCAGTCGCTGCCATAAGACAATGTGATTTTAATATGCTAATGCCCATTAAGTGCAAAGCTGTTGGTGTTCTGCCCAGAAGCTTCCCTGATACCTATTTGTCGTGCTTTTGGTGTCCTGGATCACACACATGAGCTTCAAAGGGTTCCCGGCGTTACCCTGACCAGCAAGTATTCTTTTGTTTGACAACCGTGAGAGATACATTTTTGATTTCTGGTGTTTCCAAGTAAACGTCAAGAAGTTAGAGAATATTGCTTTCAAAGAAGGAATTTGAGCAGGGAGAAGTGCTACAGTGATTGGTGGGTACAATCCATTAACTATTCTATTTCCTTTGGTGAGGCATTCCTCAAAAGCCCATGGGAAAATCAAACATTTGCAACCCATTTTGTACATTGTTCAATAGTGAAACTCAAAAGCTTCAGTTTAGTATTTATGCAGCTTTTAAAGTTAATTGAAAAGAAATATAAATATAATACAACATTTCACAATTTACGTCACTTTGCTTATTTTATAGCTTTGCGAAATTCAATTTAATTTCCTGCAAGAACAAATTACAAAATGCTGCAGACACATTTTATTGCCTGCTCACTCACTAAATCACACCATATCTGCCAATTTAAGTTCCGTATACCATTAATTGGTAAAACCGTCTGAAAACACTATTTTCTGTTTCCACCTTTCCTCTTTTCCAACCCCCCCCCCCTCCCCACCTCCAAAAAAAAATCTAGACTGGTGAGGATTCCCAGACAGAAGTTGTATCTGAGGAGAACAAAAGTCTGATTTGGACTCTGCTGAAACAAGTTCGGCCAGGAATGGACCTCTCTAAAGTTGTACTGCCTACATTTATCTTGGAGCCTCGTTCATTCTTGGACAAGTTATCTGACTACTACTACCACGCAGACTTTATATCACAGTGAGTACAGAATGGTTTTGTCTCTTCCTCCAGCACCTCTCCCTATCAGGATATTTCCACAACTCTGTTGGTGCTGTTCCTTCGTCAACATTGCTTTGTTTCACCCCCAGCCTCCCCAAACTTGCTTGAGATGTTTACCATCTTCCCTCAGAGGTGACACCAAGGGTGGCAAATGTGTTCTGTTTGGGGGAACACCAATATCGAGGGGTATGGGAATAGGGCAAGAACGTGAAATTGAGGTAAAGATCCGTCATGCTCTTATTGAATGGCGGAGCAGGCTCGAGGGGCCATATGGCCTACCCCACACCTATTTCTTACCTTAAAAGAGGTGTCATTTAAGTTGAGGATCTTACGGGTTCCAGCATATGGCCTTTGGAAATTAGTCTGGGTAATTTATTCCCCAAACCCCATTCATCCTGATGGATGAGCACTGAGGCGAATTTTGTGGCCGTACGACCAGAGGTCAACTAATCATCACATCAAGAGTCAAGCCTAGGGCCTGCCTATATGGACCAACTACTGAGCCTTCAGTGAGCTTTCGAGGAACCTTTTGGAGGAATATCTGCATTAAAACTGAAAGAGCCCCTTTCTGATGAGTAATACTGCAGTAGTTACCAGAGCTCAATTCTTCAGCCTTAACAGCTGCCTTCCAATATTCTGGGCTAAGTGATGGAAGGAGGCCATTTCGGCCCATCGTGTCCGCATCTGCCAAAGAAGAGCTATTCAGTCTAACCCACTTTCCAGCTCTGTATGCTATGGCACTTCCAAGTGCACATCCAAGTACTTTTTAAATGTGAGGCTTTCTGCCTCTACCACCCTTTCCAGCAATGAGTTCTATTGAAAACATTTCCCCTCAAATTCCCTTAATAGTAACAACAAAAAAGGATCTGCTTATGTATTTTTTTAAAACCAAATTTGGTTCATTTGTTTTGTCTAATTTGTCTTGAACAACATTTGACTTGCATCAAGTATAAGTATTATACAAAAACTGCAAAAGGACATAGACAGGCTAAGTGAGTGGGCAAAAATTTGGCAGATGGAGTATAATGTTGGAAAGTGTGAGGTCATGCACTTTGGCAGAAAGAAAATCAAAGAGCAAGTTATTATTTAAATGGAGAAAGATTGTAAAGTGCCACAGTACAACGGGACCTGGGGGTACTTGTGCATGAAACACAAAAGGTTAGTATGCAGGTACAGCAAGTGATCAGGAAGGCCAATGGAATCTTGGCCTTTTTTGCAAAGGGGATGGAGTATAAAAGCAGGGAAGTCTTGCTACAGTTCTACAGGATATTGGTGAGGCTACATCTGGAATACTGCGGACAGTTTTGGTCTCTGTATTTAAGAAAGGATATACTTGCTTTGGAGGCAGTTCAGAGAAGGTTCACTCGGTTGATTCCGGAGATGAGAGGGTTGACTTATGAGGAAAGGTTGAGGAGGTTGGGCCTCGACTCATTGGAATTCAGAAGAACGAGAGGTGATCTTATCGAAACGTATAAGATTATGAGAAGGCTTGACAA
This sequence comes from Pristiophorus japonicus, assembly GCF_044704955.1. NCBI lineage: Eukaryota > Metazoa > Chordata > Chondrichthyes > Pristiophoridae > Pristiophorus > Pristiophorus japonicus. The sequence continues at coordinate 5,939,290 of NC_091991.1, read as the reverse complement.
GGTGGATGCAGAGAGGATGTTTCCACTGATGGGGGAGACTAGAACTTGGGGGCATAATCTTAGAATAAGGGGCCGCCCATTTAAAACTGAGATGAGGAGAAATTTCTTCTGCGAGGGTTGTAAATCTGTGGAATTCGCTGCCTGAGAGAGCTGTGGAAGCTGGGACATTGAATATATTTAAGACCGAGATAGACAGCTTCTTAACTGATAAGGGATTAAGGGGTTATGGGGAGCGGGCAGAGAAGTGGACCTTGAGACCGTGATCTTATTAAATGGCGGAGCAGGCTCGAGGGGCCGTGTGGCTTGCTCCTGCTCCTATTTCTTATGTTCTTATTTGATTCTCAGAGCTGCAGCAGACGAAAACCCGTACAGTCGCTTGAAGAAAGTGGTGAGGTGGTATTTGTCTGGCTTCTACAAAAAACCAAAGGTTGGTATTCAAAAGCTAAATTCCTTCAGCATCTTTAAAGACAAGTTCTTTCTGATATAATCTGTATGGTATATTTTATTCAAGCTATAGAAATACTTTATATGCTAATAAACAGAATTCTTTGAAGTAACATGCAACATGTAACGCCTTTCATGTCCTCATGCCATCCTAAAGCACTTTATACCACTCGACTACTTTTGATGTGCAATCACTGTTGTAACGTAGGCAAACATGGCAGTCCATTTACACACAGCAAGACCTTTTGACTGGAATCGATGTTTTGCAACACAACTATTTTTTTCTTTTCACGTAAAGGGCTTGAAGAAACCATACAATCCAATTATTGGTGAAACATTCCGGTGTATGTGGATTCACCCAAAAGCAAACAGCAGGACATTTTACATTGCGGAACAGGTATAAGTTGCGCCTGGATCACTATTGAATTGTAGCTTTTATTGGTTCTTTCAAAAACCATTTGTGTAATCTGTTTGGTGTTGCTCCTTTGAGAATGGCGATAGCAGTTTGTACAATCATTACTGCAATACTCAGGTGTACTGTACTCGTCACGGTTGTCTGCTGGACAAAGTATCATTTAGGAACAAAGAAGTTCCATTTTAACTTTTAAGAAGTCTCGCCTAGCCCTATTAAATTGAATGCTCAATCATTTGCTTCTAAATATATTTTAACATTCAAATGGTGATGTGTGCTCGGGTACTTTGCTTACTGAATTGTCTCGTACTTAATAGGTATCCCATCATCCTCCCGTGTCGGCATTCTACATAAGTAATAGAAAAGATGGATTTTGCGTCAGTGGTAGCATCCTGGCCAAATCAAAGTTTTATGGTGAGTGTTTGTTTTTTTTTGCACGTGTAGTTACTGCAGAAGCGATTAGAAGTACAGGCAGTTCACTTCCAACAGGAAAACATGGAATGAACCAAGTCCAATCAATGCTAGGGGATAATGTTTAGGAGGACCTGAGTTTCAACCCTTGAGAATTGGGTTTTCCTTCAATGATAAGTTGCCAGTTTCAAATTGATGCGTGAGAATGAGAGAAAACTGACCAAAGGGAAGTAAGTCACTTTTGACACAGATTTCTCCCGAGCTGCTTGTGCATTGAATCTGTGTCTAAAGAGGGCTGCATGGGCACAAAGTGAGGGTGGGGGTGGGGAAGTGGTGCAGTGGTGCAAAAGAGTGAGCAAGAGTATCTAGATTTGATGGGCAAGTAACTTAAGATCAGATGACCAAAAGCTTCACAGATTTGAATCCAGTCTGCACAAGTGCACAGAAGAGAGAGACAGTATTGGAAGACCATCTGTATCTTAGTATGTATCTAGAAGTTGTAATTTGTGTTTCATTTCCGATTTGGTTTGGTTTCAGTCCATTTCATAGAATCGGTGTCAGTTTGACTCAGTTGGTAGCACTCTTTTCCTCTAAATCAGAAGGTTGTGTGTTCAAACCTCACTGCAATACTTCATGCTCCTCCTCCACTTAGACCGCCCCAAGTGGAGGGAGAGCATCCGGGAGGGCGCTGAACACCCCGAGTCTCGTCGCCGAGAGCATGCAGAAAACAGGCGCAGGCAGCGGAAGGAGCGTGCGGCAAACCAGTCCCACCCACCCTTTCCCTCAGCGACTATCTGTCCCACGTGACGGAGACTGTAATTCCCGTATTGGAATGTTCAGCCACCCAAGAACTCACTTTGAGTGAAAGCAAGTCGATTCCGAGGGACTGACTATGATGACTGATGGATGAATACTTGAGTAAAAAATCCAGCTTGATACTCTAGTGCAGTCCTTGGAGTACCATGTTGTGGTGCTGTCTTTTGGATTCGGTGTTAAACCATGGTCCATCGGCCTGTTCAGCTGAACGTTACAAGATTGTTTAGCACTATTCCAAGAGCAAGATCATCCGGTAATGTCCCAAGTCAACATTCCTTCCTCAGTGAATCCTACGAAAAAAATAGTCAACTGGTCATTCATCTCCGTGCTGTTTGTGGGACCTTGCTGTTTGCAAAATGACTGCCGTGTTAACCAACATAATAGTGACTGCGCTGCAAAGTCTTTTTTCTTTTAGTTCCTGGGATGTGGGCGTCGTTGGCAAGGCCAACATTTATTGCCCATCCCTAATTGCCCCTTGAGAAGGTGGTGGTGAGCCGCCTTCTTGAACCGCTGCAGTCCGTGTGGTGAAGGTGCTCCCACAGTGCTGTTAGGGAGGGAGTTCCAGGATTGTGACCCAGCGACGATGAAGGAACGGCCGATATATTTCCAAGTCAGGATGGTGTGTGACTGGGAGGGGAACGTGGAGGTGGTGGTGTTCCCATGCGCCTGCTGCCCTTGTCCTTCTAGGTGGCGGAGTGGGAGGTTTTAATTGCATGTTCCTTTGGGATGTTTGAAAGACATAAAGGTGAATTCAAGTTCTCCAAGTTATCAATGAATAAACCAATAGTATTTTCAAATTTCATATTCAAAAATATAGTTAACTTGATCTATTTGTAAGGTAGTTTCACGTGCAATGAAATGTTAAATTTAAAAGGCGTTTATACATGCTAAAGTCTGTTAACCTGAATAGCATACTGCTTCTATTTGGCCCAAGGATGTTGGATAGCGCACATAGCATTCCAGTCTCATCTGGGCTGCCTGGTGACATCGAGCTGACAGGAGGCTCTTCGCTACATGGAGAGGGAAACGAGCAATCCAGCCAATGGGATCGGCTGTAGCGTTTCTTTTAACAACTGAATATAAAACCACCAAGGCTGGAGTATGGGAATCGGGGAGTCGTATAAACAGGAGCCTGAAAAGGGTGTCTAGTATTTTTTGAAACATCTTAAGTGCAATATTAAGGAAGTAATTAATAACATTTCCCGTGGTCCTCTGCATCTGCGTTGGTGGCAGCACTCTCCAGTAGCACTGCATTTGTGATGAATGTGTTTGTCACAATTCCTGACACTGGAGGGACGGGGCATTGAGCAGATAAAAGTTGCTTTTTGTAAAAACAGCAGGCAAACTGGCCAGACAACTGCAGCTCTTTCTCTTTTGGTCAGCCCTCCTCGCGCCTCTTCTCCTTGACTTGGCGTTTGCCTTTGCCTATTTGTAAAGTGTCTTGAGATGTTCGTTCTTCTTTAATTCACGATGGAAATGCAAGCTGTTGATCCCCAGTCTGGGCTTAGTTTGCTGATTCTTGGTAGCGGTAAGGGCAGTACAATTGGCCGCCGTGTCCCTGGGTTAGTGAGGGGATAATGAACTAGGGTTCTCACTCCAGATCAGTATCTGGTGACCCTTGCTGGAAGTGGACAGTGGGTGAAGACAGGATCGAACGAGGCTGTGGTGCCCCAAGTGGTCGAATAGCCTCCCAACAGTCCCCGTCGAGGCTCACACACAAATAATGGCCACTTGCGCACACTGATGAATCGACAGCACCCGTGGAACCATGTCCCAGCGTGGAATCAAAGCTTTCAGGGAGAGGAGAAATTGCCGTGGGGGGGAAATAAACTATAGAGGACACATAAATAAAAACAGAAAATGCTGGAAACACTCAGCAGGTCCGGCAGCATCTGTGGAGAGAGAAACCGAGTTAACGTTTCAGGTCGATGACCCTTTCCGCAGTATTTTGCTTTTTTATAGAGGATACAGGCCTGTTTGAGAACTTGGATATGTATTGCGATTAAAAGTAATGAGAAGATCTCCCTGGAGAAATAATGTGTATTCTTCACTCTATGTTTCAGGCAATTCATTATCTGCCATATTGGATGGTGAAGGTCGACTTTCTTTCCTCAACCGAGGGGAAGATTATATCATAAGCATGCCCTATGCTCATTGCAAAGGTAGTGTCTCTGGTTTCTTTGTTTAAAGTTGCATTTCATCCTGGAGCAAAATAAGTATTTTAACACATTTCTTACTTCTCGGACCGTCTAGCGGGTGCTGAATGAGCACTTCTCCATTTTCCCCCCAAAGAATATGTTGCAGGAACATTCACGGGTGGACAAAGTGGGGGAAAAGGGGCATTTGGCCCATTTGCTCGACTCTCCCACTGGCACAATCTCCAAGATGCTAAATTTCTGCAAAATTTCCCCTTAACCCCCGAAGTGTAATTCAGCAGGCATTGAAGGCATCAGTTCACCCTCTCTTGGCGCCAGTCAAACCGAACTAGTCATGTCCCATGGATGGTGACTCCTTGGCACCAACAGTCCGGCTGTTCCATGGTGTTATTACATCGTGATCTGTCTTTACTTGTCCTTTAACCTTCAGTTCTACAGTTCAGCTCTTAATCACATATTTATCCGCCTCTTTATATCTCCAGTTTGTGGTCCTAAAATTGCTGAGGTGTGAGCACTATTGGCAGACGGAGGTGGAGAATAACTGTGCTGGCAACAGAATTGGCCATTGGTAAACAAGCTGCTCTAATCTTAGATTAGTGTACAATCAGATTAAAATAAGTGTACATTAAATACTTGTTGACCTTGTAAAATATTTTACAAGTGCAATTTATTCTAGTCAAGACAGGAAATGAAAGGCCAAGGAATGGAACACTCTTCTACTGGCTGGCCATCAACAGGAGTAAGCGCAGGTTTTGATCGGGAGTGGAACACGGCAGATGCCATGTCGACATAGACATAGAAAATAGGTGCAGGAGCAGACCATTCGGCCTTTCGAGCCTGCACCACTATTCAATATGATCGTGGCTGATCATGCAACTTCAGTACCCCACCCCTGCCTTCTCTCCATAACCCCTGATCCCTTTAGCCGTAAGGGAGACGACTTGAGCAGACTCTGGATATGGAGTTAGGTCACAGGTCAGCCATCATCTCATTGAATGGAGAAACAGCCTCGCAGGGCTTCAATGGCCTTCCAATGTTCCTACACCCGAATCGTATCCCCAGCAAGAAATTACCTGTTCGCCTTGGCATGACTTTGTTTCCCATGCACAAATTATTCGGAGGCATGTAGTATATTATCTGTTGTGGACTTGCTGTAAGTCCCTATAGTGTCATCCAGCTGCAGGCTCAGAATAGGCTACGTGATTAAGTGGGGCTGTCTCATTTTTAATACTGGCTCTCAGCAGAGTAATTCTCCAGGCATAATTTAATTTATTATGGATTTATATGTTTGCATCAGACACTGCGTGCAAGTGAAAAATGCATTCATTAAACTGAAGGTTGGTGCTGATGCAAGAGATCAATCTGCAGCTGTGAATTTAGCAAAACGTTTCTCTTGTGCTGCTTTTAATTTTTTTTTCAGAAGGAAGCATACCCTGTAGATGGGTTCCTTAAAACATTAATTGAGGACTGCATGTTGAGGGGGATGACTCATCAGGGGAGGGCAGCAGCAGCCAAGTTCATGGCACCGTGGCTGGCTCTGCTGCACAGGAGGGCAGGAAAAAGAGTGGGAGAGTGGTAGTGATTGGGGATTCGATTGTAAGGGGAATAGATAGGCGTTTCTGCGGCCGCAACCGAGAATCCAGGACGGTATGTTGCCTCCCTGGTGCAAGGGTCAAGGATGTCTCGGAGCGGGTGCAGGACATTCTAAAAAGGGAGGGTGAACAGCCAGTTGTCGTGGTGCACATTGGTACCAATGATATAGGTAAAAAAAGGGATGAGGTCCTACGAGATGAATTTAAGGAGCTAGGAGCTAAATTAAAACGTAGGACCTCAAAAGTAGTAATCTCGGGATTGCTACCAGTGCCACGTGCTAGTCAGAGTAGGAATCGCAGGATAGCTCAGATGAATACGTGGCTTGAGCAGTGGTGCAGCAGGGAGGGATTCAAATTCCTGGGGCATTGGAACTGGTTCTGGGGTAGGTGGGACCAGTACAAACCGGACGGTCTACACCTAGGCAGGACCGGAACCAATGTCCTCGGGGGAGTGTTTGCTAGTGTTGTTGGGGAGGAGTTGAACTAATATCGCAGGGGGATGGGAACCAATGCAGGGAGATAGAGGGAAACAAAAAGGAGACAAAAGCAAAGGACAAAAAGGAGATGAGTAAAAGTGGAGGGCAGAGAAACCCAAGGCAAAAAACAAAAAGGGCCACTGTACAGCAAAATTCTAAAGGGTCAAAGTGTAATAAAAAGGCAAGCATGAAAGCTCGGTGCCTCAATGCAAGGAATATTCGGAACACAGGAGAGGGCTCTGAGATAGTTAGAATGGGTGAGAGCTCAGATGAACAGGATCCCAAGAAAGAATGCAAAAGGCAGGAGGCAACAGAGCAGAGTAGCACTGGGGTAAGTGTAAACCACAAGGTGATAGGAAGGGACAATATGTATGAATATAAAGGGGCTGCAGGAGGGGTCAAAAGCTAAAAATCATGGTTTAAAAACTAGTATTAAAACACTCTACCTAAACGCACGCAGCATTCAAAATAAAGTAAATGAATTGACGGCACAAATCATTACAAATGGGTATGATTTGGTGGCCATTACAGAAACGTGGTTGCAGGATGGCCAAGACTGGGAATTAAACATACAGGGGTATCTGACAATTTGGAAAGATAGACAAGAAGGGAAAGGAGGTGGGGTAGTTCTGTTCATAAAGGATGATATCAGGGCAGTTGTGAGAGATGATATTGGCTCTAATGAACAAAATGTTGAATCATTGTGGGTGGAGATTAGAGATAGTAAGGGAAAAAAGTCACTGATGGGCGTAGTTTATAGGCCCCCAAATAATAACTTCACGGTGGGGCGGGCAATAATCAAGGGAATAATGGAGGCATGTGAAAAAGGAACGCAGTAATCATGGGGAATTTTAACCTACATATCGATTGGTCAAATCAAATCGCACGGGGTAGCCTTGAGGAGGAATTCATAGAATACATACGGGATTGTTTCTTAGAACAGTATGTTACAGAACCTTCAAGGGAGCAAGCTATCTTAGATCTGGTCCTGTGTAATGAGACCGGAATAATAAACGATCTCCTCGTAAAAGATCCTCTCGGAATGAGTGATCACAGTATGGTTGAATTTGTAATACAGATTGAGGATGAGGAAGTATTGTCTCAAACGAGCGTACTATGCTTAAACAAAGGGGGATGAGGGCAGAGTTGGCTAAAGTAGACTGGGAACACAGACTAAACGGTGGCACAATTGAGGAACAGTGGAGGACTTTTAAGGAGCTCTTTCATAGTGCTCAACAAAAATATATTCCAGTGAAAAAGAAAGGGCGGTAAGAGAAGGGATAACCAGCTGTGGCTAACCAAGAAAATAAAGGAGAGTATCAAATTAAAAACCAATGCGTATAAGGTGGCCAAGATTCGTGGGAAACTAGAAGATTGGGAGAATTTTAAACGACAGCAAAGAATGACCTAAGAAAGCAATAAAGAAAGGAAAGATAGATTACGAAAGTAAACTTGCACAAAACATATAAACAGATAGTAAAAGCTTTTACAGATATATAAAATGGAAAAGAATGACTAAAGTAAATGTTGGTCCCTTAGAAGATGAGAAGGGGGATTTAATAATGGGAAATGTAGAAATGGCTGAGACCTTAAACAATTATTTTGCTTTGGTCTTCACAGTGGAAGACACAAAAATCATGCCAAAAATTGCTGGTCACAGGAATGTGGGAAGGGAGGACCTTGAGACAATCACTATCACTAGGGGGGTAGTGCTGGACAGGCTAATGGGACTCAAGGTAGACAAGTCCCCTGGTCCTGATGAAATGCATCCCAGGGTATTAAAAGAGATGGCGGAAGTTATAGCAGATGCATTCGTTATAATCTACCAAAATTCTCTGGACTCTGGAGAGGTACCAGCGGATTGGAAAGTAGCTAATGTAACGCCTCTGTTTTAAAAAGGGGGCAAACAAAAGGCAGGTAACTATCGGCCGGTTAGTTTAACATCTGTAGTGGGGAAAATGCTTGAAACTATCATGAAGGAAGAAATAGCGGGACATCTAGATAGGAATAGTGCAATCAAGCAGACGCAACATGGATTCATGAAGGGGAAATCATGTTTAACTAATTTACTGGAATTCTTTGAGGATATAATGAGCATGGTGGATAGAGGTGTACCGATGGATGTGGTGTATTTAAATTTCCAAAAGGCATTCGATAATGTGCCACACAAAAGGTTACTGCAGAAGATAAAGGTACGCGGAGTCAGAGGAAATGTATTAGCATGGATCGAGATTTGGCTGGCTAACAGAAAGCAGAGAGTCGGGATAAATGGGTCCTTTTCGGTGGTTAGTGGTGTGCCACAGGGATCGGTGCTGGGACCACAACTGTTTACAATATACATAGATGACCTGGAAGAGGGGACAGAGTGTAGTGTAACAAAATTTGCAGATGACACAAAGATTAGTGGGAAAGCAGGTTGTGTAGAGGACACAGAGACTGCAAAGAGATTAAGATAGGTTAAGCGAATGGGCTAAGGTTTGGCAGATGGAATACAATGTCAGAAAGTGTGAGGTCATCCACCCTGGGGGAAAAAAAACAGTAAAAGGGAATATTATTTGAATGGGGAGAAATTACAACATGCTGCGGTGCAGAGGGACCTGGGGGTCCTTGTGCATGAATCCCAAAAAGTTAGTTTGCAGGTGCAGCAGGTAATCAGGAAGGCGAATGGAATGTTGGCCTTCATTGCGAGAGGGATGGAGTACAAAAGCAGGGAGGTCCTGCTGCAACTGTACAGGGTATTGGTGAGGCCGCACCTGGAGTACTGCGTGCAGTTTTGGTCACCTTACTTAAGGAAGGATATACTAGCTTTGGAGGGGGTACAGAGACGATTCACTGGGCTGATTCCGGAGATGAGGGGGTTACCTTTTGATGATAGATTGAGTAGACTGGGTCTTTACTCGTTGGAGTTCAGAAGGATGAGGGGTGATCTTATAGAAACATTTAAAATAATGAAAAGGATAGACAAGATAGAGGCAGAGAGGTTGTTTCCACTGGTCGGGGAGACTAGAACTCGGGGGCACAGCCTCAAAACACGGGGGAGCCAATTTTAAACTGAGTTGAGAAGGAATTTCTTCTCCCAGAGGGTTGGGAATCTGTGGAATTCTCTGCCCAAGGAAGCAGTTGAGGCTAGCTCATTGAATGTATTCAAATCACAGATAGATAGATTTTTAACCAATAAGGGAATTAAGGGTTATGGGGAGCGGGCGGGTAAGTGGAGCTGAGTCCACGGCCAGATCAGCCATGATCTTGTTGAATGGCGGAGCAGGCTTGAGGGGCTAGATGGCCTACTCCTGTTCCTAATTCTTACGTTCTTATGTCCTTCACATGTCAGCCTCAGCTGGTTGACCCCCAGATTCACAGTTGGTCAGTACCAGTTACCTGGCTTCAAAATCTGCATCATACCTTGGTTCATTCCAGCCTCACACCAATGTGGAGCTTGTTTTGCAATCAGTTTCAGGTTTTGATGAGATCGCCTAAACTATCAGAGATCCTTAGCTGCTGGAATAAGAAAGCGAAAAAATGTGCAACGCCAAAAGGCCATTTGTCCCATCAAACCCGCTCCTTCCCCAGACCATGTACTGTCTCGCCTATTGGGGATACAATGATGTAACCTCATAAGGAAAGCTCTATACAGATATTCCGCCATACCCCAAAATTGTTCCATAATATTCATCCATACTCACAGCTCCTGAATCTTGCCCTGATGCGTCCTGAAACAAAGCACTCCTCGTAGGCCCCAGAAGCAGAACAGCCATCATGTCCTGCGTCGTATTTTGATCGTCTCAGCATATACCTTCATTTATCATAACTTCTAATCTCATTCCCTGCCGTATTCATAGCAGATTCAGGAATAACATTCAGAAGGGAATTGGATAAATACTTGAAGGGAAGACATTTACTGGGCTATGGGGAAAGAGCATGGGAGTGGGAATAATTGGACAGCTCTACCAAAGAGCCGGTACAATGGGCCCAATGTCCTTCTTCTGTGCCACATTATTCTATGATTCTGCTCTTTTCTTTTTTGAAGGAGCTAATTGTCATTTCATCAGCTGCTTTTGCTGGGACTCTTATATATTCTGTAATGAGAGGGAAGAAACGCTTCTTCTATTTGCAGCCTCAGTTGAAGTTGTTTTTAAACCTGTGTTTTCTGGTATTGTGCTCACAGTCCATGTCAGATTGCTTGCGCATGTATATTATCAGCGATTTTTTTAAGACCCAAGTCTCAATTCCCCATAATCTTCGTTTCTCCAGTGAAAATTAATTCAGCCCCACAAGCTTCTTATCGTGATTTGAATCCTCACGTTCCAGAATCAGTTGTGTTCTAATGCAGAAGGCTTGCAGAAAAGCATCATTAACTTTCAATGGGAGGGTATCCAACATTGATTACTTATGATGCCATATTTGGAATGTTACATTCAATATTGGGTGCCCTATAATTGAAGTTAATATTCCAAATGTGGCCGCATCAGTAATCAAAATGAGGTCAGAATAACTTGTTTTGACTCCTAGTCAAATATCGATATTAAGGGGTATGGACCAAAGGCTGGTATATGGAATTAGATCGCAGATCAGCCATGATCTCATCGAATGGCAGAACAGGCTGGAGGGACTGAATGGCTTCCTCCTGTTCCTATATTCTGATCGTGATATGTCCCAAGTATTTGAGCTTCAAGTACAGCTTCGCATTAATTATAACCTTTCAGTGGCTGATCAATGATCACTTGCAAATCCCTTAGAAACAATGCCAATAGAGAATAGTCGTGTAAACATTTGCTGATTCCTGTTCCAATATACATGACATTTATCGACATCAGAATGCCATTCCTTACCGTCTGCTTAATTGATCAAGATCTTATTTGATGTTTCTGTCTCCTCTGTGTGTTTTGTTACTTGGGAAGAATAAAGTTTGATCAGTCAGCACACATTGCTTATATTGAAAAGAATGTGCACTTGTCTCCTCTTTAGTTAAAATCAGAGGACTTTTACCAGTCGAAGCAGTTGTTCATTTTTTTTTTGGGAACAAACTTCACCAAAAAAAAAATCTTGTATGAACAGCATTTAGTAAATTGGAGTGTAACTTTCTGTCATGTTCCCAGACAAGAATAACCCAGCATTACAACAGAAATTTCCTGTGTTCCCCGACGGGTATGGATCCAGCAGATAGGGTTAGAACTCCCTCTACTTGTGCAATGGTCGTATCTTGGACCAGCATGGGTTCTTGCTGAGGTCGATTGCGAGGCAGTAACCTGGAACAGTCCCAAGTGCTTTCACCAAGCGTCATTGTTTTGACTTAACAACATAGCGAGCACTTGGTTATGTATTCCTGAATCCTCCAGATAAAAAGCTCCATCCCAGCCCATCATTTGTTCTCTTTCTCATCCAGTGTGTGGGCCTTGGAGCTTTGCATCGTTATCTGTTTCTCTCCATTCACTGCTTTGCTGTCTTAACACGCAGTAAAAATTATTTTTTATATCAGTCAATGTTTCGTTGTCCTCATCACTGTTGTTTTATTGGTGTGCTGATCGTAAAGATCTCATTGCATGCTTTGTCAGTCGAAAGTGCTGAAGACTTCGCTCAAGTGCTGATGTGTTCTCGCAGATGGGGAAGGACTACCCGATGGCCGTTTTTTATTATTCATGGAAGTTGAATAAAGTCTCCTGTTGGAAAGCAACCTAGCAATGGAAAATGCGGAGCTACCTGTTTGCTGTTTCTTTATTATGAGCAACGTTCAGGTAGCATTTGCAGAGGAGTTTGTTTCCGGTGTAGAATTTAACATGGCCATCTATTTACCGAACTAGAACCATTAACATGTTTTTTCTAGTTTCCTTCTCGGTGTGTCTGATTAAGAAATATTTGTTTAAAATCCAGCAAAATGTAATACGTGCTGTTGCAGTAAAATCACGTTCTAAAGTTTTTTTTTGAACTAACTGCTGGATCTCCAGTGGTGGTGTTGACTGGTCGTCCGGAGCATGGATGTGATGTTTGGCCACCAACCTGTGACCTGGCTCTTCAAAGTCACTGCTCCAAAATTCCATGCGAGAATCCAGGCAATTGGAGCTGCTTGTCGTTTGTTCAGGGCAAGACATATCTTGTAAATTTGTGTCTCCAGTTCAGTCAATGCGTTTTTAAATTGGTAGGTTATGTATTATTAATAAAGTGTGAAGTCTGGTATGAGACGGACATGTGCTCGATCCAAGACACATAAAAATATGTAACCTACTTAAGAATTTTTCCTAAATTATTACTTTATAGGGATCGTTTATGGTCCAATGACTCTGGAACTTGGAGGCCAGGTTAACATCAGGTGTGAGAAAACAGGATACAGTGCAGTAATCGAATTCAAATTGAAGGTGAGTTGATGGTTTCTTTTACTTTTATTTCAGCTATATTTTGGGGATTACCTTGGAATTCTTTTGCAGTTGACGGTAACATTTATCATAAACTAGTTTTGAGATGATTAAAAAAAAAAGGAGCTAAAACTTGAGTTTATGGCTTCTATTCATGGGGTAGGATGCAGTGTCGTCCAAAAGATCAATAAAGTTAACAATATAAGCAAACTTTGGAACTCTGTTTCCAGTTGGCTGAATTAATCGTGCAACGCATTCGGGCCCCATCGGATAGTAGGGACGTGGGTTTGGCCACACAATTACCCACTCTTGAATTCCGCGCTTAGAAACATAGAGACATAGAGACATAGAAAATAGGTGCAGGAGCAGGCCATTCGGCCCTTCGAGCCTGCACCACCATTCAAGATGGCTGATCATGCAACTTCAGTACCCCACCCCTGCCTTCTCTCCATACCCCCTGATCCCTTTAGCTGTAAGGGCCACATCTAGCTCCCTTTTGAATATATCCAACGAACTGGACTCAACAACTTTCTGTGGTAGAGAATTCCACAGGTTCACAATTCTCTGGGTGAAAAAGTTTCTCCTCATCTCGGTCTTAGATGGCTTACCCCTTATTCTTCGACTGTGAGCCCTGGTTCTGGACTTCCCCAGCATCGGGAACATTCTTCCTGCATCTAACTTGTCCAATCCCGTCAGAATTTTATATGTTTCTATGAGATCCCCTCTCATTCTTCTAAATTCCAGTGAATATAAGCCTAGTCGATCCAGTCTTTCTTCATATGTTAGTCCTGACATCCCGGGAATCAGTCTGGTGAACCTTCGCTGCACTCCCTCAATAGCAAGAATGTCCTTCCTCACATTAGGAGACCAAAACTGTACACAATATTCAAGGTGTGGCCTCACCAAGGCTCTGAACAACTGCAGTAAGACCTCCCTGCTCCTTTCCTCAAATCCTCTCGCTTGGGTTTGGCTATCCATGGTCCACTTGTCTGTCGAAAGGAAGGGAAATTGGTAGATTGGGTTTCCCATGGGCTCTTTTGCACATTTTTGGGGATTTTAAATCCTCGTGTTTTTTTTTTAAAAGGACTGGATGAAATCTTATTTGGAAAGAAAATGCAGGGTTTTTAGCTCCACAATCATGGTAAGGAAACTGTGGAAGGGTCGTCTTGACAGACTAATGGCCTTCTCCTGTCCAGAACATTGGCCTAGATTATCCAGGGCCGATGACCCACGTGCCCCACAAGTTCCAGGTTTCAGCATGCAACAGGCCAGACCTTGCGATCGGTCAAGCCTCCGCTCGGCGAATCCACAAGAAATGACCATTCACTGGCACAGGGTGGGGCTATTTGCTTTTTGCCCAGCGAATGCCCACCAAACTCTTGCGCTTGGTAAAAGCAGGAGTAAGGGCTTCTTTTACCAGCGTAAGGGTTTAAATATATATTAAAATCTTAATTTTTGTATGTTTAATCATTAAAACAAATTAAAATTCATTTATTTTTGGCCCCTTTAAAAATATTTAAATTTATTTTTCAAAAAGTTACATTTTTGTTTTAAATGTTTAAGTTGTATTTTAATTCATTTTGAACATGTGGTGATTTATTTTTATTTATGTTGGGTGACCGTGTTTTTCTTTTCAGGGATTCCTATTATGCTTATGGGGATTCTGTACGTAAATGGAATCCCTATAAGCATAATGGGAATCCCCCGCTGTGATTGGTGTGGCCGGCCCATGAGATCCCAGGGCCGCTTGCGAGAACCACCTGCGCCCCGGGATACGTGGACCTTCACACGCCTGAAGGCCCAGAACCGCAAGTCTTCGCAGTGATGGAGGCACCAGCGAGGTGTGTACTTTCCTTGCGCGTCAGAGGCATTTACCAGCCTGTTATTTGTCATCGGTCTACAAAAAGATATTTTTTCCAAAAACAAATGAGAATATGAATTAATTTTAAAATGGGATATTAAAAACTCTTTGACATTGTAGCACCTCATATCAGTTGGCCTATATAGTTATTCTACATAACAAGATGTTCCCCCCCCCCCCCCCCCCAAAAGGAAATACAGTTGTTTAGACTGATGAAGGTCCCATGTCCAGTGTATAGTTGAGACAATATACGAAACAGAGTGACTCCTGACAACGAACAGGAAGCTGGGCAAATTCAAAAAATGATGGGCAAATTTAAAACATAACGTTCACAATGACTCGTGTAGCTGTGCAGTCAACAGCTCCCAATCACCCTAGCTCGGCAGAAAACTATTATTAAGCGCTCAGTAACTAGCAATCCTCTCTCTCTCCTGCACTTTCCTGGGGCCTTAAACTTCTAGAACTCATTCCCTCCCTCAAACTTCCCTTCCTCCCACAATCGACAGGTGTTTAAAAGCTGAGCTGGCTGTCATCTCTCCATTACCCAGTCCTCTCATTCCTTCTCAACCTCTGGTATCACCGCCCTTTTGCACTTGTCAGAGCTGTTAGCGGGGGAGCTGTCGGGAGAAATGTCTGATCAGAAACACTGAAGCAGATCACAATCCCGTTTCAAACCAGTGGCTCATACCTGAATAAATAATACAATTCACACAATTCATCAATTAAACTCCAAGTGAACAAGGTTTTTTTAAAAAATCCGATTCTTTATTCCTCATTTTGGCAAGTCCGGAGACAACTACTTCCGATTGGCTGACAGCAGTTGCATCCCAATTAAATTCACAAGGAACATGCAATTTGACAAAATGGTCAAACACATTTTGCAATATTAGTGTTTGGGTTTTAATACTGATACTTATCTTGCTTGACTACTGGGATGTTTAAACCCAAATTAAACTTTAAATGGTGTTTAATTTCCCAACTAAACATAAGCAGATGCTGGTAGTCGTGATTTCGTATAAACACCGTTTAAGCTTAATTTGGATTTAAACATTGCCAGTATTGAGTAGGATAAATATCACAGCGTTAAAACCCAAACTCTAATATTGCACAATGTGTTGGACCATTTTATCAAATTCATAAATTGCATGCACCTTGTGAATTAAATTGAATCTTGCTCACATTTGCCGTGCAGATGTTGTCGAGCTAAGAATTGGGCACTGGAAATATCCTTGCTATCATCATCATCGGCGATCCCTCGAACGAGGATGACTTGCTTCTACGAGTTCACAGATGTTTCAATGAAGGACCCGATGTTTCAGTCCTGACTCCAATTGAGGGGGTGGAAGATGCCTGTGCGTGGATTTTTTTTAACGTGTGGTGACCGTTGTACACCAGCCACCACACGGGTTTGACAGAGCTAGGCCTTTATCTAGTGGCAAGGGTTAACCAGGACGACTGGAGACCAGCTCTGCTGCACGGACCTAGTGCGCACACATATCGCACAGTGTGGGCTGGGCCAGTGCTGCCCCTGGGCCCTCGGCTCTTCTGGGCCCCGTACCCTCATTCGCCGCACCTCCGCCACAATGTTCCAGGGTCCGGCGCTCCAGCTCTATAGCCCCGACCTGCGGTGGTGTTCTCACACAGGTCGGGGCGGCCCATGATGTAGGGTTATAGGGTTGCTAATATGGTTCATGCTGCACATCCCTCCTGCTGAGTTGCTAATCTCTGCTGGTGGTAATGAGAAACACTGACTTGTGTGTAGTTCGGGCTGTCACCAGGAGGGAGAAAATCGGGGGTGATTTTGTGTGACCCCCCCCCCCCCTAACAGTATAAACGAAAAATTGATGTTTGTCTTGAAAACTCAACATTACAAAAATGAAGAGGTTAGCAATTTTATCTCAACTTTAATTGAAAACTGCCTACGCACCAAAAACTTGTAATACGTTTTTCTCTCCTCTCCATTACTGTGTAATCAATCATTGTAATGTCTCCAGCCATTTTTAGGCAGCAACAACAATGTTAACCAGATATTTGGAAAACTCAAGCTGGGGTCAGAGGTTTTGGCCACTTTGGAAGGACACTGGGTGAGTCATGAGATGTATATTTAGGGTATTTAATATTGAAAATGTTATTCATTTTAAAGAGTATGGATTGTAAATAATATTTTAATAAGTACTGTGCTGCTTATACAACAGTATTAGAAAGTAAATATTCTAGGATGCAGTATTTTATTTTGGTTTTTTGCAAGAATTTTAAATGTATTTAACCCATTTTGTGACGTGCTGTTAAATGTTAATAACCCTTTGAGAGAACCTTAATTTCCATTTTTTTAAAAACAATTTATAGGACAATGAAGTGATGATTAATGACAAAAAGACTGGTGTATCAGAGGTGTTCTGGAACCCTACTCCTGAAATCCGACAGCAGAGACTAACCAGGTGCACTGTGCTCTTCGAAGAGCAGGGGAACATGGAATCGGAAAAGTAAGACTACTCTCCTACTGTTCCCCATTTCAGTTTACTTGGAAACAAATCTCCCTTTTTGTCAGCCAGTGGCTTGGTGGGTAGAAGAATGAGCAGTGATCTAATTGAGGCAGAAATTCTTCAGGGATTTGACAAGGTTAATGCTGGGGAAGTGTTTCCCCTGGCTTGAAGGGTGTGTAGAATTAGGGCAACCAAGTCTCGGGGTCATCATTATAGGCAGTCCCTTGGAATCGAGGAAGACTTGCTTCCACTCCCAAATTGAGTTCTCTGGTGGCTGAACAGTCCAATACGAGAGCTGCAGACCCTGTCACAGGTGGGACAGACATTCGTCAAGGGAAGGGGTGGGTGGGACTGGTTTGCCGCGTGCTCCTTCCGTTGTCTGCACTTGACCTCGTCACGCTCTGCGTTGAGACTCGAAGAACTCAACGCCCTCCCGGATGCACTTTCTACACCTCAGGCGGTCTTCAGCCAGGATCTCCTCGGTGTCAGTGGTGATGTCGCACTTTACCAGGGAGGCTTTGAAAGTGTCCTTGTAACGCTTCCGCTGTCCATCTTTGGCTCGTTTACCATGAAGGAGCTCCACCTAAAGCATTTGCTTCGGGAGTCTTGTATCTGGCATGTGAACTATGTGGCCTGCCCAGCGAAGCTGATCGAGTGTGGTCAGTGCTGCAATACTGGGGATGTTAGCCTGAATGGCGGCAGATTAGGAAAAGGGGAGGTGCAACGAGACCTGGGTGTCATGGTTCATCAGTCATTGAAAGTTGGCATGCAGGTAGTGAAGAAGGCAAATGGTATGTTGGCCTTCATAGCTAGGGGATTTGAGTATAGGAGCAGGGAGGTCTTACTGCAGTGGTACAGGGCCTTGGTGAGACCTCACCTGGAATATTGTATTCAGTTTTGGTCTCCTAATCTGAGAAAGGATGTTCTTGCTATTGAGGGAGTGCAGCGAAGGTTCACCAGACTGATTCCAGGGATGGTTGGACTGACTTATGAGGAGAGACTGGATCAACTCATATACTGGAGTTTAGAAGGATAAGAGAGGATCTCATAGAAACATATAAGATTCTGCCGGGACTGGACAGTTTAGATGCAGGAAGAATGTTCCCGATGTTGGGGAAGTCCAGAACCAGGGGACACGGTCTTAGGATAAAGGGTAGGCCGTTTAGGACCGAGATGAGGAGAAACTTCTTAACTCAGGGAGTTGTTGACATGTGGAATTCTCTGCCGCAGAGAGTTGTTGATGCCAGTTCGTTACATATATTGAAGAGGGAGTTAGATATGGCCCTTACGGCTAAAGGGATCAAGGGGTATGGAGAGAAAGCAGGAACGGGATACTGAGGGAATGATTGGCCATGATCTTATTGAATGGCGGTGCAAGCTCGAAGGACCGAATGGCCTACTCCTGCGCCTATTTTCTATGTTTCTATGGACGAGGACACTGATGTTGGTGCGCCTGTCATCCCTGGGGATTTGCTGGATCTTGCGGAGACATCGTTGGTGATATATCTCCAGCGACTTGAAGTGCCTTCCATACATCGTCAATGCTCACATTTTTCGATGAGGAGAAATGTCTTCACTCAAAGGGTTGTGAATCTTTGGAATTCTCTATCCCAGAGCTGTAGGTGCTCAGTTACTGAGTATATTCAGAACAGGGATCGATAGATATTTGGACACTATGGGGATAGCACGAGTCAGTTACAGGCAAAAACACAATTTATTTTAAAATACTTCAATTTTAGTGTGATCTGAAAGCTAAATACTATCGGGAATCCTTTAAGGGAACATAAGAAATAGGAGCAAGAGTAGGCCCCTTGAGTCTGTATCTAAAGTCAGCATTTAACTTTATTTTTTACTTTGTAGGCCAGGGAAAAATGGATACTGTAAAGTTTTGGGATTTTTTTTGACCATTGTAATACAGAAAGGTTTTGGAAAATAAAGAGTTACGTTGGGGGGTTGTGTTATCAAGCCAAGTGTTTTTACAGGTTTTTAAAAGGCACTGAGACAAAAGTTAATAAAAATGCAAATTTTCCCCCAAAGACTATGCAATTTTTAGGCTGTCTTGATAATTGCTAAACATCTCACACCCAGTGTGCTGAGAGGTCCCTGCTCCCATCCCATCAGCAGGATTGGCTGGCATAGGCCCTCCCCTTGGGTTCTGCACATAGGAAGACTTTAAAGGATGAGACACACACAGTAAGTCGGGTTTTTAAAGAGAAATTGGCAAAGAAAAAAGTTAAGTAGGCTTAGCATAAGAACACCGGTATTTAGGAGTTATTCCAGCAGGACGACCTACGCAACTAAGGAGATGTAGTGTGTTCATTATTTTTATATGATTACACAGACTGATTTTAAAAGGGAATGATCATAACTATTGCTCCATATGTCTACTTTCAAAAAGATTGAAGATGTGTGTGGGGACTCAAAATTGCTTTTTTCAAAAATTCATTCACGGGATGTGGGCGTCGCCGGCTAGGCCGGCATTTATTGCCCATCCCTAATTGCCCCTTGACAAGGTGGTGGTGAGCCGTCGCCTTGAACCGCTGCAGTCCGTGTGGTGAAGGTGCTCCCACAGTGCTGTTAGGGAGGGAGTTCCAGGATTGTGACCCAGCGACGATGAAGGAACGGTGATACATGATTGCAGTATCTGACTTCTGATCATAAATCACTCGGGCTGTGCTTGGGCAGTTTGGAGACTGTTAGAATGGCTCTGCTTGAATCACTATGCAGTTATCCTTCTATTGTGCTACATTTATTCGGCTATCTGATACTGGGAAATGCAATGCCGTCCATGCATTATAAATTAGTGCTCGCAATTCGGCCCGGAGAAGTGTTTGTATCCATACTTGTTTGGAATGTAGAATTTTCCTTTTAAGATGGAAAAAGAGGTATTGGCATTTATATTCAGCAGCAAAAATGTTGGGGTGCAGGTGGTATAATCTAATTGGACTTTTTTAGTCGCCTGGTGGTGTAATGTGTGTGCCGAACACACCAGATGGTTCACTCGTGCTGTGTTCCGTTGGCCAGAATAGAAATGAATGAATGAGTGAGGTGACTCCTCTGAGCAAGTGTGAGAAAATGAAACTGCTTCCACGCATTATTGGCAAAGATTTGAAAAGAGGTGCATTACCAAGAATGGTGCATGAAGTGCAGAGGATGGATCAAATATACAGAGAGGCTAGAAAATAGAATATAATGGGCATATGGGACCCCCTGATGTTCCAAGTCAAAAGGGTCACAGCAAAGGCAGGTGTTGAGAAAATCTAATCCATATGTTATGGAAATATCACCAAATCTCATTACTTTGGATCGAACAGCTGGAATGTCTTTGAGATTATAGGAATAACACTCTTGTGGATCTGGGGAATATAGCCTTGGATGTCTTCCTGACTTGCCTATCCCAGAAATGAGCTAGATCAGCTACCTTGGCGGTGAAATTATTCATTCACCTGCATCTCTGAGACAAAGGTCAAGTCCCTTAATAATGTTCGACCTACAGTTATGACCAGCATTGTTTCCACTGCAACTCTCCCAAGGTTGTCAGTCAACACCAGTGCCTATAAAATCTCCATGTATATTTCTGCTCAAGTTGCACATCTATCAACAGCTTTCAAACAGAATGAGTGTTGTATTTTCAGAGTTACTTCATTAACGAAAACGACTCCCTCCCTCTGTCCTCCATGCTGGGGCATCTTTCTCTAGAAAAGAGAATGCTGATGGGTGATCTGATGGGGCCTTCAAAGTTATGAAGGAGTTTGATGTGATAGACGTAGAAATGATGTTTCTACTTGTGGGGGGAGTCCAGTACTCGGGGGCCATAAATATAAGATAGTCACTAATAAATCCGATAGGGAATTGAGGAGCAGGTTCTTTACCCAGATTGTGATCAGAACGTGGTGGTACTTGCTACCACAGGGAGTGGTCGAGGCAAGTAACATAGATGCCTTTAAGGGGAAGCTAGATAAACACATGAGGGAGAAAGGAATACAGGAGGGTTAGATGAGGTAGGGTGAGTGGAGGTTCATGTGGAACATAAATACCAGTTGAGCTAAATGGCCTGATTCTGTGGTGTAAAGTCTCTGTAAACTAAGAATCAATGTCTGAATGTCATGATACTTTTAGTCGCTTTTTTAAAAAAAATGCGTTGTATTTTTTCTAATTGTATATTTGGATTCAGCACTTTAATGAAGGAGTGACCTCAATCTGACATGCCAAAAAGTTCACTTTCATTCAGATTTTCACAAGAATCAAATTTCTGATTTTGCCTGAATTGTGTGAATACTTTCATTCACTTACAGAGTGCAACCTGTAGACACTCCTGTGAGACCTGTTAGATGGATCACAATGATCTTTTCCTGTCCTGTGCGTTCCTATGCATACGTAGCTTTCCAAATGTTAGTCAACATTACTGTGTGCTCCCCCATTTTATTTTGTTTAAATCGACGTTTTTAATTGTCATGTTGGGTTTCAAGTTCTGCATGAACTCGGGGGAGAACCCTTCTTGCACAACCAGTGACCATAGTTCCTTAATAGCTCAATACAACTGAAAGTCACACAGAATTCAAATGCTCCTGTGGTATATATGTATGAAAAAGAATAACTTGCATTTATATAGCGCCTTTCATGACCACCGGACATCTCAAAGCGCTTTACAGCCAATTAGGTACTTTATTTTTTGAAGTGTAGGCACTGTAGGAAGTGCAGCAGCCAAATTCCTACGTGATAATGACCAGATAATCTGCCGGGACACCGGAGATAACTCTCCTGCTCCTCTCTGCAATAGTGCCATGGGATCTTTACCGTCCACTTGAGAGAGCAGACCGGGCCTGGGTTTAACCTCTCATCTGAAAGATGGCACCTCCGACAGTGCAGCACTGCACTGGGAGTGTCAGCCTAGATGCTTGTGCTCAATTCTCTGGAGTGGGATTCGAACCCACAACCTGCTGACTCGGAGACAAGGGTGCTACCCACTGAGCCACGGCTGACACTGATGATAAAGGAGATTATGTGCTTTCATGGTTCAGTTGGACACTAAAGGTGTCCTGTAGCATTTGAAGCACAGGGAGTGCTCCCTGTATCCTGGCAACTTTCCTTTCTCAACCAACTAGTCATTTATCCAGTTACTGTTTGTGGGATCTGGCTGATGGGTTTCTCTGCCTAGCAACAGTCACTGGGGTTTCCGTGTAATTCAGTGTATGCAAAATACTTTATTGCATGAGAAGGTGCTGTACAATAGAAAATCTTTATCTTCCATAAGAATATATCAGCATAGTAGGCAGTCCCTCGAACCAGATGATTTGCTTCCACAAGAGTTCACAGATGTTTCGATGAAGGACCTGATGTTCCAGTCCTGAACTCCAATTGAGGGGGTGGAAGATGCCTGTGCGTGGATTTTTTTAACGTGGGGTGGCTGTTGCACACCAGCCACCACACGGGCTTGACAGAGCTCGGCCTTGGTCCAGTGGCAAGAGTTAACCAGGACGACTGGAGACCTGCTCTGCTGCAAGGACCTGGTGCACACACATATCGCACAGTGTGGGCTGGGCCCGTGCTGCCCCTGGGCCCTCGGCTCTTGACCCCGTACCCTCATCTGTCGCACCTCCGCCACGATCTCTCGCCTCTCCTCCGCCATAAACATTCACCGCATCTCGCCACAAACACTCGCCGCTTAACCGCCCCGACCTTCCCACTCCTCTCTACCTGGGTTCTGCCGATGTTCCTGCTCATGTGCCAAAACGGCAACCAAGGTTTTGATGACGTCACCCATCTCAAAATCATCGCATACTTGGAGCAGCTCGCGCTGGAGGTTGGAGCGATACGCCACTCCAACTCTTTTATAGCCCGACCTGCGGAGCTGTTCTCTCGCAGGTTGGGGGGCCACGATATTTTCACAAAAATATACTGAAGAGACTGGCATCCCTGTTTTCCCCCCCAGTTAGACAAATCGTTTTATGGTAAGTGGGAATGTGTTTTCATGTTTAGAAAGTGTAGAGGAATGGCAAGTGGTTTACCAATATTTTATAAGACAGTTATGAACATCATTTAGCTCGTCCCCTCTTTCCTCCTTCTCCAAATGAACGAATGCCTCCCTCGCACACTCCAGTGCATGCCATGCATTTCACTGGCAACAGCCACAGCAACCCACAAGCACCAGATGCAAATAATGCAGTGCAGGCACTAGAAGAAAAAATATCATCCCATAAATTTGCTTGAGATAATGGACCGCTGAAAATGCTGTGTCAAATATTTGAACAATCTGTTCCAATAAGCCCTCCTGTCATAGGCCTGCATAGCAGTAAATGAGTTACTAAGGTGCGGAATTATCATGCGACCAAACCGGGAGAAAATTTGACAGAACATGAGCCCTTTGTTATGAGGAAAGCAATTGGAGCGTTGTAAATAAGATTTCCATTTCCACCACATAGTCCGCCTGCACAACCCTTCAGTCATCTGCTCTCTCTGCAAATATGTATTTAAATATATTCCTTCCCATTTAAAAAAAAAAATTCATTCACGGGCTGTGGGCGTCGCTGGCAAGGCCGGCATTTATTGCCCATCCCTTGAGAAGGTGGTGGTGAGCCGCCGCCTTGAACCGCTGCAGTCCGTGTGGTGAAGGTGCTCCCACAGTGCTGTTAGGGAGGGAGTTCCAGGATTGTGACCCAGCGACGATGAAGGAACGGCCGATATATTTCCAAGTCGGGATGGTGTGTGACTGGGAGAGGGGAACGTGGAGGTGGTGGTGTTCCCATGCGCCTGCTGCCATTCTAGATGGGTAGAGGTTGCGGGTTTGGGAGGTGCTGACTTCACAAAGTCAAAAAACAGCAAAAAATATTAAAATTGGTATTGCCTAAATGGTATATATGCTGCCTGTTGGGATATAGAAAATATTTTCTTGATGACAACTGAATATTTTGAACCCGTCATCATTAATTATGAAATTGTTCAGAAATAAAATATTCCATCGCCTTCAAGACATTTTGATTCTGTAAATTGCATTAGAGTTCTGTTGACAACAGCCTTGGTTTAATGGTTGCTTTTAATTGATGATATTCCTGGTCTGTTAAGAGTTCATTCAGAATCTCAACTACTTTTTAAATAATTCTATTCACTGTAGTTCAATAAAGTATCAAACAGTTGTTGAAAGAAGAGCTTAATTTTCATGAATTTTATTTGTCGTCTTGTGATAATCTGCTTAGACTGTGGCAGCATGTAACTCG
Organism: Pristiophorus japonicus; assembly: GCF_044704955.1. Taxonomy (NCBI): domain Eukaryota; kingdom Metazoa; phylum Chordata; class Chondrichthyes; family Pristiophoridae; genus Pristiophorus; species Pristiophorus japonicus. The sequence continues at coordinate 5,915,078 of NC_091991.1, read as the reverse complement.
TGCAATCCACAACAAGGACCAGAATGAAGCCACTGGTGAGAAGTTCATCCTGGAAGAAGCCCAACGCCAAGCTGCCAAACAGCGGAAAGCCAAGGGAGAGGAATGGATTCCTCGCTTGTTTGAGCAGGATGTAGTTACGGGAGAATGGCAATACAAATACGCAGAGTAAGCCTTCAAAAAAAATAAGTTTTACTCTTGCTTTGCTTGTGCAGTGGAATATTGAGTAAAGAACGATATGCATTTCTGTCCTCCGCTCTGTCAATGTGCTGAAATGGGCCTTTCCTGAAGTGAGCAGAGAAAGGTATGCACGAGTTTCTTTGCATGGCCAAGTTCCAGTGTCTTTATTTTAATATCTGCAAAGGAAAAATCCACTGCATAACCTTTCCCCTCTTCTCTGCCTTGCTTCTCCGTTTATTTGTTGACGGTCAGTCTCCCATTAACACTGAGTGCAATTGCTCGAATCGTACAGTGCAGAAGGAGGCCATTCGGCCCATCATGTCTCTGCCGGCTCCTTTGAAAGAGCTGGTCGTGGGTTGGTAGCCCAGAATGTGGTCTCCTGGCTGGTACGTTGGCAAGGAGCCTTGTAAAGGTCCACTGGTGCTGCATTATTTGGCGAGCAGGGAGTTCTATCCATCAGCACCAACAACTGATTAACAGGACACTTTCCTCGCTGCTGAGTGTGAAATGGCCAGTGTATTTGCCTATACAACATCATTGCACTTGAGAACAAATCAATGTGTGTAAAGTACTTTGCAAGTTTCTGGGTAAAATGCCATCTAAATGCAAAGTTCCGTCAATGTCTTTTATTTTCTTTCATTTTTGTTCCTCCTTTGTCATCTGAGTTTGAGTATTGTAAATATGGGGCGCCATCGCATGGCTGTCACAACTGTGATGACTGGGGATTCTTGCACTGTATCCTGAGGCCGTAACTATTTTGCCTGATGACTAATTATGTAGTACATTTTATTGCATGCAGCACCAGGCCATGGGATCCACTGAATGACCTCATTCAGTATGAGAAAGAAGGTGTCATCCAGTCAAAAGTTTGGCACCGCACTCCAATGGTACGTTCTGCCAGTATAATTAGTCTCAATAACCAAGGGGGAAGGAAAGAGAATTGCAAACGTCAGGTAGGTTTTAAGATTGTGTGATGCTGAATTTATTATTACTGGTGCCCGTCTATCTCAAACAGCTATTTTTTCCTGCTCCCCATTTTTCCCCCCATTCCCAGTTGGCCAGCAGTGAAATTCAATCTGTCAGATGCCATTAGTTTTTTCAGATGAAAACCCCAGAACTTGGGGTTGAACGAATGGATTGAGCCTCACAGCAGGTTTTTTTTAAGGACTATATAACTGCTGCCGATTCTTTTTCTCGCTAATTTTACCGAATTCTTTCTACCCGTAAATGAAACCGGTGAGACATCATTAGAACTTTGAAAGATTTTTCTTTCTTTTGTAAAGAATGTCATTTAAGCACGGCTATGTATTTGTAAATCATTCCAACCGCACCCCACCCCCCACCCACCCACCCATCCGTGTTCTCTCTCCTCCCGTTTATCGACCCAAGGTGCTGGCCGGAAGCTGCTGCCAGCACCATTCCACACCCAGAAATCCAAAGTGGCAGTACCGAGCGTTGTGCCCTGCAGTTACCTTCCTCTCTTTGGGGAAGTGTGTCACTTCCCCTTGGCAGTGGGACTGATATAAAGAATAGCAGTTGCGCAGAAGTGTGGGTGCAAAGCTGTGTCCTTCACTACAATGCGATACGTAGATATTCCAGCATATTGCGGTGCTTATTGTGTGACATTTTTACTGTAATCATCATAGGCAGTCCCTCGAAGCGAGGATGACTTGCTTCCATGCCAAAAAAGGGATGAGTTCACAGGTGTTTCAATGAAGGACCTAATATTCCAGATCCTGAACTACATCCTGAAGGGTGGAAGATGCCTGTGCGTGGATTATTTTAACGTGGGGTGACCGTTGCACACCAGCCACCACACGGGCTTGACAGAGCGAGGTCTTGGTCCAGTGGCAAGGGTTAACCAGGACGACTGGAGACCAGCTCTGCTGCACGGACCCAGTGTGCGCACACATCGTGTAACACATGTACAACTAACATCTTGTAATTGTCGTGAAATTAGATTTTTTTTTCCAAATGCCTTGCAGCATTTTTTTTTTATTCACATTCTCAGGTATGTACGTCGCTGGCAAGGCCGGCATTTATTTCCCATCCCTAATTGCCCCTTGAGAAGGTGGTGGTGAGCCGCCGCCTTGAACCACTGCAGTCCGTGTGGTGAAGGTGCTCCCACAGTGCTGTTAGGGAGGGAGTTCCAGGATTGTGACCCAGCGACGATGAAGGAACGGCCGATATATTTCCAAGTCAGGCTGGTGTGTGACTCGGAGGTCATTATCTCATACACCCGCTGCCCTTGTCCTTCTCGGTCTTTCAAAATATTGACAAGGGTGACGGGTGTGGCCAATGGAATTACACTCTGGTGCAGGTGTTTCGGGTACCACCTAGATTGGGATGCAGAGCACTGTTGGGATAGAAGGGAGCAATATTTATTTTGGATCCAATTTTGTTCCTGAACTGCAAGAGATGAATATAAATTCAATTTCCCAGCACAAGCACTCACTGAAAACAAAATTAATCCAGGAAGTGTCTCAGCAAGCAGCCTCCTTCTGCTCGTTTGTCAATCTTGACGAATGTTCAAATCCTCTGCTGTTCTGGTTGATGCACAGCTGTTGGGTTTTCATCACAGGCAGTCCCTCGAATCGAGGATGACTTGCTTCCATGTCAAAAAGTTCACAGGTGTTTCAATGAAGGACCTAATATTCCAGGTCCCGAACTACATGTTGAAGGGTGGAAGATGCCTGTGCTTGGATTGTTTTAACGTGGGGTGACCGTTGCACACCAGCCACCACACGGGCTCGACAGAGCGAGGTCTTGGTCCAGTGGCAAGGGTTAACCAGGACGACTGGAGACCAGCTCTGCTGCACGGACCCAGTGCGCACACATATCGCAGTGTGGGCTGGCCCGTGCTGCCCCTGGGCCCCGAACTCTCGCCTCTCCTGGGCCCCGATCACATCCCTCCACAAACCCTCACCGCTCCTTCGCCCCGACCTCGCCGCTCCTGCTGTACCTGCCCACACTCCAATCACCGACCTGGATCTTGGTGAGGTCCCTCTCCACTGCCGTTGCTCTCCTGCTCCAGCACATGCTGCTCCCTGGAGGGGTAAGCCCCACACTGCTCCTTCCGTTCCTCGGCCTGCCCCAATGGTGTTTTACACATCAAATGGCAAGTGTTTTTTTTTCCTTTGTAAGGACATTGCATTGTATACAAAAATATACTGTGGCAACCAGAGCAGGTCAGAGGCTGGGTATTCAACGACAAATGTCTCCACTCTTGACTCCCCAAAGCCTTTCCACCATCTACAAGGCACAAGTCAGGAGTGTGATGGAATACTCTCCACTTGCCTGGATGAGAGCAGCTCCAACAACACTCAAGAAGCTCGACACCATCCAGGACAAAGCAGCCGCTTGATCGGCTCCCCATCCACCACCTTCAACACTCACTCCCTCCACCACCGGCGCACCGTGGCTGCAGTGTGTACCGTCTACAAGATGCACTGCGGCAACTCGCCAAGGCTTCTTCGGCAGCACCTCCCAAACCCGCGAGCTCTACCTCCTCGAAGGACAAGGGCAGCAGGTGTATGGGAACACCACCACCTCCACGTTCCCCTCCCAGTCACACACCATCCCGACTTGGAAATATATCGGCCATTCCTTCATCGTCGCTGGGTCAAAATCCTGGAACTCCCTCCCTAACAGCACTGTGGGAGCACCTTCACCACACGGACTGCAGCGGTTCAAGAAGGCGGCTCACCACCACCTTCTCAAGGGGCAATTAGGGATGGGCAATAAATGCCGCTCTTGCCAGCGACGCCCACATCCCAGGAACTAATTTTTAAAATGCTGATTTTATAGCCGTAAGTAGGTCAGCTTTTGGCAAAATAAGACGACTATGGGGAACACTTAAAAACGAGGTCTTTGTTTAGAAAGACTGGATGTGATATTGGTACTTGTTTTAAAACTTATTTTGTGTTCCATTTAATTGTTGTAGGTTTCTGCACCAAAACGCACCCGGAGTAAACACAGTGGGCAGCAGAGTCCTGAAAGTGGCTGCTCTAGTCCAGAACTGGATCAGCAAGACTCCTCGGAGAGTGAAAGTGAGTTTGGTGTCTCGGTCTTCCTCCTCCAGACTTCTCTCTTCTCATTATATATTGGACAGTTTTAAGCTCCATGCTGCAACTGCAGGGCTGTTAGCTTAGTGAGACATTATTTTTGCTTTATTTTTAATTTATGTTTGCTTTAATTTATTTCTAAGCTTTCCTCTCGTGCCCACACCATGCAACGCCGCCCACTCCAACTGCATAGGGTCGCAAACAAGAGCACGCAGTCGGGTGCTCGTTGCCTTTCCGTCATTGTTCACGGGTTTGTATGTAACCTTTAGGGCTGCTGACCAAGGGCCATGCAGCTCTTTGTCGGCCGGTGCAGACACGATGGCCGAAATGGCCTCCTGCGCTGTAAATTTCAATGTTTCTAAAATTCGGGCACAACTCTGTGGGCCAATGCATGCACTGCCAGAATGATGCCACGTTTCTGTTCCGATAAATAGAATTGGCTAGACATGTCTTTCCTCAAATTGTTTAACTTTACCGTTCTCGGCCGAGGATAGCAGTCCGACAAGAAATTAAAAAAACACAAGTTGTTCCCCAGTTTTTTTTCCTCTCGGGTTACACGCTGCTTATCCTGCCACAGTGTGGGTCCAGCCTGAGCCAGTAATGTTTCTCCAGATGACCGAGATCAGCTCTGTTGGAGAAGTACGAGGTGCTGATTGAGGCTAAAGTCAGTCTGATTGTTCTTCTGCTGCCCTTGTCCCACGGAGAATTCCACCCAGTGCCTATTCTGGAGTTTGTCTAAACTTTCTGACCGAGGTCGGCTGATTGAAGCAACATCTGCCCCTGACTCAAACCCGTCTTGGCCAAATGATCTGTCGCTTGCTTTACTGTGATGCCACCCAAGTGTGTGTTTGTTTTTTCAGACCTTCAGTAATTATAATCGCCCTGCGGTTACAGTGATCAATAATTGGATTTGCACTGAGCGGTCTGGAATCTTAATTCCAATTACAAAAGCTATTTGGACTCACTCAATCTGTGTTCTGTTTGAGGGAGGGAAATTACCGAGACCAATGCCACATTTAAGCTATTGATGTTACAGGAGAAAACATAGAGGTGACAAGGAGCAACAAAGGGCCTTCAGAGGAAAGGATTTGTGAAAAGCCATTTCCCAAAGACTTGTGGTGGTGGAATACCCAAGTGTTTAACAACGAACTTATTTTGTCTCAGCTCGTTGACTTTACAATCCCTCCATGTCCTCGCCCCTCCCAATCTCTGTAACCTCCCCCAGCCCTACACCCCTTCCTATCTCTGTAACCTCCTCCAGCTCTACACCCCTCCCTATCTCTGTAATCTCCTCCAGCTCTACACCCCTCCCTATCTCTGTAACCTCTCCCAGCTCTACACCCCTCCCTATCTCTGTAACCTCCCCCAGCCCTACACCCCTCCCTATCTCTGTAACCTCCTCCAGCCCTACACCCCTCCCGAGATCTCTGCACTTCTCCAACTCTCTCTTGTACATCCCCCACTTCCTTCGCCCCACCATTGACGGCTGTGCCTTCAACAACCTCGGCCCTAAGCTCTAGAATTCCCTCCTTATACCTCTCCATCTCGCTCTCCATCTCGCTCTCTCTCTTTTCCCCCCCCCCCCCCACCTCTTTAAACCTACCTCCTCGACCAAGCCTTTAGCCACACCTCCTGATATTTAAGCTGGTGTCAGTGCTTGTCTGATTAGGCTCCTGTGAAGCACCATGGAGCGTTTTACTACAATCTGCAGGCAGATTGTTGGTCAGTTTAAATATGTTCAGTATGCAGGTACTGAGGGAGGGAGTGCCTTGCTTTCTCGGTCCTGATGTTTCCTCGTACCTTTCTTGCAGAACAAAAGTCGGCGAAGCACAGCACAAGATTGAAGAAGAAAACAAGTGATCTTAGTGAGCTTCTAAGTGCCATAGATTCTATAAAGCGTACACAGGAGGAGATCAATAGGTATGAAATTGGGTATTATATTTGAAGGACACAATGTGCTGTTGGAATGTAGGTTCCCTCTGCAGGGAGTTCCTCAACTCACCGAGGCTGCCTCCTGGGTCGGTGATTCACCTGCTGTGGATTTGGGTGGTTTATACCATTGTTAACAATCAAGATTAAAGAGCAAATTTTGGAGTTTTAATACAAATACAAAGCAGATGGAGCAGTGGCAGATCCTGGTGATGGAGCAGAGTTTAAGCACTAAAGGAGCCCTCCACAAGAAGGAATAGGAGCAGGAGTCGGCCATTAGGCCCCTCAAGCCTGCTCCGCCATTCATTAAGATCATGGCTGATCTTCTACCTCAGCTCCACTTTCCTGCACTGTCCCCACATCCCTTGGTTCCCCTAGGCTCCAAAAATCTCTTGATCTCGGTCTTGAATATACTCAACGCCTGAGCATCCACAGCCCTCTGGGGTAGAGAATTGCAAAGATTCACCCCCCTCTGGCCTTACTGTGCCAATACAGCTGTTGACTGTCTGCTCTGAAAACTTCTTATTCACATCACAACAATATTGTGCTCTTAATAGATGCGATATATCGACTTATCTTTTCACGAAGAGTGTTATGTCTTAAGAGTGCTGTAATCTGAAAAATGATTTTCAGACAGAATCGAGTTGCCTCAAGATTTATTCGCCTCCCACAGGAGATTACATAAGGATGAAAATTATACCAATTTATTTGCCGGCTGCTTGCATTATAAAGCTTACCTCCAAATGTGCAGGTGGTAACTGACGGGTAATCCGTGGGGGAATCGAGAACTGGGGGCATAGTCTCAGAATAAGGGGCCACCCATTTAGAACTGAGATGAGGAGGAATTTCTTCTCAGAGGGTTGTAAGTATGTGGAATTCTCTGCCCCAGAGAGCTGTGGAGGCTAGGTCATATATTTAAGGTGGAGATAGACAGATTTTTGAACGTAGGGGAGTCGAGGGTTATGGGGAGCGGGCAGGGAAGTGGAGCTGAGGCCAAGATCAGATCGGCCATGATCTTATTAAATGGCGGAGCAGGCTCGAGGGGCCGAATGGCTGACTCCTGCTCCTATTTCTTATGTTCCATCAGTTCCCTGGACACTCTCAGCGCTCCAGGACCTCATTCTTTATGTTGGAGAGAGAGAGATGCCCGCCTGCTCCCTCCTTCACTTTACGACAGATGTCAGTCATCACCCCGCCCAAGCCTCGGGTTGCTGTGACTGCGCACTGCCGTGCAGGCAGTCAGCTCGCCCGCTGCAGACCGTGGATGGAATCTGGGATCTTGCTGTGTCCCGCACCAGCCGTGCACTTAACCGCTGAGCCAAAGGGCTGTGTGTGTTTTTCCTAACGTTTTGAAACAAATCGGGGACTTTCCCTTAACACTCTTCCTTTCACCATTAGGTGAGCTGTAAAATGTGCCTGTGAATTATTATTCACAATCACAACAATATATGTTGTAATTACTAACTTGTAACCTCAGTAAGGTAATTATTCAATATTAACCACACTTTTATAAGTGGCTTTCCTCTTTGCAGACAGTGGATTTAAAAATTCATAGCCATACGATTGCAAGCTCAGTCAAACTTATTGCACACTTAATGTGACATGGTTTATAATTTGTGTAAATTTGAAGAATTCCTTTTCCATAAATCTGTAATTACCTGACTGCACATGAGTTTTTTTTTACTGATTACATAGCCACTCCCCTCACGGGTGATATATTGTGAGGCCAACTCATATTTCCAGTTGGTTAAATAGGATGGCATTATGAGCAAGGCTATGAGTCCACCATTGGCTCCAGCTAGCACAGTTGTATCACACCGAGTTACCCCCCCCCCGCCCCAGGCCCAACCCCCGAGTGTTAGACTGCACCCCCGGGTACTCCACAACGCACCTCGGCTAGAATTCACCTCGGCTGCTCTTCATTGGGTTAGTTTGAACTGGTCTCAGCTGACCACTGGGGGGCAACAGAGCATTCTCTGACCCACAGAAACACATCTTTGGTTAGCCAATCACAGTTTGCGATTGTTGGCAGAGACTGACCCACTGTCTTGGGTTTGTTGTAGTAAAATCAATTTGGGAGCTTCCTTTATAATTAAAAACATAATAATTATTCCTCATTTTCCCCATTTTGGGCCTATAATAGGTTGGAAGTGACTGTAATTCCACTCTCATGCTTCCTGCCCCCGAACCAATTATCTGCGTCTCACTCTTCTCACAAGTAGTGAACGATTACATTACCCCCTGTAGATTAGGCTATTTTGAAAGTAGCTTTGCTTGAGACAAGCCTTTAACCTTTTGCTGGTGTGTCCTGGGAATTCTGAGCTACCTGGACCAGTGAATTATTGCGATCTCAGCTCATTATCCTATGATCTGAAGTAAGAACAGTCAGTGATCTGGAAGGGTCATTGTTGGCAGGAAAAGGAATTTTTCAAATTTACACAATTTATAAATCATGTTACATTAAGTAATGCAGCTAATTGTCTGTCCTTGCAAACTGAAAAAGATCTTGAACAGAATCCAAGTTATAAATCACTGCTAATATTGCAGGATCAGTTATTCCTAACTTCCCCCGTCATAGCTTGACTCCCAGTCCTTTATCCTTCAACTGTTTTAAATTTAGGAATGTTTTCTGCATTAAAAACGCTATATAAATCAAGTCATCCTCATCCTCCTGTGCCTTTACCCCATCTCCCTCTTCCCGTTTCCATCAGCTGTGGCTCAGTGGGGCAGCACTCTTGCCTCTGAGTCAGGAGGTTGTGGGTTCAAGTCCCACTCCAGAGACTTGAGCACAAAAATCCAGGCTGACACTCCCAGAGCAGTGCTGCACTGTCGGAAGGGCAGTACTGAGGGAGAGCTGCACTGTCGGAGGGGCAGTACTGAGGGAGAGCTGCACTGTCGGAGGGGCAGTACTGAGGGAGTGCTGCACTGTCGGAGGGGCAGTACTGAGGGAGAGCTGCACTGTCGGAGGGGCAGTACTGAGGGAGAGCTGCACTGTCGGAGGGGCAGTACTGAGGGAGCGCCGCACTGTCGGAGGGGCAGTACTGAGGGAGAGCTGCACTGTCGGAGGGGCAGTACTGAGGGAGCGCCACACTGTCGGAGGGGCAGTACTGAGGGAGAGCTGCACTGTTGGAGGGGCCGTCTTTCGGATGAAACGTTAAATCGAGGAAAGGGCAGACGTAAAAGATCCCACAGCACTATTCCGAAGATGATCAGGGGAGTTATCCCCGGTGTCCTGGCCAATATTTATCCCTCAATCAACATAACAAGAAAAACAGATTATTTGGTCATTATCACATTGATGTTTGTGGGAGCTTGCTGTGCGCAACTTGGCTGCCGCATTTCCCACATTACAGCAGTGACTACACTCCAAAAGTACTTCATTAACTGTAAAGTGTTTTGAGACGAATGGTGGTCGTGAAAGGCGCTATATAAATGCAAGTCTTTCTTTCCCTCTCCTCTGCTCTTCCCCTTCCTGCTCCTCCCTATTTCTTTATGGAAAAATGTTGATTGTCACTGTCTCCCCAATTGCACGTTTCAAGTCTAGAATCGAAGAGGCTCAAAGATAGTACTGTTGGCGCAAGATTTGTTAGAAGGTGATATTACGGATTAGTAAGACTGTTTAGACACGTAACCAAAATGTAAATAAAGTGGATGTTTATTAAATATGCTGTGATGGAAATATTTAGTGTTTATAAAAGCCGGCGCGATTTGCGTTTGTTGGACTAAAAGGTGCATTCTTTATTTTAGAAGTTTGGTAGCTCTGCGGAATCGGACAGTAGCGAACCAGTCCAGTACAAATCAGTACCTTTTGCAACACAGAGACTATGTCGTCATTATCTTCCTCATCCTGCTCCAGATTGTTATTAACTACATATTCGACTAACCATGACCAGGACCAAACGAAGCCATATATGGGAGTGACCAGGATTGATGACCTCCAGGGGGTTGTTCTTCAGCACATGTTGGTCTTTAGACTACAAGGGTGCCAGACACAATGGTGGACGAGGTGTGCTTCTAATTTGATGACAAAGTGCTTTTGAAAACTTTTCATTGTGTGTACAATATATATGTATATATCATTATCTGGCAATGAAATACAGTGCTTTGAAGAAACACTCCACCCTCGCTGATGCTCCATGCGTATCTAGTTGGGTTCAAGGATCAATTTTTACAACTGCGGTAGTTAAGCCAGTTTTAGCAGAAGCCATATACTAAATAATGTGCAAATGTTAGAATACCATTAACAGCAGAAATATTCGTCCGATATACCAAACTGCATTCTCTGAATGCTGTTTCTAGTATTACCTGTTAACTAGTGCTTAGTTTATGAATGTTACAGTTCCTGAAGAGGGACGAGTAAGCTTAGCGTATATGTTTGGCTCGGATTGAAGTACTTTTTAAGCGGAGTCCGAAGTATATTTGTACTTAAAAGGTCAAAACATATTCTGTAGGGGGTGGGATGTTGGAGGAATGGAAAGCAGTGCCTTCTGGACGATTTCACACCGGTTTTCAGTATATGCTAATAACAAGTACGTTCGGGCTGTGCCATAGGGGGAAAAGCCTTACGACATTCCAAATGTAGAGTTTTCTCTTTAAATTTATTTTAATGCCTCAAGTTGTCATGACCTAACACTGCCATTGGTACCCATATGGTAGCTTGTAAAGTCAAGTTTTATTCTGTCATTTCAAGCAGAGTTAATCTAAACATGTTAACAAGTTCCGTTTATTCCCGACTTCACATCAATTATTCCTGTTATGTGCAAGTCTGGTTGTAAGTAACATTTTTTTTTCTTGGTCCGTCCCAACCCATTGCATACAAGAGGACTGCTTTGTGATTTTGGTTTCTGGGTGTACGACACACAGGCGATTTCTGCAAATCTAGTACTTGTTTAAACTTAGCGTCTTTCGAAATGTTATCCTTGCATCAACCTCTGGTGACTGTTAGAAAACACACAGATTATGCTTAAAAGGACCAGTGTTGTGCTTTTTTATATAGCAAAAGAAGTTGAACATGTGTGACTGAGGAAAGCCATTGGTGGGATCATGTGAATGTTTTGTCAATGTACCTAAGTATTTATTCATAAAACAGCCTTTTGTTAACTAAGATTTATCAAAGTTCTTTGTTTCCATAAATTCTGTATTTTCACACAAGATTCACTTAACTAATAAATATCTAAACAAAATGGACACCACAGCACAGTCACTTCCATTTATTCCCCCTGTCGGGTTTCCTGTTTATTTTGGGGAATGGTTTGTAAATGCAATACAGTCGCAGTGGCACAAACGACTGGCAAGATGTGTACCAAGTGCTTTCGGATCTCACTCCTTTAATAACCACTTGTAAAAGCACCACCACCTGTAATGCAATATTTATGATCACCAACGTAATAAAGACTTGTGATCACTCCTTTGACCACCTGGCGTGTTGTTAGGTGACTCTGCAGACAGAAAGATCTTCACTTAGCATTTGTCCCATTCACATTGAAGTGTTACGGCTTTAATGCCGTTTGACATCATCTTGGAACTTGAGGTGGTATCGTGGGCTTGGGGAGGGTTCCATCTCAGTCTTTCAACACCAAACAAGAAACAAAACTGTGCAGACAGTCGTGTGCAGAGAATGCATTGTTGAGAAGAATTGTTTTAATGTTTTCTTGCTATTTAACACATGAACGTACAGATTAGGGCAGGAACAGACTGGCTACACCATCGAGCTGCCCTAGTCTGCAATCTGCATGCACCATCATCGACCGTCCCAAGAACTCCCATGCAAGCCTCACAATCTCCTGGGAGTGACAAAAACAGAGAGAGCAGAAAATACCTTGGGATGATTTGGGAACAGACTCTGGGAGAAAAGATCCTCTCGAACCTCTGATCTAGCAACAAGCTCCAGGGGACCAGGGTGACTGATGTCACGACCCCCCGGTTAATCTCCCATCTATAGCTCAAGATGGCTTCCATCACAGAGCCTTGCCCCTTCACAAATCCACGCTCTTGAGTGCGTGTTGGCAACCTATTCCAGAGAACGGTGACTCTTCCTCGTTGTGTGTCAGCTGTGGCTCAGTGGGCAGCACTCTCGCCTCTGAGTCAGAAGGTTGTGGGTTCAAGTCCCACTCCAGAGACTTGAGCACAAAATCCAGGCTGGCACTCCCAGCGCAGTACTGAGGGAGAGCTGCACTGTCGGAGGTGCCGTCTTTCGGACGTTAAACCGAGGCCCTGTCAGCTCTCTCGGGTGGATGTAAAAGATCCCATGGCACTATTTGGAAGAAGAGAGCTCTCCCCGGTGTCCTGGCCAATATTTATCCTTCAACCAACATCACTTTGAAAATAAAACACATTATCTGGGTCATTATCACACTGCTGTTTTGGGGAGTTTGCTGTGCTTAAATTGGCTGTCGCATTTCCTATCCACCATCATCATAGGCGATCCCTCGAATGAGGCTGACTTGCTTCCATGCCAAAAGGGATGAGTTCACAGGTTTTTCAATGAATAACCCGATATTCCAGTCCTGAACTCCAGGGGTGGAAGATGCCTGTGCGTGGATTGTTTTAACGTGGGGTGACCGTTGCACACCAGCCACCACACGGGCTCGACAGAGCTAGGCCTTGGTCCAGTGGCAAGGGTTAACCAAGACGACTGGAGACCTGCTCTGCTGCACGGACCCAGTGCGCACACATATCGCAATGTGGGCTGGGCCCGTGCTGCCCCAGGGCCCTCGGCTCTTTTGGGTCCCGTACCCTCATTCGCCGCACCTCCGCCACAAAACATTCACCGTCCCTCCACCACGATCTCTCACCGCACCTCCGCACCAAACATTCGCCGCACCTCCGCCACGATCACTCACCGAATCTCAGCCACGATCTCTCGCCGCTTCTCCGCCTCAAACATTCGCCACTCATCTGCCCAGCCTTCCCGCTCATTTCCGATATTACAACAATGGCTGCACTTCAAAAAGAGTACTTAATTGTCTGTACAACGCTTTTGGACATCCTGAGATTATAAAAGGCGCTATATAAATGCAAGTCCTTTTAGCAAGTAACATAACTGTTTTTATAATAGGTATGATGCCCTTTGTTCTCCCTGCCTCCCGAGTTCAAATAACATTTACGTGAACAGAATTTTATTCCTTCATTATTTGAATCCCTATCATATTGCCTTGAAATGTTTCTCCCTCCCTCTTCCGCTCTCGCTCGTTCTCCCTCCCTCCCTTGCCCGCCCCCTGATCACAAAGGCTCAGTGTGGTAGTCCAAAACTGTACACCATATTCTAGATACGGCTTAAACCCACACTTGTACAAGGAAAGAATTGTACTTCCTGTTTTATATTTAATTCTCCTCTCAGTACATCCTAAAGCCGTATTCGCGTCGGCAACATTCAGTGATTCATAGCCAGCAACAGCCAGGTCCTTCCCCGCATAGCAGCCTTTTTCAAGACTTCTCTCCGCATTCTCTGATGACGATACTTTCCCCAACAGGCCCAATTGTAGTCATTAAAGCTATTTATAACTTCAGCGCATTTCCAGCAGGAATCACCAGATAGAGATCATGAGTGTGAACTCCAGCTGATTTTGGTTTCCTCTCACTGAGGCGGGACCATTGTTTTTAATTCTTTGGAATTCTTATTAAAAAAAATTGATTTTTTAATTTAAAGGCTATTTGAATCTCCCACTGCAGCAAAGGGGAGAGAGAACCAATTGTAACACTCCTCACCTTGCTGTGGCTGCGATCAGCACACTCCTCACACACACTGCGGTTAGAAACTGCCACCTTCCTGGTTTGAGCCTCTGCTTCCCCCTTTGGCTAAGATCAAGTGTAGTATCTGTTCTTATCAGGAGGTGTGTGGGGGGCCTGACCCATCCACCTCCATGGCACGAACCTGGTATTGCAGTACTTCCAGGAACGGTGCAGTGGCTCTAGGCCTTTTGGCTAAGAGCATTGGCGCAGAGTGATCCTTGGCGTGTGCAAGGTGACCTCTGGCGTTTGTGATTTGACAAAGAATTGGAACGATTGGCTACGAATTTCAAAAAAAAAAAATCTGTTCTTATCGCTTCTCGGCCTTTTGGCTAAGATCATGCGTAACTGACCTGACAGGGGAGTAACCACCATAACCCCAAGGTGGTTCTCCCTGGATCAGGAAGGTATATGCTTTCTTTTTTGGAAATAGGAGGTGTGTGGGGGACCTGACCCATCCACCTCCATGGCACGAACCTGGTATTGCAGTACTTCCAGGAACGGTGCAGTGGCTCTAGGCCTTTTGGCTAAGAGCATTGGCGCAGAGTGATCCTTGATGTGTGCAAGGTGACCTCTGGCGTTTGTGATCTGACAAAGAATTGGAAAGATTGGCTACGAAAAAATTTTTAAAAAATAAATTAAAAAATCTGTTCTTATCAGTTTGATATCCCCTATGGGTACATGATATTGAATAGATTTTTGGACAGGGAGCTGGATCAGGGGCAGGCCCCGTCCAGTCCATGCACCGACCTGGTATTGCAATATTTCCAGGAATGGTGCAACTTCGCCTCTCGGCCTTTTGGCCTAAGATCAAACACATTGGCGCAAAGTGATCTTTGGCGTTAGAGTTGATCTGGAAAGAAATTGGATTTAAAAAATAAGTAAATAAATAAATTAATTTAAATAAAAAAATTTAAAAAACTGCTGAGCCAGTGGGGGAATGTGCTCCAGGAACAGGAGGAGGCCGTTAATTCCCTCGAGCCTGTTCCGCCATTCAATGAGCTCATGGCTGATCTGCGACCTAACTCCATCTACCTGCCTTTGGCCCATATCCCTCAATATAAAACTTATCAATCGCAGATTTAAAATTTGCAATTGATCAATCGCTGATTGAGGAAGAGTGTGTGTGTGTGTGTGTAGAAGTGTTTCTCAATTTCACTCGTGAAAGGTCTGCATCTAATTTTTAAACTAAGCCACCTGAGCAGAGAGGTCAACAACCAGGGGGCATAGATTTAAAGTAATTTAGTAATATAGTAAGTGGGAGGTTTAGAGGGGATTTGAGGGGAATTTTTTTCACCCAGAGGGTGGTGGGAGTCTGGAACTCACGGCCTGAAAGGGAGGTAGAGACAGAAACCCTCACCACATTTAAAAAGTACTTGGATGTGCGCCTGAAGTGCTGTAACCTACAGGGCTACGGACCGAGAGCTGGAAAGTGGGATTAGGCTGAGTAGCTTTGTCGGCCGGCGTGGACACGATGGGCCGAAATGGCTTCCTTCCATGCTGTAAATTTCTGTGATTCTATAGACTTAGACCAGCAGAAATAGTTTCTATCTACCCTATCTGTTCCCCTTAATATCTTAAACTCTATGGGGAGCCCTGAGAAAAGCTGCATGAGGCAGCCAAGGATTCCAATGAGAGGTGGGGTTGTAAACTCGTTAAAGCTCCCAGTTAAGAACATAAGAAATAGGAGCAGGAATAGGTCATTTGGCCCCTCGAGCCTGCTCCGCCATTTAATAAGATCATGGCTGATCTGATCATGGACTCAGCTCCACTTCCCTGCCCACTCCCCATAACCCTCGACTCCATTATCGCTCAAAAATCTGTCTATCTCCACCTTAAATATATTCAATAACCCAGCCTCCACAGCTCTCTGGGGCAGAGAATTCCACTGATTTACAACCCTCAGAGAAGAAATTCCTCCTCATCTCAGTTTTAAATGGGCGACCCCTTATTCTGAGACTATGCCTCCCCCCCACCGTTCTATATTGCCCCCATGCATGGAAACATCCTCTCTGCATCTACCCCACCGAGCCCCTCAGAATCTTACACGTTTCAATAAGATCACCTCTCATTCTTCTGAACTCCAATGAGTATAGGCCCAACCTGCTCAAGTTTTCTTCATAAGACAACCCCTTCATCGCAGGAATCAACTTTCTCTGAACTGCTCCTTTTTCTTATGTTCAGATGTTAAAAAATTAAGACAGAGTTTTGTGTTTCATAAGAACATAAGAAATAGGAACAGGAATAGGCCATACAGACCCTTGAGCCTGCTCCGCCATTCAATAAGATCATGGCTGATCTGATCATGGACTCAGCTCCACTTCCCTGCCCGCTCCCCATAACCTCTTATCTCCTTATCATTTAAGAAACTCTCTATTTCTGTCTTAAATTTATTCAATGTCCCAGCTTCCACAGCTCTCTGAGGCAGCGAATTCCACAGATTTACAACCCTGAGAGAAGAAATTGCTCCTCGTCTGTTTTAAACGGACGACCCCTTATTCTAAGATCGTGCCCCCTAGTTCTAGTCTCCCCCATCAGTGGAAACATCCTCTCTGCATCCACCTTGTCAAGCCCCCTCAGAATCTTATACGTTTCTATAAGATCGTTCTCTTTCTTCTGAACTCCAATGAGTAGAGGCCCAGCCTACTCAACCTTTCCTCATAAGTCAAGCCCCTCATCCCCAGAATCAACCAAGTGAACCTTCTCTGAACTGCCTCCAAAGCAAGTATATCCTTTTGTAAATATGGAAACCAAAACTTCTCGCATTGCTCTAGGTGTGGCCTCACCAATACCTTATATAGCTGTAGCAAGACTTCCCTGCTTTTATATATGATCTGAGGGACACTGCCAAAAGTTCACTTAGATTTCAAGTCTAGAATAGGCACTCTTGCAAACAAAATTGGGAAGTTAGGACTCATTTATGACGAGTGATTGAAGGTATGAGATAATCTAGGAGGGTACGAAAGATCCCAAGAAACTCCCAGCCCCATTTGGCTACAAAATTGGGTTGCACTGCGAAGAGAGATCAAGGTGCAGGGTGCCAAGTCCTGAATAGTTCCAAGCCCTGAGTAAGTGAGACCATAAACATAAGAATATAATAGGAGCAGGAGCAGGCCACCTGGCCCCTCGAGCCTGCTCCGCCATTCAATAAGATCATGGCTGATCTGATCATGGACTCAGCTCCAATTCGCTGCCCATAACCCTTGACTCCCTTATCGCTCAAAAATCTGTCTCTGCCTTTAATATATTCAATGACCCAGCCTCCACAGCTCTCTGGGGCAGAGAATTCCAAAGATTCACAACCCTTTGAGGGAAGGAATTTCTCCTCATCTCTGTTTTAAATGGGCGACCCCTTATTTTGAGACTGTCCCCTGGTTCTAGCTTCCCTTATAAGTGGAAATATCCTCTCTCTATCCACCTTGTTGAGCCCCCTCATTATCTTATAAGTTTTGATAAGATCACCTCTCAGTCTTCTGAACTCCAATGTGTATAGGCCCAACCTACTCAACCTATCTTCATAAGTCAACCCCCTCATCTCAGGAATCAACCTAGTGAACCTTCTCTGAACCGTCTCCAATGCAAGTATATCCTTCCTTAAATAAGGAGACCAAAACTGCCCGCAGTACTCTAGGTGCGGCCTCACCAATACCCTGTACAGTTGTAGCAGGACTACCCTGCTTTTATACTCCATCCCCCTTGCAATAAAGACCAACATTCCATTTGCTTTCCTGATTACTTGCTGTACCTGCATAATAACCTTTTGGGTTTCATGCACAAGGACCCCCAGGTCCCTCTGTACTGCGGCACTTTGCAATTTTTCTCCATTTAAATTATAATTTGCTTTTCTATTTTTTCTGCCAAAGTGGATAACCTCACATTTTCCCACATTATACTCCACCTGCCAAATATTTGCCCACTCACTTAGCCTGTCTATATCCCTTTTCAGATTTTTTGTGTCTTCTTCACAATTTGCTTTCCCACCCATCTTTGTATCATCAGCAAACATGACTGATACACTCGATCTCTTCATCCAAGTCATTAATATAGATTGTAAATAGTTGAGGCCCCAGCACAGATCCCTGATGCACCCCACTAGTTACTGTTTGCCAACAGAAAATGACCCATTTATCCCAAATCTCTGTTTTCTGTTAGTTAGCCAATCCTCTATCCATGCTAATGTATTACCTCCAACCCCGTGAACTTTTATCTTGTGCAGTAACCTTTTATATGGCACCTTATCGAATGCCTTCTGGAAATCCAAATACACCACATCCACTGGTTCCCCCTTATCCACCCTGCTCATTACATCCTCAAAGAACTCCAGCAAATTTGTCAAACATGATTTCCCTTTCATAAAACCATGCTGACTCTGCTTGATTAAATTATACTTTTCCAAATGTCCCGCTACTACTTCCTTAATAATGGACTCCAGCATTTTCCCAACGACAGATGTTAGGCTAACTGGTCTATAGTTTCCTGCTTTTTGTCTGCCTCCTTTTTTAAATAGGGGCGTTACATTTGCGGTTTTCCAATCCGCTGGGACTGCCCCAGAATCCAGGGAATAAAGGTCTCTATAGACTTGCAGTCCCTTAAAACAGAAACGTTGTGAACTTCCTGTGCAATCTTAATTTCATAATGGTGTCCACAGCAGTGCTAGTTTAGTGCCCCTCTCACTCACCCTCCTCCCATTCTAGGATTAGATGACGGGCAATGTTCCAATGGTCTGTCACTCTGTCTTGATGACACCTCCCTGTCCTATCCAACTCTTTCATAATCTTAAAAACCTCTATCAGGTCACCCCTCGGTGTTCTCCTTTCCAGAGAAATAGTCCCAGCCTGTTAAATCGACCCTGATCAATATGATCTCGCAGTTCTGGTATCGGCCTAGTGAACTTTTTTGCACCTCATCCAGTGCCTCGATATTCTTTTTATAATATGGAGAGCAGAACTGTGCACATTCCTCCCCAAGTGTCGTCTAACCAACATTTTGCACAAGTTTAACATAGCTTCTCTGCTTTTCAGCTCTTTGCCTCTAGAAATGAACCCCAATGCTTTGTTTGCATATTTACTGGTTTTATTAACCTGTGTCGCTGCTTTTAGTGTTGTGTGTGTATCTGTGCCCCCAGATGCCTTTGCTCCTCTAGCCCATTTAGACCCGTATTATCCAGGGAGTGGGTGGCATCCTTATCCCTCCTCCCAAAATGCACCACTTCGCACTTATCTGCATTGAAATGAATTTGTTAATTGCACCCATTGTGCAAGTTTATCATCTTGTATTTTGTTGCATTTTTCTTCAGTATTAGCTACACCCCAACCACCCCCCCCACCCCCCCAAAAAAAAAAATTGGTGTCCTCTGCAAATTTTGAAATTGTATTTCCGATTCCCAAGTCCGAATGGTTTATGTAAATGATCGGTGATCTACTCAGCCGGTCAGGCAGCATCTGTAGAGAGGGAAACAGAGTTAACGTCTCAGGTCGATGACCCCTCGTCAGAACATCAACCTGAAACGTTAACTCTGTTTCTCTCTCCACTGATGCTGCCCGACCCGCTGAGTGTTTCCAGCATTTTCTGCTTTTATTTGTTTTCCAGCATCCGCAGTGTTTTGATTTTGTGTGATCGGTGATCCAATCAGGCCAAATGTGGCAGCCATGCCATTTGGCATCATATTGCAGAGAAATACTCTGCCAACGATGGTTTACGGGATGTTTGAGTCCACGCTCACCAGTCTCTCGAACAAATTGCTCAGGAAAGTGCAATCATTGTTGTGATACAAACATTGTCATTGATGACGAGATTCAACACCGCCTCCAGTGCGCCTGTGTAGTCTTTAGCCGCCTGAGGAAAAGAGACCAGGCCCTCAAATCTACCACCAAACTCATGGTCTACAAGGCTGTAGTAATACCTGCCCTCCTGTATGGCTCAGAGACATGGACCATGTACAGTAGACACCTCAAGTCGCTGGAGAAATACCACCAACGATGTCTCCGCAAGATCCTATAAATCCCCTGGGAGGACAGACGCACCAACATTAGCGTCCTCGATCAGGCCAACATTCCAGCATTGAAGCACTGACCACACTTGATCAGCTCCGCTGGGCAGGCCATATAGTTCGCATGCCAGATATGAGACTCCCAAAGCAAGCACTCTACTAGGAACTCCTTCACGGCAAACGAGCCAAAGGTGGTCAGAGGAAAAGTTACAAGGACACCCTCCAAGCCTCTCTGATAAAGTGCATTGTCCCCACCTGGGAGTCCCTGGCCAAAGACTTCCCTAAGTGGAGGAAGTGCATCTGGGAGGGCGCTGAGCACCTTGAGTCTCGTCGCCGAGAGCATGCAGAAAGCAAGCGCAGGCAGCGGAAAGAGCGTGCGGCAAACCAGTCCCACCCACCGTTTCCCTCAACCACTGTCTGTCCCACCTGTGACAGAGACTGTGGCTCTCGTATTGAACTGTTCAGCCACCTAAGGACTGATTTTAAGAGTGGAAGCAAGTCTATGATGATGATGATGAACATCGGAAAATGATGGGCAGGAAAAGGCCCACTGTTCCATCCGGCCTGGTCCATGCCTTGTGCGTCACAATGCTGACACTCCCCTCCCTGTAGTCTCCTGGGAGAGGCAAAAATCCAGGGCCAATTATGGTGGGGGGGGGGGCGTGCGGCTATCTGGAGAATTCCTCTCCTTCCCTTTTATTTGATCGAAGCTCGTCAGGAAGATCACGTCTATGTCTGTGTTCATTCCCAATCCATTTCAAACGCCTCCAATAGTTCCTTGTGACTCGGGGTTCCTTCTCAATCCTTTTCTGTACTGGAGTTTGCTGCCATTTCCTCTTTCATTTAGCATTTGGAAACCTGCTTGTGTCAGCCGTGGCTCAGTGGGCAGCACCCTCGCCTCTGGGTCAGAAGGTTGTGGGTTCAATTCCCACTCCAGGGACTTGAGCACATAAATCCAGGCTGACACTCCCAGTGCGGTGCTGAGGGAGTGCTGCACTGTCGGAGGTGCCGTCTTTCGGATGAGACGTTAAACCGAGGCCCCGTCTGCCCTCTCAGGTGGACGTAAAAGATCCCATGGCACTATTTTGAAGAGGAGCAGGGGAGTTATCCCAGTGTTCTGGCCAATATTTATCCCTTAATCAAAATCTCTCAAACAAATTAGCCGGTCATTATCACATTGCTGTTTGTGGGAACTTGCTGTGCACAAATTGACTACGATTCCAAAATAAAAGTGCTTCATTGGCTGTAAAGCGCTGTGGGACGTCTGGTGGTATTAAAAGGTGCTACTGTGTATAAATGCAAGTCTTTTTTTCTTTTTCTTCAGTCCAGTGTGTCTGAATCTACATTGCTTCCTCTCTCTGGAGTCCTCTGCCACATCCCTCAGCCTCTCATTCCTGCTGATTGCTTTGTGTATAGCAGTAATCAGACAATGTCAGGTGCCCTTGCTAATTCCGAGTTTGATTTAAGTCCATTCCCTTGTAGGTCCCCAATCGATATTTCAGCATGAATAGAGGGTGATGATTTTATCCAGCTCCGCAGGGAATGGGATAATGTTAGTTTAGTGTGGCAATGCTTTGTCACACTAATACTGCAATTCAACAGATCTCTTTGTAACACTGTTGTGTACAAATCTGTAGATACCACAGCCACAATCTTCCAGTCTGTATCTCTCAGGGGGATGGGAAAGGTGTTGCAAGGAACTGCAGCAACTCCGTGACCTGCTGAAGGAGTCAGCTGAACATGTACACTGTTAAACTTTGCACAGCATGCCACACAAAAAGGCTGCTCCATGCTCAGCGTACACTTCACACCGATGCACAAACATTACCTGGCCCTCTGCTCCATCCTCTGCATTTCTTGTTCAGAAGTGCTTGAACAGTGTCACTTCGAGTGAGATTCTGTTAACGACCAAAGCCCTGTACCTGTAATAGATTATCTGCAGGTCAATACCATGTCAAGTCTCAACAAGGTACATCACTCGTCTTTGCATACACCTTCGCTGCATCAAAGACTAACTCCTTTGCTAAGAACCCTCACAAAGCCTTCAGTCACAGCCATTGTCCTTTCCCCGAGGAAGGATGCTTTAGTAAATAGAAACTGCTCAGTCAGAGATGTACAGGGCATTTCCTGTTGCTCCACATAAATCAGGGTCCCCAGCGCCCCCTCATGGGACGCACTTGGTTTATTGCCAGCAAACGGCACACCGTGACAGGAGAAAGGTGTCAAGTGATGTCCCAGTATTCAATCCCGCCCGAGGAGGAAGCAGAGACAAAGAAATACTGCTCATCTTTCTATCTCTGTTCTTTGTGCATTTTATAGGGCTGTAACTCAATGGCCTCCTCCCATTTCATTCAATGCCTCTCAGCATGGTACAGTAGGATGAATGGTATGGCTCCATCTCCAGTTACCTGGCAGTGAGCTGGAATATACTGCCCCATCAATCTCATGAATAAGCAGTCTATTAGGAAAAAGTGATACTATATCAGTTACAGCGACATAAAAGCACAATAATGAATGTGTATTAATTACAATGAAAATCAATACTAAGTGGTCATCTTGGTTGTCTTAATCTGATTACAACCTGTAAATGGCTATTTAAGGTAGATGCCCATTGAATCAGAATGGTCAGGAAGCAGAGTTTTGCTGAATTCTTAATGAAACCTGTGCAGCGACTTCTGATTTTGTTGCAGCACATTGCTTCTGTCAAAGGAGATTAAGTTCAATGAACTGATTCATATTGGCTCTTTGAAAAAGATTATAACAAGATGCAGCAGGCGCATAAGAACAACATTGTCTCCAAGTTCCTCCGTGTGTCACACACGGACTGCAACGGTTCAAGAAGGTGGCTCACCACCACCTTCTCGAGGGCAACTAGGGATGGGCAATAAATGCCAGCCTTGCCAGTGATGCCGACCACCCAAGAATATATTAATACAATGGGATGTGTCCACTCTGGCTCAGTGGGTAGCACCCTCACCTCTGAGTCACAAGGTTGTGGGTTCAAGTCCCATTCCAGAGACTTGAGCACAAAAGTCTAGGCTGACACTCCCAGTGCAGTGCTGAGGGAGTGCTGCACTGTCGGAGGTGCCGTCTTTCATATGAGACATTAATCTGCACTCAGGTGAAGGTAAAAGATCCCACGGCCACTATTTCGAAGAAGAACAGGGGAGTTATCACCGATGTCCTGGGGCCAATATTTATCCTCAACCAACACCACTAAAACAGATTCTCTGATCATTATCACATTGCTGTTTGTGGGAGCTTGCTGTGCGCAAATTGGTTGCCAGGTTTCCTACATTACAACAGTGACTACACTCCAAAAGTACTTCATTGTAAAGCGCTTTAGGACGTCTGGTGGTCGTGAAAGGTGCTATATAAATGCAAATCTTTCTTTAATTTCTTTTATGTAAAAATACACTTGAATTACTCTATAACAGAAATGTCATTGTTATAGCTCCTGGAGAAAGAACCTAATTGAGGAATTGACTGTGATGGTAAACTAGATGAGTGGGCTAAATTTGTTCGATGTACAACCGTTAAAAATACTACTTAGGCTCCATTTATACTACAACCACGGCGTCAGTGTGAAACAGTTTTACTTGGCAATGACACTATAGTATGATGTAAGTGAACTTTAACTCACGATTTACAACTAATTGCATTTATATAGTGCCTTTAACGTAGTAAAATGTCCCAAGGTGCTTCACAAGAACGATTATGAAACAAAATTTGACACCAAGCCACATAAGGAGATATTAGTGCAGGTGACCAAAAGCTTGGTCACAGAGGCAGCTTAAGGAATATAAACAGAAAATGCTGGAAATCTCAGTGGGTCGGGCAGCATGTGTGGAGAGAGAAGCAGAGTTAACATTTCGGGTCAATGATCCTTCGTCAGAACTGGAGAGTGTTCGGAAAGAACGGATTCTTAACCAGCACTGAACAGGGGAGGGAAGGAAAGAACAAAAGGGAAGGTCTGTGATTGGGTGGAAGTCAGGAGAGATTTGAGAGACAAAAGGGGATGATGGGCCAAATTCAAATGGTAATGGCAGGAGTTAGAAAAACATTAGTTAAGATCGAGTGTGAATGGTGGGATAATGACCAACTGCCATTGTTTTTATTCCAGATTCCAGCATCCGCAGTATTTTGCTTTTGCATTCAGGTAGTTTGAGGAGCATCTTAAAGGAAGAGAGGAGACAGAGGGGTTTAGGGAGGGAGTGCCAGAGCTTGGGGCCCAGGCGGCTGAAGACATGTCCACCGATGGTGGAGCGATTATAATCAGGGATACGCAGGAGGCCGGAATTAGAGGAGAGCAGATATCTCGGGGGGGTTAGGGGGGCGGGTGTGAGGCTGAAGGAGATTCCAGAGATAGGGAGGGGCGAGGCCATGGAGGGCTTTGTAAACAAGGATGAGAATTTTCCGATATAAGCACGCAGCGCGTTATGGCTAACCACGAGAAGTACAATTTTGGAAGAAAATCGACCCTAATACCTGCGTGAGCAGAGTGTGGCAGTACTCAAAACACTCGGGTACCATGTGGTGAGAATTTGCTTTGTGCCCACAGGTTCTCACATGACGAGTTTCTGAAATCAGTCAGCCCATCAAAAATGTGGATAGTAAATATTTGTATTGAATTGAAGAACAATATTTACAACACACACAGTGCAGTCTGACAATTGTAGGGCGGGAAAAGGCCGTGTCGGGAGTCTGTAGCCTAGGACAAGCAGCAGGATGTTTCCGCTTAGGTACAAGTTATGACCAAAGATCACCGACCTGAAACGTTAACTCGGTTTCTCTCTTCACAGACACTATCTCACCTGCTGAGTATTTCCAGCATTTTCTGTTTTACTTTCAGATTCCAGCATCCGCAGTATTTTGTTTTCGTGCAAGATTGTCGGGGAGGCCATCAATATAAGATAGTCACTAATAAATGCGATCGGGATTTCAGGAGAAACTTCTTTACCCAGAGAGCGGTGAGAATGTGGAACTCGCTGCCACAGGGAGGGGTTGAGACGAATAGTGTCGAGGCATTTAAGGGGAAGCTGGATAAGATAAACACACGAGGGAGAAGGGAATAGAGGGATATGTTGATGCGGTGAGATGAAGAGGGGTGGGAGGGGGCTGGTGTGGAGCATAAACCCCGGCACGGACCTGTCGCCCTGAAAGCCCTGAAGGACTCCCGCGAGCGCTTGCCGGAAAATGGCTAAAAAGATGTGCACCTACCTGTTCCTGCTGCGCCCACCAGCAATCCCGGCTCTAAGGCCTCGGCTCCCGGCACATCGCAGCGCGTGCACTGCGGGACAGACGTGGAGCTGGGCTGGAGTCACGTGGCACTGGGCAGCCAATCCAGGTACAGTATTTTCTCAGTCACAATAATGGGATCTCTAAGTAGGAGTTCTAATTATTAGCATTGAGAAACATCCCCCCAACACCAAAACACCCAAAAAAATAGAAAAAAACACATCACATATTTAATATTAATTTAAATTAAAGTTAATTAGTGTCTTAGAAAAAAAAAATATTTTTCCGATTTTTAAAAAAAGTTTTAAATTATGGTTTAAAATAAACTTATCTAAGTGGGCAGGGTTTTTTTAACATTAAAATGTGTTTGTTAAATGTTGTTTTTGTATGTTTTAAAACTCTTACGCTGGTAAAAGTAAGCTATGCGCCTGGTTTACCAGGACATTGGCTGGGCAAGAGATGGTCAAATACCACAATCTCGCCTGAGCGAATGTCCCGGCTGTGGGGATACGGAGGATCTGTCAAAGCCAGAGCTTGACGGATCGGAAAAGCTGGATTTTGGTGCATGCACATCCCACGGCGAGAGCCGGCTTGTACAATGACTTCCCGGATCCGTACACACCCCGTACACACTCCGAACACACTCCTTACCGACCCTGTACACACTGCTTATGCACTCCGTACGGACCCTGTACACACTCCGTACACATTCCGTACACACTCCGTACACACCCCATAACACCCCGTACACACACCCTACGCACTCCCTACTGAGCTCATACACACTGCGTATGCGCCCCGTACACATTCCTTACCGACCCCGTACACACTGCTTACGGACCCCGTACACACTCCGTTCGCACCCCATACGCACTCCATACACACCCCGTACACACTCCGCACGGATTCCGTACACACCCCTTACACGCTCTGTACAGACTCCGTACGCACCCCGTACACACACGGTACGGACTCCATACGCACTCCCTACGCACTGTGTATGCACTCCGTACGGACGACGTACGCACTCCATACAGACTTGGTACGCACTCCGTACACGCTCCGCACAAACTCCGTACACACTCCGCATGGACCCCATACACACTCCGTACGCACTCCCTACGGACCCCATACACACTGCGTACGCACTCTGTACACACCCGTATGCACTCCATATGGAACCCGTACACACTGCGTACGCATTCCGTACAGACCCCGTACACACTGCATATGCACTCTGTACACACCCCGTATGCACGCCATACGGATCCCGTACGCACTCTGTACACAACCCGTACACACTGCGTACGCATTCCGTACAGACCCCGTACGCACCCCGTACACACTGCTTATACACTCCGTATGGACCCCGTACGCACTCCGTACACACTCCGTACGCACCCTGTACAGACCCCGTGCACACTCCGTACGGACTCCGTACACACTCCGCACACACTCCATACACATTCCGAATGCACTCCCTCACACCCCTTACACACCCCGTATACACTCCGCATGGAGCCCGTACACACTGCGTACGCACTCTGTACACACCCCATATGCACTCCATATGGACTCTGTACACACCCTATACGCACCCCGTACGCACTTCGTACAGACTCCGTATGCACTCCGTACAGTGTACGCACTCCGTATGGACCCCGTACACACTACGTACGCACTCCGTACATACACCGTACGGACCCGGGGTGGCTGGGATTTCAGGCCTAATGTATCACTGGATGGGGAGGGAGTTGGCCGTGCGAGGAATCCAACTGCGCTCTGGCTGCACTGCGAGCTTCTGTCAGGCAAACGTACATCTGCATTACTGTTTTGTTTTAATCAGGTTCTATGAGTCACGATCCTGTGAATTACTGAGGTTAGTCACTCCACAACTGTAATATTATTTGCTACAATTATCGTTTTTAATTATTGTGCATCGTGTATCATTGATTTCAGTCACGCTGCAATTTATTTTTTAAATTCGTGCCGGGATGTGGGCGTCGCTGGCAAGGCCGGCATTTATTGCCCATCCCTAATTGCCCCTTGAGAAGGTGGTGGTGAGCCGCCTTCTTGAACCGCTGCAGTCCGTGTGGTGAAGGTGCTCCCACAGTGCTGTTAGGGAGGGAGTTCCAGGATTGTGACCCAGCGAAGATGAAGGAACGGCCGATATATTTCCAAGTCAGGATGGTGTGTGACTGGGAGGGGAACGTGGAGGTGGTGGTGTTCCCATGCGCCTGCTGCCCTTGTCCTTCTAGGTGGTAGAGGTCGCGGGTTTGGGAGGTGCTGCCGAAGAAGCCTTGGCGAGTTGCTGCAGTGCATCTTGTAGATGGTACACACTGCAGCCAGGGGGCGCCGGTGGTGGAGGGAGTGAATGTTGAAGATGGTGGATGGGGGGCCAATCAAGCGGCTGCTTTGTCCAGGATGATGTCGAGCTTCTTGAGTGTTATTGGAGCTGCTCTCATCCAGGCAAGTGGAGAGTATTCCATCACACTCCTGACTTGTGCCTTGTAGATGGTGGAAAGGCTTTGGGGAGTCAGGAGGTGAGACACTCGCCGCAGAATACCCAGCCTCTGACCCGCTCTTGTAGTCACAGTATTTATGTGGCTGGTCCAGTTAAGTTTCTGGTCAATGGTGACCCCCAGGATGTTGATGATGGGGGATTCGGCAATGGTAATGTCATTGAATGTTAAGGGGAGGTGGTTAGACTCTCGCTTGTTGGAGATGGCCATTGCCTGGCACTTGTGTGGCCCGAATGTTACTTATTAATTACTTTATCTTAAATAGCTTCTGCCACATAGTCCAGTCCGGCTCTCCCCCTTTTCACCAACAACTAGTCATCCGTCCTGCCAACCATGGGAGCCGGTTTCAAAAAAATAATTGGATGCCAACAGTAGCTCTGAGGCAAAAGCTTAATTTTTGTGAAATATTTCAATTCTTTGATATTGCTGCAAGAATAACATTTTGACAGGAAATTACACTTTGTTGAGCATAATTCAAAAACGGGAACAATATGGGGGTTGGGCGTTTGTCGGAGAGGGGATGACCATCCTGAAAGGAAACCGATGAGGTACGGTGTTGGTACGTGTGGGTTCCTGGAACATTGTCATAGTTACTGGCTGGAACCTGGAATTCCCATTGTGGGAACACCGTCACCACACGGACTGCTGCGGTTCAGAGGAGAAGGCCCACCCTCAGCTTATCAGGGCAAGCCTGGGCTGGTGTTTATGTTACTGGACTAGTTATCCAAAGACTCGCGTGACCCTGAGCTTCCGGTCGCCTGTCACTTTAATTCCCCGCTCCACTCCCACTCTGACCTCTCCGCCCTCGGCCTCCTACACTGTTCCAACGGAGCTCAACGCAAGCTCGAGGAACAGCACCTCATCTTTTGTTTAGGCCCTTTACAGCCTTCGGGATTCAACATCGAGTTCAACAGTTTCAGACCAACTTCTGCCCAGATTTTTTTCCCCTTTTTTTACAACTCCCCCTTTTTTCTGTTTCCCGCGGCAGCTGGTGGTGATTCTATTCACACCCCATCTAGACACATCTTTAGTTTCTTAATTTGTCCCATTACCATCACCTTTTGTCCATCGTCCCTTTTGTCTCTCTAATCTCTCCTGCCTTCCACCCTATCACCGACCTTCCCTTTTGTTCTTTCCTCCCCTCCCTCTTTCAGTGCCCCTGCACCTCCTTCAGAATCTGTGACATCTTGAACTATTGCCACTTCTGACAACGAGTCACCGACCCGAAACATTAACTCTGTTTCTCTCTCTGCAGATGCTGCCTGACCCACTCAGTGTTTCCAGCGTTTTCTGTTTTTAATATTACTAATCCAAAGTCCTGGATCCGGCGAAAGTGAGTTTAAATCCCGCCGTGGAAGTTTTTGGACTTAGTTTAACGACATCGGTGGAGGTGATTAAAACTCTGCTGAGCTATTGGTGAAGGTGATTAATGTACCTCAGGGTAGTAAACCTGCTGTCCTGGCCCAGTCTGGCTGACATGCAGTGTTCCCGTAAAGCTGTGTGGCCGCTCTGGAGGTCCCACGCAGGCTGGCTCACCAGCATTGAAATGGAAATGTGAATGGGCCACTTAAAGAGGCCGTGCACCCAGAAATAATTAGAGGGAACATTGCCTACATGTGACTCCAGTCCCGCACCAACCTCAGAAGCGCCCAAATAAGCCGCTCAGTTGTATCAAAACCTCGGTTCAAGAAAGATCCCCCACCACTTTCTCAGGGCAGTTAGGGGTGGACAATAATGGCCAGCGACAAAAATAGCAACAACAACAACTTATATTTATTTAGCGCCTTTAACGTAATAAAACGTCCCAAGGTGCTTCACAGGAGCACTATAAAACAAAAATTTGACACGGGGCCACATAAGAAGAAATCAGGGCAGGTGACCAAAAGCTTGGTCAAAGAGGTAGGTTTTAAGGAGTAGCTTGAAGGAGGAAAGAGAGGTAGAGAGGTTTAGGGAGGGAGTTCCAGAGCTTGGGGCCCAGGCAGCTGAAGGCACGGCCACCGATGGTCGAGCGATTATAATCAGGGATGCTCAGGAGGGCAGAAATTAAGGAGCGCAGACATCTCGGGGGGGGTTGTGGGACTGGAGGAGATTACAGAGATAGGGAAGGTTGAGGCAGTGGAGGGATTTGAAAACCAGGATGAGAATTTTGAAATTGAGGTTTTGAACCGGAAGCCAATGTAGGTCAGCGAGCACAGGAGGTGATGGGTGAGTGGGACTTGGTACGAGTCAGGGCACGGCAGCCGAGTTTTGGACCACCTCTAGTTTACGTAGAGTATAATGTGGGAGGCCAGCCAGGAGTGCATTGGAATAGTCAAGTCTGGAGGTAACAAAGGCACGGATGAGGGCTTCAGCAGCTGATGAGCTGATGTCCCACATCCTGTTTATTTTTTAAAAAAGAGACTTGATGTGTCAAACCAAGGTACAAAATGCCGAAGGGAACTGGATTGAGCAAATCAGGTGCCTTGCTGTAAAATGTGTTTGTATTAAGTGCAAGAGACACCAACTGGGTCAGAGGCTTGATACTAACCTGGGTTTGCTGCTTAATTTGTAGCCAGTGTGTTACATACAGACACGGCTGCCTGACCTCCCACTTTCTGCTCCGTAAACCTGTCACATGTGATTAGATGAAGCTGTAAGCTCAGCTAGAAGCAAGTGCGATAAAATGCCGGTTTAGCGATTCAAACAGAATGTGGCCCCTAGTCTTTAGTGCCTCGTTTGTGCAATGAATTTCCTTCATGGGCTCTTTGCTTAAGAATTTATAGCAACACCTTGCTGTTAAGAACTAATTAGTTTACTACTAAAAGTTTAACAATCACACTACACATTACCAGTTCAACCCATCATCACCAGCGGTCCCTCGAACGAGCATGACTTGCTTCCACAACGGTTCACAGATGTTTCAATGGAGGACCCAACATTCCAGTTCTGAACTCCAGGTTGAAGGGTGGAAGATGCCTGTGCGTGGATTTTTTTAACATGTGGTGGCCGTTGCACACCAGCCACCACACGGGCTTGACAGAGCGAGGTCTTGGTCCAGTGGCAAGGGTTAACCAGGACGACTGGGGACCTGCTCTACTGCACGGACCTAGTGCGCTCACATATCGCAGTGTGGGCTGGGCCCGTGCTGCCCCTGGGCCCTCGCCTCTTCTGGGCCCCGTACCCTCATTCGTCGTAACTCCGCCGCAATCTCTCACCGCTCCTCCGCCACAAACATTCGCCGCACCAGTTCATCCACTAGGCTCACAACCACCTGCCTCATCGTGGATGACTTAGACCCAACTGGCTGGGGTTTTATTGAGTCTTGTGAACATCACGTGACTGGCTAAGCCACTCACATTGCAACAGCTTTTCCACTATTTTGGTGCAACTTTAAATCAAGTGCCTCCTTTTGTAAGGGCACAGAAATCCTCAAATTAACTAATAAACATTAAAGGGAATCGTGTCAAATCAAGTTAAATTAAAATTCTGTTGCCTGTTGAAATGATGCACTCCAGTCCCTCCGGCGCCCACCTCTCGCGGAAGGCCGCGAGCGTAGCGGTGGACACCGCGTGCTCCATCTCCAGGGACACCCTGGCTCGGATGTAACTGCAGAAGAGAGGCAGGCAGTGAGGCTGAACGATCCCCTCGACTGCCCGCTGCCTGGACCGGCTGATGGCCCCCTTGGCCAGACCCAGGAGCAGTCCTACGAGGAGGCCCTCCGACATGCCCGCTCCCCTCCGCACAGGGTGCCCAAAGATCAGGAGTGTGGGACTGAAGTGCAACCAGAATTTGAGGAGCAGCCCCTTCAAATAATGGAATAGGGGCTGCAACCTCACACATACACGGACTCCTCTAGACTGCAGAAATTACAGGCGGCCTGGGAGCCCGTGAATCAACTTAAAAACTTATTGCACGGGACTGCTCCGTGCACCACCCTCCAGGCCAAGTCCCCAATAAATAGAGGGAGGACTCCCGCTTAGAGAGCACTCCATTGGGGATCCCCGCCTCCTCCGGACGGCAAGATGGTGCGCCATGGCTTGTCCGGACGGCAGACGAGGATGGCAACGTAGAGAGAGTGCAGGAACAGCCCGTACAGGAAACCCCTCCGCGCAGAACCAAAAGGCACGGAGGGGATTTCCCGGAGGAGGCTCAAGTTGTGAGGCGCCGGCTCCCGAGGGACATTTTGGGGCTTGGCACCGATGAGGAATTCTATCCAGATGGCGGTCAGTTCGGACGGGATCTCCCCATGTGCTTGAGCCTCCTCAACACACCTAACGGAGTCAGGGCCCAGTGGCGTTTTTAGCGACTCGATGGCATTGGCCGTGCGCCGGACACCGGCCCAGGATAGGCGCCGTGCCAGCTCTTCAGGGGCCATCCAGCCCGCTCCTCCGCCATCGAGCAGGTCCCTGACCCTGGTCACTGTTATGTCTTTAGATGCTCTGATAATGACTCCACGAGACAATGTGTTGTACTTGAACTGTCGTGATCTTAGTCCATTTCATGTAACTCCAGAGTGAGGATCACACATGGTGGCCTGCCTTTTATACTAGGCCTGGCACACCTGTACAGGTAACCTACGAGTCTCCCACTGCTGTGCCCTCTGGTGGCACATCTTAGTGACCATACAGCTGGTGTACAAGTTTCCCATAGTAGTGCCCTCTGGTGGCACATCATATGTAATAGTACAAGCAGTAAACATGTAAGATACATGACATCACTCTCCCCCAAGTTCTTAGTGCAAATCGCCTTCACGCATTGACTTGCTCTGGGCTTAGCTCGATCTGGTTGAGCCTTGGAGGGTCGTTTCCATCTTGGGTGAGTAGGTGGCGTTTCGTTGGCTGTAGAGGTGCTGGTGGTTTCTGTTTGTGCGTCCAGATAACTCCATTCTCTTTCTCCCCACATATAGATTATGCCGGTGGCTCATTACATTCATATACATTCAAGTCCAGAAAAAAAATTAGCATTTACAGCATTACATTTGTGGTACCGTAGTGAGGTACATGCTTGATACATACTTGGAGTCAGTGCTGGGGTCATCACCGGTGCGTGAGGCCAAACTAGTGCCAGAACTGCTGGATGGTGTCTCGGCAGTCTGGTGGTGGCGCGGTGCCCGGTGCTGGCAGTGGGAACCCGGTTGGCTCAAGTTGCCTGCTCTCTGGGCCTTTGCCGTTGCTCCTAGCGTCGGGCAGGTTCACAGACGCCTGTGACCTCCCTGTCCTCTCCTTGTGCCCCGGGTCACTGCTGCTCCCTGAGGAACAGTCGTCTGGCAGTGCACAGGGAACTGCTGACTCGCTGGCCTGGGCGTTATTTGGGTTGGGATCCTGGCTGGTCCCGGTCCCATTTGGGAGAACCGTTGCGGGTGACCCTTCGTTCCCGGGTGTGGTCTTGGTGGCGATAGGGTCTGGGGGCTGTCCTTACCGCAGTTTGCTGTTTCAGGCTCGTGGTGGTTTGTGCCGTTGGGTGCCCGAGAGGCAGAGCCGATCGGGGGCAGGATATTGATACTGTTGCCGTTGCCCTCCTGAGATCGCTTGCTCTGCAGATTGTATATATTAGCTGCTTGTGGCCACACTCCGTGGTGTATCACTCTGGTCCCAGGGACGCAGGCTACAGCGTTGGGTAGCTCGCTGGACCTGTGTGCTCCCGATGGGTGTTTGCCTGCTGCATTAACTGAATGCAGTTGAAATCCTACATCGCACAACGTTTCATTACTTATTGTAAATAATCTGTAGCTCCGATCGCAATTGCGAGACTTTTCCTTGCTTATTACATGTATGAAACTCTGATCATCAATTACAAGCTTTACATTTAACTCAGAGTTGCTATTACATTGCTTGAGAATGTGCACCTGTCCCTTTAAGTGTGGTGGGTTGCAGGCCTCCTTTAAGAGAGCCTTGCTTTCTTTACCCCAATCCTCTTCTCCGTTTGGCGTTACGTGTTGCTCCATCAGCGCTGCACCTCGTGGTCTGGCTGCCGCCATCTTTCCCCCCTCTGTGATGTCGACTGCGGTGATCCTCTTCTCCCCGGGTTCTGCCACCGAGGCTGGGGATCGCCTTTGGATCCGATTTCCTTCCTCCGGAGTCCTGCCACTGGAGCCTGGAAGGTGCGCTCGGGCCGCTCAGCTGGATCATCTCCACGCAGTCGTGCTGGGCGGTCTGTGCCTCGGGTGCTGTGCTGGTCTGCTCTCTGGTGCTGGGTCCACTCTCAGGTGAGGGTTTGCTTTGCCTCTGAGCGCAGAGGACGTCGATCGCTGGAGGGGTGAAGTTTTCCGACTTCCAATGGATCTTCTCCATCCACCTTCTTCCGAGTAGCGTTGGTCCATCACCTGCAACAATCCACAGGGGTAACTTGTGCACTGCGCCATCATGGAGTACCTTTACATCCGCACTACCAACGACTGGGATAAGTTCATCGGTGTAGGTGCGCAGCTTTGCCTGAACCGGGGCCAACTTGGGTCGTTCAGCTTGATTGTCCCATAGCCTCTCAAAGGCTTCTTGATTCATTACTGACCGGCTCGCCCCCGTGTCCACTTCCATGAAGACTGGAACACCATTTATCTCAACTTCCATCCTCAACGGGGAACACTCGGTGGTGCAGGTAAACATGCTATGTACCTCATCGTGGGGCTGAGCTGCCTCTCTGACTATCGTTTCATAATCCGCGCTGGATTCATGGCCATCTGCAGACTCTTCATCGACACAGTGAGTCATATTTCTCTTACACCTTCACTGCAGGTGGCCCTTTGTGCTGCAGCCTTTACAGACATAGTTTTTAAAACGGCACTGGCGAGCCCTGTGATTCTCTCTGCAACGCCAGCATGGTGCTAACCGATTAGCCCCCTTCGGCGGACTCTGAGTTAAGGGACTCGGGGCCCTGTTCTCTCTCCCCTGAGGAGATTCACGTTCTACAGTCCAGCCTCTAACTGGCACCACTCTGTGCACAGTACTTGCTGGGTTTGAGTCCTGAGGATGAGTCATCCACCTCGAGCCGTAGGTCGAGGTCATGAATGCCTGGCTCACGGAGCTGGCCTTCTGCAGTGTGACTGTGGTATCCGCAGACAGTAGCTTATGAAGAAGGCCCTTGTGGCCGATTCCGATGACAAAGATATTCCGCAGCGCTTCGGTGAGGTGGTCGCTGAAATCACACGGTGTCGCCAGCCTCCTGAGGTCTGCAGCAGATTTTGCGATTTCCTGGCCTTCGGGCCGTTGGTGGGTGTAGAACCGGTGTCTGGCTGTGAGGATGCTCTCTTTGGCCTTGAGTTGTTCTTGGATCAGGGTTACAAGCTCCTCCTCCTCGTATGTCTTGGTTGTTGCCTTCGCCAGCAAGTCCCTGACAGTGGGCCCACAACTAGTTAGCAGGATAGCTCTGCGCTTATCAGCCAGTGTGGCCGGGTTGTCGCCTGCCAGGTCGTTTGCTCCACAAAGGCTTCCCAATCATCACCATCGGCGAACTGCTGCAACGTACCAAGGGTAGCCATTTTCGCGTGAAAGTCCGGAATCTTGTCGCCAATTGTTATGTCTTTAGATACTCTGATAATGACTCCACGAGACAATGTGTTGTGCTTGAACTGTAGTGACCTTAGTCCATTTAATGTAACTCCAGAGTGAGGATCACACCTGGTGGCCTACCTTTTATACTAGGCCTGGCACAACTGTACAGGTAACCTACAAGTCTCCCACTGCAATGCCCTCTGGTGGCACACCTTAGTGACCATACAGCTGGTGTACAAGTTTCCCATAGTGGTGCCCTCTGGTGGCACATCATGTGTAATAGTACAGGCAGTAAACATGTCTAGATACGTGACAGCCACCTTTCCAAACACAGCCCTCTCGTCCGCCTGCCACCTAAAACCGCGGTCGTGGAGGTACGGATTCCTGAGCAGCGGCTCCCGAAGGACGGGGGAGAGCTGCACTTGGTGGCGACTCTGTTCCAGACCCTGATGAGTTCCTGGTAAAAGACAGGCAGCCCCCGCACGACGGACCTGACACCCCCCCAGGTTCACAAACGAGAGCTGCATGTCGTAATTGAGGCAATACTGCTGGCAGAAGAAATACGTCGCCAGCGTACACCATCGAGGAGGAGGCTCGATGTACAGGTAGCTCTGCAGGGTCTGAAGATGGAAAGTCGTATCCGGGGTGCTCCCACACACCAACGCCTGACCGCCCTCCCTAAGCGGGAGACTAAGAACCGCAACAGCTCTACAACTATTTTGTAGAAACAATAATTAAGTGCCCACTTGTTTTTTTTTGAGGGCACCAAAAACACAAATTATACAAGTGCTCCCTAAATAAAGGGCGGGCACTAAACCCAACACAATAACCGAATTAACTTTTGGAAGTAAACTTAATTCAAATTAAAATTTGGTTGCCGGGGGTGATGATGCACTCCAGTCCCTCCGGCGCCCACCTCTCGCGGAAGGCCGCGAGCGTACCGGTGGACACCGCGTGCTCCATCTCCAGGGATACCCTGGCTCGGATGTAACCGCGGAAGAGAGGCAGGCAGTGGGGCTGAACGACCCCCTCGACCGCCCGCTGCCTGGACCGGCAGATGGCCTCCTTGGCCGTGCCCAGCAGCAGTCCTAGGAGGAGGCCCTCGGACCAACCCGCTCCCCTCCGCACAGGGTGCCCAAAGATCAGGAGTGTGGGACTGAAGTGCAGCCAGAAATTGAGGAGCAGCCCCTTCAAATAATGGAACAGGGGCTACAACCTCACACATTCAGTAAAAATGTGGAACACGGAATCTTCCAGACCGCAGAAATTACAGGCGGCCTGGGAGCTCGTGAACCGACTTAAAAACTTATTGCACGGGACTGCTCCGTGCACCACCCTCCAGGCCAAGTCCCCGATAAATAGAAGGAGGACTCCCGCGTAGAGTGCCCTCCATCGGGGACCCCCGCCTCCTCCGGACGGCAAGATGATACGCCATGGCATGCCCGGACGGCAGGCGAGGATGGCAAAGTTGAGAGTGTGCAGGAGCAGCCCGTACAGGAAACCCCTCCGCGCGGAACTGAAAGGCACGGAGGGGATTTCCCCGAGGCGGCTCAAGTTGTGAGGCGCCGGCCCCCGAGGGAGGTTCCGGGGTTTGGCGCCGATGAGGAATTCCGTCCGGACGGGGGTCAGTTCGGACGGGATCTCCCCACGTGCTTGAGCCTCCTCGACACACCTAACGGAGTCAGGGCCCAGAGCTGTTTTTAGCAACTCGATGGCATCGGCCGCGCGGCGGATGTCGGCCGTATTTAGGCGCCGCGCCAGCGTGTCCGGCGCCATCCAGCCCGCTCCTCCGCCATCGAGCAGGTCCCTGACCCTGGTCACCTCGCCAGCCACAGCCCTCTCGTCCGACTGCCACCTAAAACCTCGGTCGTGGAGGTACGGATTCCCGAGCAGCGGCTCCTGCAGGACAGCCGCCACTCCAGCCGGCGGAGAGCTGCGCTTGGTGAAGACTTTGTTCCAGATCCTGGTGAGTTCCTTGTAAAAGACAGGCAGCCCCCGCATGGTGGTCCTGACGCCCCCCAAGCTCACAAACAGGAGCTGCGTGTCGTAGTTGAGGCCGTGCTGCTGGCGGAAGAAATACGTCGCCAGAGCACGCCACCTAGGAGGGGGCTCGACATAAAGGTATCTCTGCAGGGTCTGAAGACGGAAAGTCACTAGCTGGGTGCCGACGCACACCAACGACTGACTGCCCTCCCTAAGCGGGAGACTCAAAACCGCAACAGCTCTCCAACTCTTTTAGGAAACAAAAGTAAACATTAAATCAAGTGCCCCCCGATCTGGGGGACACTCCAGACATTTTTCAACTGCCCTTTTTATTTGTGTTTTTTTTTTGTGATCCGCAACAGCTCTACAACTCTTTTGGAGTTAACAATAAACATTAAATCATAAACTTTAAATCGTGCCCCCCGATCTGGGGGACACTCCAAACATTTCCCAAGGCCCTTTTTTTTTTTTTTTTTTGTATTTTTGTAGGTTTTTTTTGGGGGGTTTTTTTTGGGCTCTAGAACCATAATTTACAAGTGCCCCCTATAAAAGGGGAGGGGGACACTAAAAACCCGGCAATTAAAACAAATTAAACTTTAAAACATATAAAATCAAATTAAAATTTGGTTGCCGGGGGTGATGATGCACTCCAGTCCCTCCGGCGCCCACCTCTCGCGGAAGGCCGCGAGCGTACCGGTGGACACCGCGTGCTCCATCTCCAGGGACACCCTGGCTCGGATGTACACGTGGAAGAGAGGCAGGCAGTCGGGCTGAATGACACCCTCGACCGCCCGCTGCCTGGACCGGCTGATGGCCCCCTTGGCCGAGCCCAGGAGCAGTCCTACGAGGAGGCCCTCGGACCTACCCGCTCCCCTCTGCATAGGGTGCCCAAAGATCAGGAGTGTGGGACTGAAGTGCAGCCAGAAATTGAGGAGCAGCCCCTTTAAATATTGAAACAGGGGCTACAACCTCGCACATTCAGTAAAAACATGGAACACGGACTCCTCCAGACCGCAGAAATTGCAGGCGGCCTGGGAGCCCGTGAACCGGCTTAAAAATTTGTTGCACGGGACTGCTCCGTGTAACACCCTCCAGGCCCAGTCCCCGATAAATAGAGGGAGGACTCCCGCGTAGAGTGCCCTCCATCGGGGACCCCCGCCTCCTCCGGACGGCAAGATGGTACGCCATGGCGTGTCCGGACGGCAGGCGAGGATGGCAAAGTGGAGAGTGTGCAGGAGCAGCCCGTACAGGAAACCCCTCCGCGCGGAACTGAAAGGCACGGAGGGGATTTCCTCGAGGCGGCTCAAGTTGTGAGGCGCCGGCTCCCGAGGGAGGTTCCGGGGTTTGGCGCCGATGAGGAATTCCGTCCGGACGGGGGTCAGTTCGGACGGGATCTCCCCACGTGGTTGAGCCTCCACGATGCACCTAACGGAGTCAGGGCCCAGCGCTGTTTTTAGCGACTCGATGGCATCGGCCGCGCGGCGGACATCGGCCGAATTTAGGCGCCGTGCCAGCGTGTCCGGCGCCACCCAGCCCGCTCCTCCGCCATCGAGCAGGTCCCTGACCCTAGTCAACTCAACAGCCACAGCCCTCTCATCCGACTGCCACCTAAAACCTCGGTCGTGGAGGTACGGATTCCTGAGCAGCGGCTCCTGCAGGACAGCCGCCACTCCAGCCGGTGGAGATCTGCGCTTGGTGAAGACTTTGTTCCAAATCCTGGTGAGTTCCTTGTAAAAGACAGGCAGCCCCCGCATGGTGGTCCTGACGCCCCCCCAAGCTCACAAACAGGAGCTGCGTGCCGTAGTTGAGGCCGTGCTGCTGGCGGAAGAAATACGTCGCCAGAGCACGCCACCTGGGAGGGGGCTCGACCTAAAGGTATCTCTGCAGGGTCTAAAGACGGAAAGTCACTAGCTGGGTGCCGACGCACACCAACGACTGACTGCCCTCCCTAAGCGGGAGACTCAAAACCGCAACAGCTCTCCAACTCTTTTAGGAGACAAAAGTAAACATTAAATCAAGTGCCCCCCGATCTGGGGGACACTCCAGACACTATTCAACCGCCCTTTTTTTTTTGTGTTTTTTTTTGTGATCCGCAACAGCTCTACAAACCTGTGAGCACGGTCACAGGTGCATGTATTACAGTTTGGGAGGAGCTGCTTTGTTTTCTCCTCATTGCTCATCAAAGACCCGTGGCGCAGAGCGTGAGACAGCGAGTGAAATCAGGAAGTGGAATTCAGAAGCCCGTGCCTCCTTAGCTTACTGCAGAAATAATAAAGCTTTGTTTTAAATTACGAAGATAGAGGGAGATTGGAGAAACAATTTCCTCTGCTCAGGGTGTCATTGATGAAAGATCATCAACTTATGGATGTCAGATAGTTGCATCAGAATCGCATTTTGTGCAATGCATGTACCTGGCCGCTGTCCTGATGAAACCCTCTCCGTGGGCAAATCTGTGAGAGATTCACAAGGACCTTTCAAATAAAACTCTGGGCCTTAGGGTCCTCGGAGTTTTGGAAAGGGTATTTTGTTTAATTTATTTATTCCATTTATTCAAGCACATTCTTCCATGGGGATTAGGTAGCACATTTACTCTCAGGAAAATGGGTTTGGGCAACCACAGAACAAGATAATCAGGTGTCGAACAAGAAACGGCTTTCTGGCTCATCAATTGATTGGAACTCGCATGCTCTACGTTGCAAGTGCCGTAACATAACCACCTCACCACAGCCCCGGACCAGGCTGACACTCCCAGTGCAGTGCTGAGGGAGTGCTGCACTGTCGGAGGAGCTGTCTGTTAGATGAGACGTCAAACCGAGGCCCCGTCTGCTCTCTCAGGTGGACGGAAAAGATCCCCATTGTACTATTGCGAAGAAGAGCAGGGGAGTTATCCCCGGTGCCCTTATGGACTACTGCTCCACCTAGTAGACTACTGTGGTAATGCAACTAATGCTGTATACAATAAAGAAGTCAGGTCACCTGACAAGTTCCTGGCGTTAACAGCTTTCTTGGAGTCTGTGTGTTTGTGAGGTTGTAAGAATATATCACATAAGGCGATGATAGATGGGATAATCAGATTCCCTAGCTGAAATTTTTGTTGGTGGATGATTCCAGCCAAACAACAGAGAAACTAGAGAGGTCCTTTGTTTGCAGAACAGCTAAAAATCCAAGGTAAAATATAAGCACACTTGGCTGAACTGCCAGAGTCCAGATGGCCGCGCCTATGGGAATAGTAGGGGGCTTCGGTGAATTCCATCACAACCGTGAAACTTTGGAGCGTTTGTGGAGCGTCTAGAAATTATTTTCACCACGAATAGTATCATCGAAGTCCCCGATGATGAAAACCATAACTGTGGTGTTGGAAGGAAAAAGGGCGATTTTCCTGACTGAAGCAGGCCCCGAGATGTATGAAACCCTGAAAAATGTGCTTGTTCCTGTCAAGCCAAAGGACACATCACTTACGGAGATACTAAGCAAATTAGAACAGCACGACAGTCCTGAGCCCCTGGAAATTGCTGAAAGTTATCGTTTCGGAATACGAGATCAATTAACCGCCGAAAGTATTAGTGAGTACTTTGTAGCATTAAAAAAGCTATCCATTCACTGTCATTTCGGAAATGCTCAGGACCAAGCATTGTGTGACCGCTTTGTTTGTGGGATGAAAAATGAAGCGATCAGAAGAAAGTGGTTGACAACCCCTAACTTGACTGTTGATTTAGCGTGTCAGACAGCGATGTCGATGAACATGGCCGACCAATATTCCCGAGAATTTCGTACCATTTCCAGTCGTCAGACAACTGAGGTGAATTGCCTGCAGGTTAAAAGTAAAAGGCAGTTGGGCCCCAAGGTTTCAGCAACTGGCCAAGGTAACAGAGCATTGAAGTCCTGCTATCAGTGCCTGGGACAACACATTGCTCAAAGTTGTCCATATGTGAAAGCAGAGTGTTTCTTCTGCAGGAAAATAGCACATCTTGCAAAGGTATGCCGACTGAAGAGTAAACCAGCTTTCAAGGCTATAAGTAGAAATCCCCAGAGACTACATAGCATGGAAGAAAAGCAATAGAACGAAGAGATACACAGCATCCGGAGCACGAGGGTAACTAACAGCGATTCGAAAAGTATCGTCATCCAAGTAGATGTTGCAGGAACCAAGATACCCATGGAAATCGACACTGGGGCATCCGTGAGTGTAGTACCGGAATCACTCTATCTCGACAAATTGCATGATTTCCCATTGGAGAAATCCAAGGTAGAGCTGCGAGGCTACTCAAGAAAGAACATTCCTGTGGTAGGTTGTATCACCGTACCGGTGAAATAGAAAGATCAATTTCAGAGCTTACCTCTCTTAGTAGTGGCAGGAGAGATGCCTGCCTTACTAGGAAGAAATTGGTTGGGACCACTGAAACTGGATTGGAGTGAGATTTTTTGTGTTGAAACGAGATTTGGATCGAAGGATGATGTCATCAAGAAGTATCCGAAGGTGTTCTGCGAAACGGGCAGTCCGATCCAAGGCTTCAAGGCGAGTGTCAGGGTACAGAAGGACGCTAGATCGGTTTACTACAAGCCACGTCCTGCACCATATGCACTCGAGGAGAAAGTTGAGCAAAAACTCAAAAGACTAGAGACTGAGAACATTATCTCTAAGATAGATCGATGTAACTGGGCTACACCCATTGTTGTTGTATCTAAGTCCGATGGTAAGATAAGATTGTGTGGTGATTATAAAGTAACCGTAAACCAGGTTCTAGAGGGTAATATCCCCAGGACATTGCTGAATATAGAAGATTTGTTCACAACACTGACAGCTGGTCAGATCTTCTCAAAGTTGGATCTTACGAATGCCTACTTACAGCTTGAACTAGATGAGGAGTCCAAGTCATGCTCGACTATAAATACTCATCTAGGCCTATATCAATTTAATAGGCTACCATTTGGAGTGTCTTCCACCCCCACCATATTCCAAGGGGTGATGAACCAGATTTTGCAAGGTATTGAAGGGGTAGTATGTTATTTGGATGACGTACTAATTTCAGCACCAAACAGGCAAATTCATAATAACATGTTGAATGAGGTCCTCAAACGGCTAGAGAAGCACAGAGTATGAGTGATTGCTCACAAGTGTGAGTTATTTCAAAACTCAGTGGAGTACTTAGGGCACAGAGTAGAAAAAGAGAAAGCTGGATGCAATCATAAATGCACCCACTCCCAAGAATGTCACTGAACTTCGTTCATTTTTGGGTCTTTTGAACTATTATGGGAAGTTCCTACCAAATTTGGCTAAAGTGTTACATCCACAGAATGAACTATTGAAAAAACAGGTCCATTGGAAGTGGTCAGAAGAATGCGACACAGCATTCAAGCAATGTAAAAGCCAGTTGGTAGAGAGCACCATGTTAGTTCACTATGACGTATCTAAGGAGATCAAGCTAGTATGCGATGTCTATCCGTATGGAGTTGGGGCAGTGATCTCTCATGTACTACATAGTGGGGAGGAGAGACCAATTGCTTTTGCTTCATGCACTCTCAGTGCCAGTGAGCGTAATTATGCGTAAATCGAAAAGGAAGCATTGGCATTAATTTTTGGCGTGAAAAAGTTGCACAAATGCTTGTATGGTTGTAAGTTTACTATTGTTACAGTCCATAAGCCCATGACAGCAATCCTCCATCCAAAGTCCCCAGTTCCAACATTAGCTGCAGCCAGAATGCAGAGATGGGCTTTGATTTTGTCAGCATATGCATATGACATTGAATACAGATGATCAGCTGATCATAGTAATGTTAATACTATATCTAGGTTGCCATCCCCATCACAAGTTACACCCGATAGGGAAGAAGTGTTCAATTTTTCATATATTGATGAACTGCCAATCACAGCTGAAGAGATTGGTAGAGGAACCAAACATGACCCAGTTATGTCAAAGGTGTATGATTATATTGCAAATGGCTGGCCAAACCAAGTATCTGAGATAGATTTTCATCCATATTTTGTTCATAGGAATGAATTGTCCGTGGATAAAGATTACATAAGAACATAAGAACATAAGAATTAGGAACAGGAGTAGGCCATCTAGCCCCTCGAGCCTGCTCCGCCATTCAATAAGATCATGGCTGATCTGGCCGTGGACTCAGTTCCACTTACCCGCCCTCTCCCCGTAACCCTTAATTTCCTTATTGGTTAAAAATCTATCTATCTGTGATTTGAATACATTCAATGAGCTAGCCTCAACTGCTTGCTTGGGCAGAGAATTCCACAGATTCACAACCCTCTGGGAGAAGAAATTCCTTCTCAACTCGGTTTTAAATTGGCTCCCCTGTATTTTGAGGCTGTGCCCCCTAGTTCTAGTCTCCCCGACCAGTGGAAACAACCTCTCTGCCTCTATCTTGTCGATCCCTTTCATTATTTTAAATGTTTCTATAAGATCCCCCCTCATCCTTCTGAACTCCAACGAGTAAAGACCAGTCTACTCAATCTATCATCATAAGGTAACCCCCTCATCTCTGGAATCAGCCTAGTGAATCATCTCTGTAGTATATCCTTCCTTAAGTAAGGTGACCAAAACTGCACGCAGTACTCCAGGTGCGGTCTCACCAATACCCTGTACAGTTGCAGCAGGACCTCCCTGCTTTTGTACTCCATCCCTCTCGCAATGAAGGCCAACATTCCATTCGCCTTCCTGATTACCTGCTGCACCTGCAAACTAACTTTTTGGGATTCATGCACAAGGACCCCCAGGTCCCTCTGCACCGCAGCATGCTGTAATTTCTCCCCATTCAAATAATATTCCCTTTTACTGTTTTTTTCCCCAAGGTTGTATCATGTGGGGTGCAAGAATGGTTATACCAAATAAATTCAGGTCCAAATTATTAGGAGATCTTCATGACCAACACCTGGGAATGTGCTTGACCAAGAGTTTTGCATGCAGGTCTTGATAAAGATATAGAGTACATCGCGAGTCAGTGTCCGACATGTCAATCAGTAAGCAAGAAACCACCATCAGTACCATTACAGCCATGGAGATGGCCTCCCAGGGTGTGGCAAAGGCTACATATTGATTTTGCTGAGCTAGAAGGACAGCAATTGTTCATTGTGATTGATAGCCATTCGAAGTGGGTAGAGGTGTTTCCAATGCGGGAAATAACAACAAGTAAAACACTAGACCACCTGTGAAGATTATTTTCTTCATTTGGCCTCCCAGAAGAAATAGTGTCTGATAATGGACCACAGTTTTGTTCAGAAGAATGTGCACAGTTCACGAGCAAAAATGGTGTGAAACATACCAAGATTCCACCATACCACCCTGCTTCAAATGGTGCAGCAGAGCGCACTGTACAAATTGTAAAACATGCCCTCATCAAACAGATGTTGGATCCAAATCCAAAGAAACCACAAATTGGCTAATTTTCTAATTACTTATCATAATACTCCTCATACAACTACTGGTAGAACACCAGCAGAGTTGTTTCTCAAACGACAGCCACGAACCAGATACTCATTGTTAAAACCAAACTTGGCACAGTCTGTAGAAGAGAAACAATTAAGACAGAAAGAAAATCATGCTAGAGGTAGAGTAAGAGAGAGAAGTGTGAAATTAAATTAGAAGGTGAGAGTGAAGAACCATCAACATAAATGGTTAAAGTGGTTACCAGGAAGAGTGGTGAAGATATGTGGTCCTCGTACATATTTGGTCAAGATGTTTGATCATGGATAGATAGGTTTGTTCCCATTGATCATATTTTACCTACAGATATAGAAGGAGTTGAAAGTTGGAATAATTCGATTATTTCCTGCTCATCAGA
The DNA here is from genome assembly GCF_044704955.1 of Pristiophorus japonicus. Lineage (NCBI taxonomy): Eukaryota > Metazoa > Chordata > Chondrichthyes > Pristiophoridae > Pristiophorus > Pristiophorus japonicus. Next base: position 5,870,188 of record NC_091991.1, on the reverse strand, counting down.
TAGTCTTATTACAAGTACAGTACCAGTAGCAAATCTTACATCAAATGTACTGGAAACAAGTCCAAGAGAAAGTCAGGATTTAAGTCTAAGTCCAAGTCAGGCAGATAAACAGTCTGAAGTTGTAAAGAGTTCAAATGTAAATCAAGGGTATCCCTTGGAGGTAAACTTTCCTCAGGATCAGCCTCGAATGAATCTAAGTTCAACACCATGTTTGGAAGGTTCTGTTCCAGAGCGAAGGTATCCTCTTCAAAATAGAAACCCTGTGGTTAAATTTGATTTGTAAATATGGCAAAATAAGTCCGTATCTTTTGTTATGTATAGCCCATCATTATCATCATCATCATAGGCAGTCCCTCAGAATCGAGGAAGACTTGCTTCCACTCTTAAAATGAGTCCTTAGGTGGCTGAACAGTCCAATACGAGGACCACAGTCTCTGTCACAGGTAGGACAGATAGTCATTGAGGGAAAGGGTGGGTGGAACTGGTCTTTCCGCTTGATTTCTGCATGCTCTCAGCGATGAGACTCGAGGTGCTCAGCGCCCTCCCGGATGCACTTCCTTCACTTAGGGCGGTCTTTGCCCAGGGACTTCCAGGTGTTGGTGCGGATGTTGCACTTTATCAGGGAGGTTTTCAGGGTGTCCTTGTAATGTTTCCCATGCCAACCTTTGGCTCGTTTGCCATGAAGGAGTTCCGAGTAGAGCACTTGCTTTGGGAGTCTCGCGTCTGGCATGCGGACAATGTGGCCTGCCCAGCGGAGCTGATCAAGTGTGGTCAGTGCTTCAATGCTGGGGATGGTGGCCTGGTCGAGGACGCTAATGTTGGTGCGTCTGTCCTTCATGGGGATTTGTAGGATCTTGCGGAGATATCGTTGGTGGTATTTCTCCAGCGACTTGAGGTGTCTACTGTACATGGTCCATGTATGTATGATGATTGTTTGTTATAATTACTTCTTTATTAAGGAGGGAGAAGTGTAATATAGTTCCACCTTATGGACTACTGCTCCATCTAATGGACTACTGTGATAATGCAACTAATGCTGTATATAATAAAGAAGTCAGGTCACCTGACAAGTTCCTGGAGTTAACAGCCATCTTGGAATCGGTGGGCTAGGCTTTCCATTGATGATCACTGAGCTATCGCCCAAATAGGCAGGCTATCAGCCATTGTAGCTTAAAAATGGAAAGTTGGGCCGGAACACCGCCCACTAATCGCCGGCCCAACTTTCGGCACACATGAATCTGCTACCGCTGAGGTGATCGCCCAGTGCGACCTTCGCCACATCGCCCACACACCGGGCTGATCGCTGGAGATCGCTGGGGAGAAGCTACTCCCAACTGGCACTACTTGGCAGAACTAGGCTGCTTCAACAAGGCGCTTATGAGGAGAATTTTCTATTTTCTATGTTTCTATGTAATTAATGTTTGAGTGATTTTAAAGGCCTTATTGACTCCTGGCAATCATCTAATCACATTTCTAGGTGTTGAAGACAAATTTCGGGCATTTATAATGATTTATAGTGATGGGGTCTGTAATTTCTCGACCAGTATTGGTCAATAATCACATGCTGCAGACTGAAGATGGAAGAAGGTATATTGAAGGGCATTATGTGCCCAATCAAAGAGATGGCAACCTGCTACGGAGGAGGAGACCTTGCAACCGAAGCACTTACAGGAAAAAGCGATCATACCTGAACTTGTCCGATAACACGTGCCTGAGGAGGCTGCGCTTCCGAAAGGAGGTCCTCGCTGAGATATGCCAGCTCATCAAGGGAGATCTGCAGCCTACCAGCACCATCAGGACTGCACTGCCCATCGAGGTTAAGTTTATTGCGGCACTTTCCTTCTATGCATCGGGCTCCTTTCAGGCCTCAGCTGGCGACATTTGCGGTATCGCTCAGCACGCCACACATTGCTGCATTCGAAAGGTGACTGAAGCCTTTTTACGCACACAGGATGGACTTTATAAACTTCCCTATGACAGTGAGGCACAGAGTGAGAGGGCTTTTTGTTTCTCGCGAATATCAAACTTCCCCAAGGTGCAGGGAGCAATAGACTGTACGCACATCGCCCTGAGAACACCTTTACAGGATGCAGAGGTGTTTCGGCAGCGAAAGGGTTTCCACTCCCTGAATGTGCAGCTCGTTGTCAACCACAAGCAAATAATCATGGCAGTAAATGCAAATTTTCCAGGCAGCATCCATGATGCTCACATCTTGCGTGAGCGCATTGTCTCTGACCTGTTTAAGGGTCAGCCACAAGGTCACGGTTGGATGCTGGGGGATAAAGGATATGGCCTTGCCAGCTGGCTCATGACCCCCCTGCGTAAGCCCCAGACGGGGAGAAGTGCTACAATGAAAGCCACATAGCCACACACAATGTCGTGGAAAAGACAGTTGGAGTTCTGAAGCAGCGCTTCAGATGCTGCCTGGACCACTCAGGAGGCATCCTACATTACCACCCTGAGCAAGTCGCTGAGTTCATTGTGGTGCGCTGCATGTTGCCTAACCTAGCTATGAGGAGAGGATAACAATTGCCAGATGGGATTGCTGGTCCACTTCAGGAGAGAGGGGAGGGGGAAGAGGAGGTCGAGGATCTCGGGGAGGACAATCAGCCTGGCAATGAACCCATGCCCCCAGGCCACCCCTGGAAGACTGGAGAAGCCCAGTGGGAGTTACGCAGCTGCAAACTCTTGTAAGTGAACGCTTTGCATGAACCTACACTGGTGAGAGTTACAGTTACAGTTACGGAAAGACAACAGTTGCAGGTTGCGTTCCATTTCATCCTTGCCTGGCCTGGCTATTGTTTTCCAACAATTGTATTCATGTTTTACCTTACCTTATGTTATTGGAAGACACTGCACAACAACTGTAAAATTCAGTAACATTTTTTAATAATTTAACAATGTAGGAATTATGCATCCAACCCCGCCCCAAACCTTCTTCGCAAAAAAAACCCCGCATGCGCAGAAAAGCCGTTGCTCGGGACGCCAGCCTTCCACATCGCTGGGCTATCGTACACAAAAAAAGCCGGAAGTAGCAATCAGAAAAATGGGGGATCTTCCAGCGATCCTGAAAGCTGGAACATCGCCAAGGCTGGAACATCGCCCATTTTTTGGGCAATAGCCAGCTAATTGGAAACGTCTATGTGTATTTATGAGGTTGTAAGAATATATAACACCCTGGTCAATATTTATCCCTCAATCAACATCACTAAAACAGATTATCTGGTCATTATCACATTGCTGTTGTGGGAGCTTGCTGTGTGCAAATTGGATGCCGTGTTTCCTACATTACAACAGTACCTTTATTTGCCGTAAAGTGCTTTGGGACGTCCTATAAGATATGAAAGGTGCTCTTTCTGGGTTCCCACCATTGCTTAAGCTCAGAATGTCAGTGAGTGAGGGTGTGTTGGGGAGATGAGGGGTGGGGGAAGTGAGGGGGGTGTTGGGGATGAGGGGTGAGGTTAGGGGAGGGATGAGGGTGGGGGGAGTGAGGGGGTGTTGGGGATGAGGGGTGGGGTTAGGGAAGGGGTGAGAGTTGGGGGGAGTGAGGGGGTGTTGGGGATGAGGGGTGGGGTTAGGGGAGGGGTGAGGGTGGGGGGAGTGAGAGGAGTGTTGGGGATGAGGGGTGAGGGTGGGGGGAGTGAGAGGGGTGTTGGGGATGGGGTGTTAGCGGTGGTAGGGGAGTGGTGGTGGGGATGGGATGGGGATGGATGTGGGGAATAGGGGGAGGGAGTGTTGGGGAATTAGAGGAGGGAGTGTTGGGGATGGGTGGGGGTGGAGGGGGAGTAGGGGAGAGGGTGTTGGGGTGGAGGTGAGGGGTGGTAGTGGGGGGTAGGAGAGGGGGTGTTGGGGGTGGGGGAGTGTTGGAGGTGGGGGGGGGTGGAAGGAGAGTAGGAGAGAGGGGGTTGGGGTGGAGGTGAGGGGGGTAGGAGAGGGGGTGTTGGGGGTGGGGTGGGATTAGGGCGGGCTGGGGGGGGGGCATTGGGGTGGGGTGGAGGTGTGGGGGTAGGGTGGGAGTGAGGGGTGGGGGTAGGGGCTATGATATGTCCAGCAGAGGGAAGCCACGGGAAGGAGAAACAAAGAGCAGATCCCCAGGAAGGACGGATACGAAGCTCTCCCACTGCACGCACTCACAACCCGAAGAGAATCTGGCTGCAGCGCTGTGAATTATTTATGTGCGTTGTCGCAACATGTCCCACAGCAAAGCAACAGATAGAGAGACACAAGAAGCTGAACTATAAACGATATGCCCTTTAGAAGTAATTGCTGCTATTATTACAAGACCATGTGTGCAATACATGTCTGTGTGAAGTACAGGCTTATGAAAATTTATGTTTTTTTTTCAAATTTGCTCGTGAATATCATACAGCTGGTTGTAATATGAGACAATGATTCTAATATTAATTTTAAGCCTTTGATTTCTCCTTTATTCCACTGCCTTTCATTTAGGCTCTTAAGTTCTTGACGGATCTATCCTGGTCTCTGAAACTATTAATTTTAATTGCACTGCAGCGATCTTTGATTGTCATTCTCGTCACCGACAGCAACTGACGCTGTTCCCTCTCCGACCTGCTCTCCCTTTCCCCTTCTCTCTGCAGCACGTTGCAATCTTCCAACTCTGCCAGTGTTGGCACCTACACGGGTATTTTGTCATGGTACCCCTGCCCGCCCATTCTGCGGCTGACATTGAATTGGGAAGCGATATCAGAATCAGCAAATGCTCCCTGGAGACGGAGATCACAGCAAAAAGATGTTTCACAGTCGGAAATTCTTCTGGTGACATTAGGATCGTAGCTCAGTGGGCCGCATTCTGATAGTCAGAAGGTTCTGGGCTCCAGTCCCTGCTCCAGAGACACTCCCAGTGCAGTACTGAGGGAGTGCCGCACTGTCGGAGGGGCAGTACTGAGGGAGTGCCGCACTGTCGGAGGGGCAGTGCTGAGGGAGTGCCGCACTGTCGGAGGGGCAGTACTGAGGGAGTGCCGTACTGTCAGAGGGCAGTACTGAGGGAGCGCCGTACTGTCGGAGGGGCAGTACTGAGGGAATGCCGCACTGTCGGAGGGGCAGTACTGAGGGAGTGCCGCACTGTCGGAGGGGCAGTGCTGAGGGAGTGCCGCACTGTCGGAGGGGCAGTGCTGAGGGAGTGCCGCACTGTCGGAGGGGCAGTACTGAGGGAGTGCCGTACTGTCGGAGGGGCAGTACTGAGGGAGTGCCGCACTGTCGGAGGGGCAGTACTGAGGGAGTGCTGCGCTGTCGGAGGGGCAGTACTGAAGGAATGCCGGACTGTCGGAGGGGCAGTACTGAGAGAATGCCGCACTGTCAGAGGGGCAGTACTGAGGGAGCGCCGCACTGTCGGAGGGGCAGTACTGAGGGAATGCCGGACTGTCGGAGGGGCAGTACTGAGGGAGCCCCACACTGTTGGAGGGGCAGCGCTGAGGGAGCGCCTCACTGTCGGAGGGGCAGTGCTGAGGGAGCGCTGCACCATCGGAGGGGCAGTACTGGAAAGTGGGATTAGACTGGGTAACCTCTTGTTGGCTGGTGCAGATACGATGGTAAGTACTGCAGGGAATAGAATACGGCCAGGGTGATGATCTGGACTAGTTTCGATCATCTGGATGGGTCGGAGAGGAATTTTCCCAGATTTTTTCTCCCTAAATTGGCCTGGGTTTTTATTTGGTTTTTGCCTCTCCCAGGAGATCACATGGCTCCGGTTGGGGTGGAGTGTAGAATGTTTCAGTATAAGGGGTGTCACAGTTGTGTGGGGCGGACTGGTTGGGCTGGGTGCTCTTTGCCTTTCCGCCATTGTTCATAGGTTTATATGTAACCTTCAGGGCTGCTGACCGAGGGCCGTGTGGCTCTTTGTCGGCCGGCGCGGACACGATGGGACAAAATGGCCTCCTTCTGCGCTGTAAATTTCTATGTTTCTATATTTCTATGTTATATTTCTTTACCCGGAGAGTCATGAGGCATTCATTAATCCCACAGGGGGAGTTTCTGAGGCGGTCGACCAGCTCGTTCTTGATGGCGAAACCGACTCCGTGGAGGCGACGTTCTTCCTCTGGTTTACCTTTCCAGAAGAAGGTGTAACCATGGCCTTGTTCTTTGAGCTGGTCTTCCCCTGCCCGCCGGGTCTCGCTTATCCTGCGGGATTAGCGAACGCCTCAAGACTCTCCGGCTCACCCTATCCCGGAACCAATGTGCCACAGTTATCAGTGCATTCGCCCCAACACTCGACGCAACAGATGAGACCAAAGAGGCATTCTACTCCAGCCTCAAACAATCCCTGTCCCGCGTCCCTGCTGATGACAAACTGATCTTCCTCGGCGACTTCAATGCCAGGGTCGGTAAGGACACAGCCCTCTGGGGAGGCGTGATCGGCAGTGTCATGTATGTACATTCTGTTTGTTGCCACCAGATGGTGTCATTGTTGGAGGCCACTGAACAGCATGCACATGGTGCTGCTCTGGTATAAAAGGCCAGCCATTTTGCGAGTCAGGCACTTTTGGTCTAAATAAAGCAGAGCCAAGGTTGTGCCTCGCTTAGTTAAACAGTACTCAGTTTGAACCTTTATTTCATACATAACATTTGGCGACGAGAATACAAGAACCTTTGTTTGCAAAATGAGCACAATTGGATTTTTAGATTCGTGGAGGGAGAAGATTGGGCAGACTTTGTGAGCTGTTTGAACCAGTACTTCGTGGCCAACAAAATGAAGGGGGTCGACGATGCAGATCGGCGCTGGGCCGTGTTCCTCACTGTGTGCGGTTCGAAGATCTACGGTCTGATAAAGAATCTACTCCTGTCTAGTGATCCCACAGAGAAAACGTACAGGAGTTGTGTACATTGGTACGGGAGCACCTCAAGCCAGACGCTGGCATCATCATTTCGAGATACGGGTTTTATATTCGATCGGAGGGCCAGAGCGCGGTGGAATTCGTTGCCGACCTGAGACGTCTAGCGGGGCCGTGTAAGTTCAGGACGGTGTTGGCAGACATGCTGCGGGACTTCTTCATTATCGATATCAACCACGAGGTGATCCTGCGCAAACCTCTGGCGGTGGAGGAGTTAGATTTAAAAAGGGCCATCCAGATCGCTCAATCATGTGTGATGACGGACAGGAGTTTAAAGCAAAGAGCGGTGAAGAACCGAACCTCGGCAAGTACAGTAAATGCGATTGATTCGGTGTTCGGCAGAGCGGCACATGGCAGGGCCTATCCGGTTGCATTCACGAAACCTGTGGCTGCCCAAAGTCTGCCAGCGGGAATGTATCCGACTCCTCCGTGTTGGCGTTGTGGGGAAAATCATCGGCACCAGCAGTGCCGATTTAAGCAATATAGTTGCAAAGGCTGTCTGAGAGTGGGACATCTCCAGTGCAAGTGTCCGCAGATGAGCAAGCGTGCTGCGACACACCACGTGGAGGATGAGAGTCAGAATAGCGCGGATCCAGATACGCAATCCGAGATGCCAGAGGAGGAAGTGTATGGACTGTACTCTTTCATAACAAAGAGTAAACCAATTTTGATTAATGTAAAGTTTAACGGGATACCGGTATCGATGGAACTGGACAAGGGGCGAGTCAATCGATCATGAAACAGAGGGCATTTAATAAGTTGTGGGATACTAAGACTGTGAGGCCCAGGCTGAGCCCTGTTAATGCCAAGCTGCACACGTACACCAAAGAACTGATAAAAGTGATTGCGACGCTAGCCAGAGGAAAGTTGTTCACAAAATTAACGTGTGGTATAACGGTGCGGTTCACGAGTTACCGCTATGGAATGTTCCAGGCAATGGCCCAACGCTGCTCGGCAGGAGCTGGTTGGAGAAAATCAGATGCGGCTGGAACAACATAAAGGCGTTGTCGTTGGAGGAAGATACATGTGCCCAAGTATTGAGCAAGTTCCCTTTGCTGTTTTAATCGGGTATCGGCAACTTCACGGGAGCCAAGGTGCAGATCCAGCTGGACTCAGACTCAAGACCCATGTATCATAAAGCTCGGGCAGTGACGTATATGATGAGGGAGAAGGTCGAAATTGAACTGGACAGACTCCAGCGTGAAGGCATCATATCACCGGTCGAATTTAATAAATGGGCCAGCCCCATTGCTCCTGTGCTGAAAAGTGATGGCACAGTCAGAATCTGTGGAGACTACAAGGCTACGATCAACAGGGTTTCGAAACAAGATCAGTACCCGTTACCGAAGGCTGATGACTTGTTTGCGACGCTAGCCAGAGGGAAGTCGTTCACAAAACTGGACTTGATGTCAGCCTATATGACGCAGGAGTTGGTCGAGACGTCGGAGAGACTTACGTGCATTAACACGCACAAAGCACTATTTATTTACCACAGGTGCCCGTTTGGAATTCGCTCGGCTGCAGCAATATTCCAGAGGAATATGGAAAGTCTACTGAAGTCCGTTCCCAGAACCGTCGTGTTCCAAGATGACATCCTGATCACCGGTCGTGACTCCAAGGAACATCTGAACAACCTGGAAGAGGTTCTAGTGCATTTGAACAGAGTGGGACTCAGACTTAAACGCTCGAAGTGCGTCTTCATGGCACCGAGGTCGAATTCCTCAGGAGGAAAATCGCTGCTGATGGCATCAGACCTACTGACGTTAAAACCAAAGCCATCACGAATGCACCCAAGCCGCAGAACATGATGGAGCTGCGTTCGTTCATGGGTCTACTCAACTACTTTGGTAACTTCCTACCTAAATTGAACACCTTACTTGAACCACTGCACATGCTATTGAGAAAAGGCAACAACTGGGGGTGGGGCGCATTGCAAGACAGAGCTTTCGAGAAAGCCACCAATCTGCTTTGCTTGAACAAGCTGCTGGTACATTATGACCCATGTAAATGTTTAGTTTTGGTTGTGATGCACCGTCATATGGAATTCGTTGCGTGTTACAACAAGCCAATGAGTCAGGCAAACTTCAACCTGTCGCGTATGCATCCAAAAGTTTGTCTAAAGCAGAAAGAGCCTACAGTATGGTAAAAAAAAAGAAGCTTTAGCATGTGTGTACGGTGTTAAAAAGATGCATCAATACCTGTTCGGTCTGAGGTTTGAATTAATGACCAATCACAAGCCGCTCATTTCGTTGTTTTCCGAGAGCAAAGGTATCAATATCAACGCGTCATCCCACATCCAAAGGTGGGCGCTGACATTATCTACCTATGATTATGTCATTCACCACAGACCTGGCACAGAGAATTGTGCCGATGCTTTGAGCCAGTTGCCATTGCCCACACCGGAGGTGAAAACGCCACAACCGGCAGATTTAATGTTAATTATGGATGCTTTTGAGTGTGAAGATACCCCTGTCACGGCTCAACAAGTTAAGACCTGGCCCAGCCAGGACCCGATATTATCAGTGGTAAAGAGTTGCATCCTCAAAGGGGATTGGTCTGCCATACCTAAGCAAATGTGCGAGGAGGTCAAACCATACATTCGTCGCAAAGACGAACTGTCTATTCAAGCAGATTGCATATTGTGGGGCAATCGCGTTGTAATGCCTAAGAAAGGGAGAGAGAAGTTTGTGCATGAGTTACACAGCACACACCCTGGTATAGTGATGCTGAAGGCCATCGCCAGGTCCCACGTATGGTGGCCAGGAATTGATTCTGAGCTGGAAGCATGCGTGCATCAGTGCAACACCTGCATGCAGCTCAGCAAAGCACCAGCGGAATCGCCGCTGAGTCTGTGGTCATGGCCGTCCAAACCTTGGTCCAGGATCCATGTAGATTTTGCAAGTCCCTTCCTGGGCAAGATGTTTTTAGTGGTGGTGGATGCTTACTCGAAGTGGATGGAATGCATAATCATGTCATCCAGTACGTCCACGGCAACCATTGAGAATCTCAATGTCATGTTTGCGACACATGGTCTGCCTGACATAGTGGTGAGCGACAATGGGTCGTGCTTCACTAGTCAGGAGTTTCAGGAGTTTGGAAAACTTAACGGCATAAACATGTAAGGTCAGCACCTTTCAAGCCTGAGTCCAATGGGCAAGCAGAACATGCAGTACAAATTATCAAGCAAAGCATGAGGAGAGTAACCCAAGGGTCACTGCAGACCCGCTTGTCCTGCATACTGCTGAGTTACAGGACAAGACCCCACACACTCACAGGGGTCTCGCCTGCTGAACTCATGATGAAAAGAGGTCTTAAGACCAAGTTATCTATTGTACACCGAATTTAAGTAATCATGTTGAATACAGAAGACAGAGTCAACAAGGGTACCACAATCACGCAACTGTGTCACGCGCGATTTCTGTTAATGATCCTGTATATGTGTTGAATTATGGTCAGGGTCTCAAATGGATCGCTGGTACAGTCATGGCCAAGGAGGGCAACAGAGTATTTGTTATTAAGCTCAAGAATGGGCAAACTTGCAGGAAACACATGGATCAGACAAAGCTGAGGCACACAGACGAGCCAGAGCAGTCGGACGAAGACACCGTCGACAACCAACCAACCTACCAGCAGCCTTCAGTGGGTTCAAGGGTCATCAGTGAACCCGGAATTTCCTTCATGGGCTTGTTCAATAAAAATGGACTTGCAATTCCTGACATGGCCACTGCCATCCCCAACAAGTCAGGCATCCAACCACCAGCCACAACAGACTCCGCACATTCACCCAGGGCCGGAATCGAACTGAGACAGTCAACCCGGGAGTGGAAAGCACCGGACCGTCTCAACCTGTGAAAGACTGTGGTAAGATCTCAGAGGAGGGTATTGTCATGTATGTACATGCTGTTTGTAGCCACCAGATGGTGTCATTGTTGGAGGCCACTGAGCAGCACACACATGGTGCTGCTCTGGTATAAAAGGCCAGCCATTTTGTGAGTCAGGCACTTTGGGCCTAAATAAAGCAGAAGCAAGGTTGTACCTTGCTTAGTTAAACAGTACTCAGTGTGAAACATAGAAACATAGAAACATTTATTGCATACATTGCATAGGCAGAGAGGGGGTAGGGAAATCCAACTCCAGTGGTATCCTGCTCCTGACAAAATGGCGAGAACACGACCATGTCATCACCAACACCTTTTTCTGCCAGAGGGACAAGTACAAGGCATCATGGCAACACCCTCGCTCCAAACACTGGCACCTGCTCGACTACATCATCGTTCGAGCGAGGGACCGCAAAGACTTGCTTCCACTCTAAAAGTGAGTTCTCAGGTGACTGAATAGTCGAATACTGGAATTACAGTCTCTGTCACAGGTGGGACAGATAGTCGTTGAGGGAAAGGGAGGGTGGGACTGGTTTGCCGCACACTCCTTCCGCTGCCTGCGCTTGGTTTCTGCATCCTCTCGGCGACGAGACTCGAGGTGCTCAGCGCCCTCCCGGATGCTCTTCCTCCACTTAGGGCGGTCTTTGGCCAGGGACTCCCAGGTATCAGTGGGGATGTTGCACTTTATCAGGGAGGCTTTGAGGGTGTCCTTGTAACGTTTCCTCTGCCCGCCTTTGGCTCGTTTGCCGTGTAGAAGTTCCGAGTAGAGCGCTTGCTCAGGGAGTCTCGTGTCGGGCATATGGACAATGTGGCCCACCCAATGGAGCTGGTCTAGTGTGGTCAGTGCTTCGATGCTGGGGATGTTGGCCTGATCGAGAACACTGACGTTGGTGCGTCTGTCCTCCCAGGGGATTTGCAGGATCTTGTGGAGGCAGCGTTGGTGGTATGGCTTTGAGGTGTCTGCTGTATATGGTCCATGTCTCTGAGCCATACAGGAGGGCGGGTATCACTACTGCCCTGTAGATCATAAGCTTGATGCCAGATTTAAGGTCCTGGTCTTCAAACACTCTCTTCCTCAGGCGACAGATAGGCTCATGTTCAGAGCATGTGCCGCTGAAGACTGGCCTGTGCTGGGCTTCTATTGATTATTAAATCCCATCATTAAATGTGACACAACAAAGCACTTTAGCGAAGTATGTCTGGATATTGACGTTCATTTAAATTGTTCTCCTCTCTCTCTCAGCTGTAATTTGTACCACAGGAAATTATCAGTTACATCAGTCGTTTTGTTACCGTAATTTGCACTTTTTTCTCTTAGTGAATGACGGATATTTACCGAGGTTAATGAATCTGTTCTGTAGCTGGTCATTATTTCCTCTACATTCGCATTTAATATTAATTAAACCTTTTCTTAGTTAAACTCTTGTAATATCTCTTGAGGACCAGCCTGTGTTACATTCGGGAAAGTCAAATAGTCACTTGTTGACTCTTTAGTCGAAAGGTTCTCTTTTTTTTTTCTCCAAAAGCACTTTTGAACTTCTCACTTGACGCCTCACTGTGAGACGAGATTCGTTGAAAGGCCTCTGGAACTCGGGGAACTCCGCGTCTCCGGCCTGTAGCGTGGCTTCCCAGGGTGGGGAGGGCCTCCCGCCCTCCCCTGCCCCCCTGGTCACTATGGAGCTGCCCTCTGGTCGCTAGGGAGCTGCCCTCTGGTCGCTAGGGAGCTGCCCTCTGGTTGCTATGGAGCTGCCCTCTGGTTGCTAGGGAGCTGCTCCCTGGTTGCTAGGGAGCTGCTCCCTGGTTGCTGTGAAGCTGCTCCCTGGTTGCTACGGAGCTTCCCCCTGGTTGCTACGGAGCTGCTCCCTGGTTGCTACGGAGCTGCTCCCTGGTTGCTATGGAGCTTCCCCCTGGTTGCTACGGAGCTGCCCCCTGGTTGCTATGGAGCTTCCCCCTGGTTGCTACGGAGCTGCCCCCTGGTTGCTACGGAGCTGCTCCCTGGTTGCTATGGAGCTGCTCCCTGGTTGCTATGAGATAAACCATGTCAATGGCAAATCCAGGGCCGCCTAGCAGGAAGGATGGCCAGACTCGAGGAGGAGTCTCTGTGCTGACAATAAAATTGAGGTTTTACTCGAATATCAAAGTAGCTTCCGGTAAATATATCATTTCCTGCGATGAGAAGGGAACGAACTTTGACTACGAAGCTCTCCCTCACCTTTCAGGTTCAAAAACGGCAATTAAAATGATTACTATTCCAGTCAAAACCCTACCACAAGTGTTAATGATAAATATATCATGTGATTCAATAAATACCGCTACCATAACCTCTGCTCGGCCTCACTGCGTGAATGTTGAAGGTGGTGGATGGGGTGCTGATCAAGTGGGCTGCTTTGTCCTGGCTGGTGTCAAGCTTCTTGAGTGTTGGAGCTGCAACTCATCCAGACAAGGGGAATGCCCCTTAATCTTCTATACTCGAGGGGATTGAACAAAGCCACGGAACAACTTTTGATTGCTCATTAATATTCTTTGGATATTAAGGGCCTGAAATTCTGGTGGTCCCATTTTCTTGGCACAAGTGAAGTGGAGCTGGGTCTTCCCCCCCCCACCCCACCCCACACCGAACCGTTTGCCCAAGGAAGAGGCTGCAGACTTGTCCCAAATTGAGAGGTGTATCGAAGGCCCCCACCCACTGGGTGCCCCCAGCAGCACTGACACCCGCCAACCATATCAGAAATTGCCTGTCCCTCCGAAAAGCTGCCTGGGGAGGGGGGGGGGGGGTCAGGAACTTGACCCTGGGGCGCTGCAGCAGTCTCGCTCTGCTTCGGTTACGGCGGCAGAGCAGGGCCACAGACCTTGGGGGGGGGGGGTCCCTCGCGGTCTGGACCCAGAGGACGAACGGCGAGTTGGATGAGGTGCCAGGCGACAGCTTGTGCCACACGGAACTGTCGATGCTAGCGTCATTAATAATGAATCATTTTAAAGCTGCGATCGATAGATTTTTGCAAGCCAAGGGTATAGAAACATAGAAAATAGGTGCCGGAGTAGGCCCTTCGAGCCTGCACCACCATTCAATATGATCATGGCTGATCATGCAACTTCAGTACCCCTTTCCTGCTTTCTCTCCCTTGATCTCTTTAGCCGTAAGGGCCACATCTAACTCACTTTTGAATATATCTAATGAACTGGCCTCAACAACTTTCTGTGGTAGAGAATTCCACAGGTTCACAATTCTCTGAGTGAATAAAGGGATTACGGAGCAAGGCTGATAAATGGAGTGAGGATACAGATCGCCCATGATCTCACTGAATGGCAGAAACAGGCTCGAGGGGCTGGATGGCCTCCTCCTATTCCTATGTTAGCAATATAGGACCATAGGAGCAGGAGGGGGCCATTCAGCCCCTCGCGCCTCCTCCCCCATTAAATGGGATCATGGCTGATCCGTGACCTAACTCCATCTACCCGCCTTTGGCCCATATCCCTTAATACCTTTGGTTAATAGAAAGCTACCAATCTCCGATTTAAAATTAACAATTGATCTAGCATCGATTACTGTTTGCGGAAGAGAGTTCCAAACTTCTACCACCATTTTTGTGTAGAAGTGTTTCCTAATTTCGCTCCTGAAAAATCTAGCTCTAATTTTTAGACTGTGCCCCACCATGCCCCCATCCTCGAATCCTCAACCAATGGAAATAACTTCCCTCTGTCTACCCCCTATCTGTTCCTATGTACCCCTGCATAGGTGACTGTCTTCAGGATAGAAAAGTGGAAGAGGGAAAGTAGAACATAGAAATTGCTAGACAGAAACAGACTAAGGTCCATCTAGTTCATCTTCAACATTCTGGTGGTCACAGATACAACAGTAATGGAGTTGTTGACCAATCACAGCGATCGACCTCTATCGATGAGTCTACAACAGTCCCAGGCAGGAGGTGAGGAAAACCCCCCCAGTGGGGGAGAGATTTGGGAACCCCAGGTCCACCGTCACCTGTTCCCCCCCGAGCTCCCTACAGTCACCACACGGCACGTCATGTCAAAGCAGAGGATGTCTTTGCAAGGACATCTCCAGGCTCTGGACCTGTGGGGTCACAGAGCAATCCGGCACACACGCAGGAAGCCAGCAAAGGCACGTTCGACGTGGGGATAAGTGCATCCTGAAGCTGGTCTAAAATTTATACAAATCCTTCAAAGCAACTCGTAATTGGGTTTGTGGGCAATAGTCTTTGGCAAACAGATATTTGAAATTAACTTGCTGCGCAGCTCTGCAGCTAAAAAAGGAAATGACTTCAATTGCTCTCTTGCTAAAGAAAACAGCGCAAGACGTGTTCTGTCGTTTAGTTGCTCACAGCTTACACTGAAGCTTCAAAAATGTATACTGCCGGTGTTGGAAGTCTGACAGAAGTTGCTGGAAACACTCAGCAAGTCAGGCAGCATGGCCGGCACCTCCCCAGCCCCGCGAGCGTGGGTTTGGGGGCGGGCCCACTGTCAGACTGGCCGTGATTGACAGGGGGGCAGGATCCCGCTCTGAACCCGCCTCAAGTGTACTGCGGTGGATCACAGACCTGACACCAAGCGGTGAGACAGGTCATTAACATCATTAAACGTTACTTAAATGCTCGTTAAGAGGCTTAAAATCAGGCACTTACACGTTTATCAACTTTTTTGACGGGGTTGCCTTCCCTCAGGGAACGTGCAGGTGAGTGTGTCGGGTTTTCAGTGACTCTCGATTGCTTTGGCTAGCTGACAGCTGCAGAAGTGGTATAAAAGCTACCATTTCACAGCTGTTCACTTTCCAATGTCAGAAGCTGAAGCCTTCAGGGATTGGAAGAGACTACTGAGCTGTATGCAGGTTGGAAGTGTTTGCAGTGAACTCTCGAATCACTGTCACCGCCTTAGAATGACCTCTCTCACCGTTGGCAGATCGCTTCTGTCATCTCAACCTCACCTGCCATCTATTCCAGCAGCATCGGTACCCTTGAAACTATCTCACCTTGGTCCTTAGAATCCCACCACGGTCAGCCCCAACATCAAAATCACTGAACACACCAGCATCACCACCAACAACACCAACCTTCTCCGCAATCACCTGATGCTGCACAGTACACGGGGCATCAGCACCCGACCACATTGCTGCCCGGGAGGCCAGGGATAATCTCACCATGACCAGATTTACTTCACTAAACTCTGTACACCCTGCCTGCCACATGATGCACCAGGTTGGCACTACCCCACACCAGCTCCATAAAGCATCCCTGCACCAAGCCATTCCTTTCACACTCATCACCATTGTAGGGGGTACCCTTATGTCTCACCATTCATTGCAACTCACTAAGCCACTTCCAAAGGTGCACATAAATCTGTTCAAGAACGCAAAGTCCTGAAAATAAAGATTTCAATGTTTGACAACACATCAACACATTAACTACACATGAACATTGGCTAAAGGACCCATCCTTGTGTGTTGTTAGTTGGTATGATTGACAAGAATGAGGGTGAGTGTGAGGGGTGGCTAGTGATAATGTAGATAGAGAGAGAGGGATGGGCAGAGGTGCAATGTCAGTTGGTGTGAGTAAGGATGTGCAGGAGTAGGGTAGGGAAGGCAGAGTGGTGGGGATGTGATGAGAGGCACAGCAGGATGAGGTTGAGTGTGGCTTTACAGTAACGTTTTGTGATCTACTGAGATAATTGAAAGGTTTGCACCACCGAGGACATCCCTGCTTGTGTCTTCCTGTGCAATCTGCAACCAGGCTGCGTTGGTGTCCTGGGGAGGTCCCTTCCACCCATGGGACCATCATGCTGTGATTCTCTCCATAAGCATCTAGATGGAGTGATGGGAGAGTCTGGGTGCAGCCGTGCCCGTCTGTGCAACAATTGTCAGTGTTTGCAGCACCTCAATGCTGCAGATCACTGAGGGAAGAACTGTCAAAATCAATGTGGCCGTGGTCCTTTTAAGGAAACCGGCTGATGACATATCATCAAATTATGTCATCAGACCGGCTTCCTCCTAATTGGCCGGTTAGGCCGTAGGGCGGGCTTAACAAGCCCAATCATCAGACGATTCGAGGCAGAGGGCGGGCTCGAGTCGGCCGCATCAATCCCGCCGCGTGTGGAGAAATTGCGGCCCATCTGTGGAGAGAGGGAAGAAATCAATGTTTTCAGGTATAACCCTTTGTGAGAACTGATAGATGAACAGTTTATCAGGAGGGACAAGGGAAGGGGGAGACATACTATCACTAGAATAGAAGATGGACGAGTTGTGAAGTGATTGGGTGGAGAAGAGGGGATGGTTAAGTGGCAGAGAATGCTGGGAGGATAGAAACATAGAAACATAGAAAATAGGTGCAGGAGTAGGACATTCGGCCCTTCGAGCCTGCACCACCATTCAATAAGATCATGGCTGATCATTCCCTCAGTACTCCTTTCCTGCTTTCTCTCCATACCCCTTGATCCCCTTTAGCCGTAAGGGCCATATCTAATTCCCCCTTGAATATATCCAATGAACTGGCATCAACAACTCTCTGCGGCAGGAAATTCCACAGGTTAACAGCTCTCTGAGTGAATCCACAGGTTAACAACTCTGATGTTTTTCCCGGGCTGGCGAGTGTAGAACCAGGGGTCACAGCCTCAGGATAAGGGTTCGGCCATTTAGGACTGATTCACAGATTAAAGGCGATTGGCAGAAGAACCAAAGGCGACATGAGGAAAAACATTTTCACGCAGCGAGTGGTTAGGATCTGGAATGCACGGCCTGAGAGGGTGGGGGAGGCAGACTCAATCGTGGCTTTCAAAAGGGAATTGGATAAGTAGCTGAAGGAAAAAGATTTCCAGGGCTACGGGGAAAGGGCGGGGGGAGTGGGACTGGCTGAGGGGCTCTTGCAGAGAGCCGGCACGGGCTCGACGGGCCGAATGGCCTCCTTCTGTGCTGTAACCGTTCTGATTCTATAAGTGGCGGAGCAGGCTCGAGGGGCATACGGCTTACACTTGCTCCTAATTTTTAGAACGTAAGACAAAAGGGAGCACAGCGAGAGGAATGAAAAACATGCACAAGACCTCAGTACTCCACTACACAGGATTACACCGGATATACGGCCCAGAAACAGGCCATTTGGCCCAATCAGTCCATGCCGGTGTTTATGCTCCACTCGAGCCTCCTCCCGTCTTTCCTCATCTAAATCTATCAGCATAACCCTCTATTCCCTTTTCCCTCATACGCTTGTCTAGCCTCCCCTTACATACATCGATACTATTCGCCTCAACCACTCCCTGTGGCAGCGAGTTCCACATTCTCACCACTCTCTGGGTAAAGAGATTTCTTCAGAATTCCCTATTTTGTATCTTATATTGATGGCCTCTAGTTATGCTCTTCCACACAAGTGGAAACACTCTCTCTGTATCCACTCTATCAAAACCTTTCATCATTTTAAAGACCTCTATTAGGTCACCCCTCAGCCTTCTCTTTTCAAGAGAAAAGAGACCCAGCCTGTTCATCCTTTCCTGATATGTATAAAGCGTCAGCCTGGAGTATGTTGTCAAGTCTCTGGCGTGGGATCTGAACCCACGATCTTTTAATATTTTAACATACGTTGTTCAAAATGTAGATATGCCCTCATAAACTCCAACATTCGCTCAGAGAGCTGGAACTCCCAACCACACACCATCATGGGGGAAATCACAAGATAACGCAACATCGGAACAGGAGGAGGCCACTCAGCCCTTCGATTAAATCATGGGCTGATCTGTGTCTTAACTCCAACTAACCCACCTTGGTTCCCTAACCTTAATACCCTTGCCTAACAAAAATCAATATCAATATCAGTTTTGAAATTTTCGATGGAGCCTCCCAGCCTCGACAGCTTTTTGCGGGGGGGAGATTTCCCGATTCTCACTGCCCTTTGTGTGACAAATGCCATCACTACCTTCTCAGGAATGGGCAATAAATGCCAGCTGTGCCAACTTCACCCACATCCTGAGAAAAAGACAGATTTATGTTGGGGTAAAAGGAAGACTTCTCTCCCTCGGGGCGGACTGCCTGGTATAGGTAATCGACACCTCGCCCTTCACCCTCCGTATAACGAACACGGAATCAAACAAACGAAACCTTAGGTTCAACCGGCTTTATTTCGAGCAAATGCAAGGGAAAGTTCAATCATGGAACCTTCAAAATACAAGAGGTTTCAAGTATAATTTATACAACTTTTGGAGAGGGGCTACCCTCCTGCTAAATCATTGCTAGGTCTATTGCTATCAGCGGAGTTACATTGATTTGTTGTCTCTTATCAGACTGGCTCTGAGTGGTGCATGCAATTGTCCATCTCCCATCATCTGTTAATTTTGTTTGTTCAGTGATTTGCACTTTGCCATAGTCTATATGGCGCCCGAAGTAACTGTTCCAAAATACTGGCTTTCTTATCTCTTCCTCAGAGACTTCTAATCAAAATGTTATTTATTGTAACTGCTGACTTTTACTGTCTTGTTTATGTGTTACTAAGGTAAAGGATGAATTAACCATACAGTTTTAATTCGTTATAAGTCCTACATAAGCAAATGTTACATACAATCGGCAATTATAATCCATACTGTTATGTCTTTAATACACTTATGAATGACTCCACGAGGTCTAGTACTGTACTTGAGCTGTTGTGACCTTAGTCCCACTTATTGTAACTCCAGAGTGAGGCATAAGCATGGTGGGCAGCCTTTTATACTGGGCCCTGCACACCTATGCAGGTGACCCTCAGGTCTCCCATCGCAGTGCCCTCTGGTGGCACACCATGTGACTATACAGTTAGTATACATGGTCTACATACATGACACATACCATCACCGATTCCTCAGACCCTCCTAATACTGATTAGTTCACGACCTCAGCATTGTGTTGTGACCACCTATCTGTCTGCTCTTGCCTGCTGCAACTCCATCCCTTACACTTACATTGAGACAGCTCCTTTCACAACCACAGGATGTCCCACCCGCTTTACAGCCAATGAAGTACTTTTTGAAGTGTAGTCACCGTTGAAAACGCAGCAGCCAATTTGTGCACAGCTAGGTCCCACAAACAGCAATGTGATAATGACCAGATAATCTGCTTTTAGGTGTTGGTTGAGGGATAAATATTGTCCAGGAACTCCCCTGCTCCTCTTCGAATAATGTCATGGGATATTTTAGGTCCACCTGTGAGAGCAGACGAGGCCTCGGATTAACGTAGAACCAATAAAACAAAAAGCAGGAGAGCTGCTGTAGGCAAGTGCTTGTGAAAGGATTTACTGCTGTTCATGATAACGCATCTGAATTTAATCTTTGGCATAAATAATGTTCAATGACCACGGCAGGAATGCGCAGTGTACACACACTTCATTATATTGCAAACACTAACAAAATAGCCAGTTTATTTTGTAGAATTGCTGTTATAAAATAGACATAATTAAAATTGAGAACCAAGAACTAAATGCAATATCTTTAACTCTGTTTTATTTTATTAGGTTTTATAACCCAGCGTGTCACATATAGCTCCAATATATTTCATTTTCTGTTTTATATTTATTAACTGTTGTTCTTCTTCCTTTTTGCATTTTTTGTCACTCAAACCTCAGGAGCGCTTTCCTTCCTAAGAGTTAAAAGTAATTCATTTTGACCATGTGAGTGGAATCGTTATCTAACAAACGAATTACAATGTTTTGATGCATCTTAGTGCCATTGATGTCGGCCATGGCTCAGTGGGCAGCACTCTCGTCTCCGAGTCAGAAGGTTGTGGGTTCAAGTCCCACTCCAGAGTCTTGAGTCCATAATCCAGGCTGACACTCCCAGTGCAATACTCCGACAATAAGTGTGAGGAGCTCATGGACTTCTTTGTCGCTAAGATTCAGACCGTCCGTTCGGCTGCCTCTACCTCTTCCCTTCCTTCCCTTAGCCCACCAAACTTCTTCTAAGGTTCCCTCCTGCCCTAGCCCTGACCTCACATCTTTCTCCAGTTTCTCTCCAATCCCCTCTCCGAGCTCATCCTGCCCATGAGACCCACTTCCTGCTCCCGCGGACCCTTTCCCAACAAACTGCTGACCACCCAACTTCCTTTTCTGACTCCCGTGTCAGCTGACATTGTTAACGGTTCTCTCTCCTCAGGTACTGTCCCCCTATCCCTCAAATCTACCGTCATCACCCCTCTCCTCAAAAAAAACAACCCTCGATCCCTCCGTCCCTGAAAACTACCATCCCATCTCCACCCTCCCTTTCCTCTCCAAAGGCCTTGATCGTGTTGTCGCCCATCTTTCCTGCATTTCCATGTTTGAATCCCTTCAATCCGGTTCCCGCCCCTGCCACAGCACCGAAACGTCTCTCATCAATGTCACAAATGACATCCTTTATGTCTATGAAAAAGGTAAACTATCCCTCCTCGTCCTTCTGGACCTGTCTGCAGCCTTTGACACGGTTGACCACTCCATCCTCCTCCAACGCCTCTCCACCATCGTCCAGCTGGGTGGGACTGCACTCGCCTGGTTCCATTCTTATCTGTAATCGTAGTCAGAGAATCACCTGCAATGGCTTCTCTTCCCACCCCCGCATCGTTACCTTCCAAGGATCTATCCTTGGCCCCCTCCCATTTCTCATCAGGTGAGACCTTAACCCGAGGCCTCATCTGCCCTCGGGTGGATGTAAAAGATCCTACGGTGCTGATGTGAAGAGCAGGAGTGTTCTCCCCGGTCGGTGTCCCTGTTACAAAGTTGGCAGAGTATATCTAGGCGACATAAACCGCAACTACCAAGACAAGACAAGACATTTGAATGGCACTATTAATTTATCAAAACATTGAAAAACTATGAATAAAAACTTCCCTATTAAAGTTTTCTAATAAAAACTTCCCTGCTGATAACCCAATGTATGTCACGAATCATAAACCGATGTAACTTGAACATCTATCTATATCTGTACAAATATGCATCTAGCACGCGTTCTGCCTGGCACATTTTAGAAGTCTTGTAATATAGGAAACGTGGCAGCCAATTTGCGCACAGCAAGCTCCCACAAACATCAATGTGATAATCACCAGATAATCTATATTTAGTGATGTTGATTGAGGGATAAATATTGGCCCAGGACACCGGGGAGAACTCTCCTGCTCTCCTTCACAATAGTGCCGTGGGATCTTTTCCATCCACCTAAGAGAGCAGATGGGGCCTCAGTTTAACGTCTCAATAAAAAAAAACAGCACCTCCGACAGTGCAGCACTCCCTCCGCATTGCACTGGGAGTGTCAGCCTCGATTTCTGTGCTCACATCTCTGGAGTGGGACTTGAACCCACAAAGTTCTGACTCAGATAAAAGAAAGACTTGCATTTATATAGCGCCTTTCATGACCACCGGACATCTCAATGTGTTTTACAGCCAATGAAGTACTATTTGGAGTGTAGTCACTGTTATAATGTGGGAAACATGGCAGACAACTTGTGTACAGCAAACTCCCACAAACAGCAATGTTATAATGACCAGATAATCTCTTTTTGTGATGTTAATTGAGGGTTAAATACTGGCCAGGGCACTGGGGATACAAGGGTGTTACCCACTGCTGACGCAAAGTAAAGCACTTTGGCATGTTCTGAGCGCGTGATAAGGTGCTCTCGAAACATAAATTCTTTCTTTCTTAATACATGGTTTAAGTTTGTTATCCTAATGCATAGGTTTCCAGTTGCTTTCTCGGTTGATACGTGCTAGCACTTTTACTGTATGTACTGTCAACGGCTGCTACCAGGTTCCAATGGACAAGGATTGATAGTGTTGCCAGCAAGCCACTGGCATCAAGCACAATTACACCAATTCACATTCCCCATGGATGGATACTGTTAGATATGTGGACTTGTATTTACTCTGTACAGCCCAGAGGGCTCATCCCCTGGAGTCCCAAGGGATCCCATAATCCCTTGGGAGCACAGGTATTTAAGGAGACTTCACAAGTTGGAGAGGACATCAGGAGACCTGCAATAAAAGACTAAGGTTACAGTGTTCAGTCTGACTCTTTCTCCAGACACAACAACTGGCGACGAGATACAGATAGCAAACCCAAAGAAGTAAAGAACAGTGGGCATCCTGGAGAAATTTTTGGAGGGAGATGTTTGGGAAACTTTTGTGGAGCGACTCGACCAACACTTCGTGGCCAACGAGCTCGATGGGGAAGAGAACGCTGCCAAACGAAGGGCGATCCTCCTCACCGTCTGTGGGGCACCAACGTATGGCCTCATGAAGAATCTGCTCACTCCAGCGAAACCCACGGAGATATCATACAATGATTTGTGCACACTCGTCCAAGAGCATTTGAACCTGAAGGAAAGCGTTCTGATGGTAAGGTACCGGTTCTACACCTACAGAAGGTCTGAAGGCCAGGAAGTGGTGAGTTATGTCGCCGAGCTAAGACGCCTTGCAGGACATTGCGAATTTGAAGGACATTTGGAGCACATGCTCAGAGACTTTTTCATACTTGGCATTGGCCACAAAACCATACTTCACAAACTTTTGACTGTAGAGACCCCAACCTTGAGTAATGCCACAGCGATAGCCCAGGCGTTCATTGACACCAGTGACAATACGAAGCAAATCTCTCAGCACACAAGTGCTGCTACAAGTACTGTGAACAAAGTGATGTTGTTTTCGAATCGTAACGTACAGGGCAGGTCACACATACCTGCAGCTACACGTCCGCAGATGTCTCAGAGTCCACCATCAAGGGTAATGAATGCAAGGCCGTTAACACCTTGTTGGCGCTGGGGGGTGATCATTGTTTCCATTCATGCGGATTCAAAGAGTATTTGCAAGGCCTGTGGAACAATGGGACACCTCCAACGAGTGTGCAGGCGAGCTGCTAAGCCTGTTAAACCTGCAAACCACCATGTTGCAGAGGAGGACAGATCCACGGAGGATCACGATGAACCAGAGCCTCAGATAGAGGAGGCAGAGGTACATGGGATGCACACATTCACCACGAATTGTCCCATGATAATGCTGAATATTGAACTAAATGGACTCTCGGTGTCAATGGAGCTGGACACAGGCGTGAGCCAGTCCATCATGGGCAAAAAGACTTTCGAAAGGTTGTGGTGCAACAAGGCTTTAAGGCCAGTCTTAACTCCAGTTTGCATGAAACTAAGAATTTACACGAAAGAACTGATTCCTGTAATCGGCAGTGCTACCGTTAAGGTCTCCTACGATGGAGCGGTGCACAAGCTACCACTCTGGGTGGTACCAGGCGATGGTCCCACTCTGCTCGGCAGGAGCTGGCTGGGAAAGGTACGCTGGAACTGGGACGACGTCCGAGCGCTATCGCCCGCTGACGACACTTTGTGTGCCCAGGTCTTAAACAAATTTCCTTCGCTGTTCGAACCAGGCATCGGGAAATCCCAAGGAGCAAAAGTGCAGATCCACCTAATTCTGGGGGCGCGACCCATCCATCACAAGGCGAGAGCAGTACCATACATGATGAGAGAAAGGGTAGAGATCGAGCTAGACCGGCTGCAAGAGAGGGCATCATTTCACCGATTGAGTTCAGCGAGTGGGCCAGTCCTATTGTCCCAGTCCTCAGACGGCACCGTCAGAATCTGTGGCGATTACAAAGTAACTATCAATCGTTTCTCCCTGCAGGACCAATACCCACTACCAAAGGCCGACGACCTCTTTGCAACGCTGGTGGGAGGAAAGATGTTCACGAAGCTGGATCTGACTTCAGCCTACATGATGCAGGAACTGGAGGAATCATCGAAGTCTCTCACCTGCATCAACACGCACAAGGGTCTTTTTTGTTTATAACAGATGCCCTTTTGGAATCCGATCAACGGCGACGATATTCCAGAGAAACATGGAAGGTTTACTGAAGTTGGTCCCGCACACCGTGGTCTTCCAGGACGACATCTTGGTCACAGGTCAGAACACAGTCGAGCACCTGCAGAACCTGGAGGAGGTTCTTAGTCGACTCAACCGCGTGAGGCTCAGGTTAAAACGCTCGAAGTGCATTTTCCTGGTGCCTGAAGTGGAGTTCTTGGGAAGGAGGATTGCAGCGGACGGCATCAGGCCCACCAACGCGAAGACGGAGGCAATCGAGAACGCACCGAGGCCACAGAACGTAACAGAGCTGCGGTCGTTTCTGGGACTCTTGAACTACTTTGGTAACTTCTTACCGGGTCTCAGCACACTGCTAGAACCACTGCATGTCTTACTATGAAAAGGGGATGAATGGATTTGGGGCAAAAGCCAAGAAAATGCATTTGTAAAAGTGAGAAAATTGTTATGCTCCAACAAATTGCTTGTGTTGTATGATCCATGTAAGCGTTTGGTACTAGCATGTGATGCATCATTATATATCGTCGGGTGTGTATTGCAACAAGATAATGATTTCGGG
Source organism: Pristiophorus japonicus (assembly GCF_044704955.1). Taxonomy (NCBI): domain Eukaryota; kingdom Metazoa; phylum Chordata; class Chondrichthyes; family Pristiophoridae; genus Pristiophorus; species Pristiophorus japonicus. Next base: position 5,845,095 of record NC_091991.1, on the reverse strand, counting down.
AAACTGCAACCGGTTGCTTATGCATCCAGGAGTCTGTCTAAGGCTGAGAGAGCCTACAGCATGATTGAGAAAGAAGCGTTAGTGTGTGTTTATGGGGTAAAGAAAATGCATCAATACCTGTTTGGGCTAAAATTCGAATTGGAAACTGACCATAAGCCACTTATATCCTAGTTTTCCAAGAGTAAAGGGATAAATACCAACGCATTGGCCCACATCCAGAGATGGGTGCTCACGGTGTCCGCATACAACTACGCCATCTGCCACAGGCCAGGCACAGAAAACTACGCCGATGCTCTCAGCAGGCTGCCATTGCCCACCACGGGGGTGGAAATGGCGCAGCCCGCAGATCTAGCCATGGTTATGGAAGCATTTGAGAGTGAGCAATCACCCGTCACTGCCCGGCAGATCAAAACCTGGACAAGCCAGGACCCCGTATTATCTCTAGTCAAAAGCTGTGTGCTTCACGGGAGCTGGTCCAGTGTCCCAGTGGAAATGCAGGAAGAGATAAAGCCGTTCCAGTGGTGCAAAGATGAAATGTCTCTACAGGCAGACTGCCTTCTGTGGGGCAATCGAGTAGTGGTCCCCAAGAAGGGCAGAGACACCTTCATCAATGACCTCCACAGTACCCACCCAGGCATCATAATGATGAAAGCGATAGCCAGATCCCACGTGTGGTGGCCTGGTATCGATGCGGACTTAGAGTCCTGCGTTCACAGATGTAATACATGCTCGCAGTTAAGCAATGTACCCAGGGAGGCGCCACTAAGTTTCTGGTCTTGGCCCTCCAAACCCGTGGTCTAGGGTACACGTGGACGATGCAGGCCCGTTCTTGGGTAAAATGTTCCTTGTGGTTGTAGACACGTACTCCAAGTGGATTGAATGTGAGATAATGTCGGCTAGCACGTCCGCTGCCACCACTGAAAGCCTGCGGGCCATGTTTGCCACACACGGCTTACCCGATATCCTGGTGAGCGACAGTGGGCCATGTTTTACCAGTGCTGAGTTCAAAGGATTCCTGACCCGCAACGGGATCAAACATGTCACATCTGCCCCGTTTAAACCAGCGTCCAATGGTCAGGCAGAGAGAGCAGTGCAAACCATCAAGCAAGGCTTGAAGAGGGTAACTGAAGGCTCACTGTAGACTCGCCTATCCCGAGTCCTGCTTAGCTATCGCATGAGACCCCACTCACTCACTGCTCATAAAAAGAGCACTTAAGACAAGGCTCTCGTTAGTTCACCCTGATCTACATGAACAGGTAGAGAGCAGGCAGCTTCAACGTAGTGCATACCATGATAGCGCAAATGTGTCACGCGAGATTGAAATCAATGATCCTGTATTTGTATTAAATTATGGACAAGGTCCCAAGTGGTTTCCTGGCATGTCATGGCCAAAGAGGGGAGCAGGGTGTTTCGGGTCAAACTTTCAAATGGATTCATTCACCGGAAACACTTGGACCAAATCAAACGCAGATTCACGGACTATCCTGAGCAACCCACCTTGGACCCTACATTTTTTGATCCCCAACATACACACCAGTGGCAACCGGCACCACGGTTGACCACGAAGCAGAACCCATCATCTACAGCAGCCCTGCAGGGCCCAACACATCAGGCAGCCCAGCAAGGCCAGCTGCACAGCAGCCCAGCGAGGGTCAACAAATGATTCAACAACACCAGCTTTCACACCGAGACGATCAACCAGGGCAAGAAGGGCCCCAGATCGACTCACATTGTAAATATTTACACTATTGACTTTGGGGGGGGAGTGTTGTTATATATATGGACTTGTATTTACAGCCACCAGAGGGCTCATCCCCTGGAGTCCCAAGGGATCCCATAATCCCTTGGGAGCACAGGTATTTAAGGAGGCCTCACAGGTTGGAGAGGCACTCTGGAGACCTGCAATAAAAGACTAAGGTCACACTTTACTTTGAGCTCACAGTGTTCAGTCTGACTCTTTCTCCATACATAACAGATACTACACTGATTGAAGTGCTGAATCACACTGTTTCACATTACAGTTAAAATCTGTAATGTTCATAAACGCATTTAAAAAATCGTCTTTGAGTAACACATTGATACGAAGGTAGAGATATTCTCTAACTGCTGATCTAAGTCTGCTCTCTTGGCCTGTCTCTAAGTTATTGACTGTGTGAACTTTTCATATCATTCAGATAGATAGCTCCCCTCATAAAACACCTGATAATATAGCTGGAGTATTGCATCCAATTCTGGGCCCCGCACTTTAGGCAGGATGTCAAGGCCTTGGAGAGGGTGCAGAGGGGATTTACTAGAATGTGTTATGTCTTTAGATGCTCTGATAATGACTCCATGAGGCAATGTGTTGTACTGGAACTGTAGTGACCATAGTCCTTTATTAGTTAACTCCAGAGTGAGGATCACTCCTGGTGGCCTGCCTTTTATACTAGGCCAGGTACACCTGTACAGGTAACCTACAAGTCTCCCACTGCTGTGCCCTCTGGTGGCACACCTTGATATAGTACCAACAGTGGCCATGTAGGATGCATGACAGAATGGATCAAGGGAGGAGGGACTTCAGTTACGCGGAGAGATGGGGGGAGTGGGACTAAGTGGATTGAATGTCCTCCTCATGTACTATATCATTCTATGATTATTCATGTGTTGTCCAATCTGTGAGGGTTATTTTTAAGCACGTGTCGTTTTAACTGATCTTCCATCTTTTCGACAGCAGCCCGTGTCCTAACTCGCACCAAGTCCTGCTCACCCATTGCCCCCGTACTCGCTGCCTGTGTCCTAACTCGCACCAAGTCCCGCTCACCCATCACCCCCGTACTCGCTGCCCCGTGTCCTAACTCGCACCAAGTCCTGCTCACCCATCGCCCCCGTACTCGCTGCCCCGTGTCCTAACTCACACCAAGTCCCGCTCACCCATCACCCCCGTACTCGCTGCCCCGTGTCCTAACTCGCACCAAGTCCTGCTCACCCATCGCCCCCGTACTCGCTGCCCCGTGTCCTAACTCACACCAAGTCCCGCTCACCCATCACCCCCGTACTCGCTGCCTGTGTCCTAACTCGCACCGGGTCCTGCTCACCCATCACCCCCGTACTCGCTGCCTGTGTCCTAACTCGCACCAAGTCCCGCTCACCCATCACCCCCGTACTCGCTGCCCCGTGTCCTAACTCGCACCGGGTCCTGCTCACCCATCACCCCCTGTGCTCGCTGCCCCGTGTCCTAACTCGCACCAAGTCCCGCTCACCCATCACCCCTTGTGCTCGCTGACCTACATGGGCTTCCGCTTAAGCAATGCCTCGATTTCAAAATTCTCATCCTTGTTTACAAATCCCTCCATGGCCTCGCCCCTCCCTATCTCTGTAATCTCCTCCAGCCCCACAACACCCCCGAGATGTCTGCGCTCCTCCAATTCTTCCCTCTTGAGCATCCCTGATTATAATCGCTCCACCATTGGTGGCTGTCATGTATGTACATTCTGTTTGTAGCCACCAGATGGTGTCATTGTTGGAGGTCACTGAGCAGCATGCACATGGTGCTGCTCTGGTGTAAAAGGCCAGCCATTTTGTGAGTCAGGCACTTTGGGCCGTAATAAAGCAGAAGCAAGGGTGTACCTTGTTCAGTTAAACAGTACTCAGTGTGAACCTTTATTGCATACATAACAGTGGCCGTGTCTTCAGCTGTCTCGGCCCTAAGCTCTGGAACTCCCTCCCTAAACGCCTCCGCCTCTCTAACCCTCTCTCCTCATTTAAGACGCTCCTTAAAACTTACCTCTTTGATCACCTGCACTAATTTCTCCTTATGCGGCTCGGTGTCAAATGTATCTGTTTTGTCTTATAACACTCCTGTGAAGCGCCTTGGGGCATTTTACTAAAGGCGCCATATAAATACAAGTTGTTGTTGTTGAAGAGGCTCCAATAATACAAAAGCAAATTACGGCAGATGCTGGAAATCTGAAATAAAAACAGAAAATACTAGAAACACTCAGCAGGTCAGGCAGCATCTGTGGAGAGAGAGACAGAGTTAAAGTTTCAGGTCGATGTTTGTTTTGTCATCGACCTGAAACATTAACTCTGTTTCTCTCTCCACAGATGCTGTCTGACCTGCTGAGTGTTTCAGGCTCCATTAATTCTGTCCTGAATGGATGTCCTTGGCCATGTCCCAGCGCAGAGAGGACAATGACGTCAATCTTGCATCAGCTGTTAAAAATAATTTTCTTTCACAGAGGACCCAATGTATTAAAACGAAAGAAAACACTATTCATTTTCCATTGTGCAGTCCAACTGCAATCTACTCGGCGATGAGAGACAGTGACATCAGCACATGATTTACAGAGCAAACATTTCTATTGAAGATAATATTGAAATTAATTCTCTGGTGCAGGTTAGGATGGGTCACCTCCTATAGTGTGCAGGATAAGCCTTAAATCAAATAGCCCAAGGTCAATCATACAACGAACCAACACCTCCCATTCAATAATACAATGCCATACCAAGTTAACAACATGCAGAGATTGGATGTCCCTCGAGCCGATTCCCAGCTCCAGCCTCCCTTTCCTCTCCAAAGTTCTTGAAAATGTTGTCGCCTCCCAAAGCCGTGCCCAACTTTCCCGCCATTCCATGTTTGAACCCCTCCAATCCGGTTTCCGCCCCTGCCACAGTATCGAAACGGAAAGTCACAAATGACATCCTTTGTGACTTTGACAAAGGCAAAGCTATCCCTCCTCGTCCTTATTGACCTGTCTGCAGCCTTTGACACGGTTAACCACTCCATCCTCCTCCAATGTCTCTCCAACTGGGTAGGACTGCACTCGCCTGGTTCCATTCTTATCTATCTACTCCGAATTTCCTGCAATGACTTCTCTTCCCACCCCCGCATCGTTACCTCTGGTGTCCCCTCAGGATCTATCCTTGGCCCCCTCCTATTTCTCATCTACATGCTGCCCCTTTGGCGACATCATCCGGAAACACGGAGTCAGTTTCCACATGTACACTGACAACACCCAGCTCTACTTCACCACCACTTCTCTTGACCCCTCCATGGTCTCTAAACTGTCAGACTGTTTCTCTGACATCCAGTGCAGTAAATATTGGGAAGACTGAAACCATTATTTTCGGTCCCCGCCACAAATTCCATTCCCTAGCCACTGACTCTATCCCTCTCCCTTTCGTCTGTCTGAGGCTGAGCCACATTGTTCGCCACCTTGATGTCATATTTGACCTTGAAATGAACTTCCGACCACATAACTAATACCGTCTATTTCCATCTCCATAACATCACCCATCTCCACCCCTTGCCTCAACTCATCCGCTGATGAAACCCTCATCCGTGCCTTTGTTACCTCTAGACTTGACTATTCCAATGCACTCCTGGTCGGCCTCCCACATTCTACCCTCCGTAAACTTGAGGCCATCCAAAACTCGGCTGCCCTTGTCCTAACTCGCACCAAGTCCTGCTCACCCATCACCCTCTGTGCTCGCCGACCTACATTGGCTCCCGGTTAAGCAAAGCCTTGATTTTAAAATTCTCATCGTTATTTCCAAATCCCTCCATGGCCTCGCCCCTCCCTATCTCTGTAATCTCCTCCAGCCGCACAACCCCCCGAGATGTCTGCGCTTCTTTAATTCTGCTCTCTTGAGCATCCCCGATTATAATCGCTCAACCGTTGGTGGCCATGCCTTCTGTTTCCAAGGTCCTAAGCTCTGGAACTCCCTCCCTAAACCTCTCCACCTCTCTACCTCTCTTTCCTCCTTTAAGACGCTCCTTAAAACCTACCTCTTTGACCAAGCTTTTGGGCATCTGCCCTAATTTCGCCTTATGTCGCTCGGTGTCAAATGTTTTGTCTTATACTCCTGTGGAGTGCCTTGGGACATTTTACTACATTCATCATCATAGGCAGTCCCTCGGAATTGAGGAAGACTTACTTCCACTCTAAAAGTGAGTTCTCAGGTGACTGTACAGTCCAATACGGGAATTACAGTCTCTCACAGGTGGGACAGACAGTTGTTGAAGGAAAGGGTGGGTGGGACAAGACTCGAGGTGCTCAGCACCCTCCCGGATGCTCTTCCTCTACTTAGGGTGGTCTTGGACCAGGAACTCCCAGGTGTCGGTGGGGATTTTATCAAGGAGGCTTTGAGGGTGTCCTTGAAACGTTTCCTCTGCCCACCTGGGGCTTGCTTGCCGCGTAGGAGTTCCGAGTAGAGCGCTTGCTTTGGGAGTCTCGTGTCAGGCATGCGGACAATGTGGCCTGCCCAGCGAAGCTGATCGAGTGTGGTCAGTGCTTCGATGCTGGGGATGTTGGTCTGATTGAGGACACTAATGTTGGTGCATCTGTCCTCCCAGGGGATTTGCAGGAGCTTGTGGAGACATCGTTGGTGGTATTTCTCCAGTGATTTGAGGTGACTACTGTACATGGTCCATGTCTCTGAGCCATACAGGAGGGTGGGTATTACTACAGCCTTGTAGACCATGAGCTTGGTGCCAGATTTGAGGGCCTGATCTTCAAACACTCTCTTCTTCAGGAGGCGGTGTTGGATCTCGTGTCGATGTCTGCCCTTGTTGATAATAGGCTCCCGAGGTATGGAAAGTGGTCCACGTTGTCCAGGTCACGCCGGGGATCTTGATGCTATATAAATACAGGTTGTTGTTGTTGAACTGAGTTCAATGCAATGCGTTAACTCATTTGTTATTATCCTCTTTTAAAAATATTTGTTCTCAGGAAGTGGGTGACATTGGTGGAGCCACAGTTATTGCCCAGCCTTATGTTCCCCGGTGTTTGTGCAACTGAATGGATGTTTCACAGAGCATTAAACATAGAAAAAAATAAAGAATTTGCCATTATATAGCGTCTTTCACAAAATTAGGATATCCCAAAGCTGTGGCTCAGTGAGTTTGACACTCGCCTCTGAGTCAGAAGGTTGTGGGTTAAAGTCCCACTCTAGCATAAATCCAAGCTGAAACTCCCAGTGCAGTGCTGAGGGAGCGTTGCACTGTCGGAGGTGCTGTCTTTTGGATGAGATGTTAAACTGAGGCCCCGTCTGCTCTCTCAGGTGATGATGGCAAGGCCGGCATTTATTGCCCATCCCTGAGAAAGTGCTGGTGGGCTTTCTCCTTGAACCGTTGTGAGTCCTGATGGTTTCCTCATGATGGTGTTAGGTTTGGAATTCCAGTTCTTTGACCGAGTTATGTGATCGCAATTTGAACAAAGTATGTTAAAATATTAAAAGTCGTGGGTTCAGACCCTACTCCAGAGACTTGAAGACATAATTCAGGCTGACACTCCAGTGGAGTACTGAGGTCTCTTATATGACATTAGAATGTAGGAATTCGGAACAGGAGCAGGAGTCGGCCATTCGGCCCCTCGAGCCTGCTCCCCCATTCAATAAGATCATGGCTGATCTTCGACCTCAACTCCACTTTCCTGCACTATCCCCATATCCCTTGATTCCCTTAATATCCAAAAATCTATTGATCTCTGTCTTAAATATACTCAGCGACTGAGCCTCTGGGGCAGAGAATTCCAAAGATTCACCACCCTCTGAGTGAAGAAGTTTCTCCTCATCTCAGTCCTAAATGGCCGACCCCTTATTCTGAGACTGCGAACCCTGGTTCTAGACTCCCCAGCCCGGGGGAAACATTAACTGGCTGTAAAGTAGTTTGGGACATCCTGAGGTCATGAAAGGCGCAATATAAATGCAAATTCTTTCTTTCATAGCCAATGATAGCACATCCCATATCCTGAAGTCTCTTTAGGGGAGAAATTGGGGTTGTTTGCAACTTTTTGACGTGAGGTCCGTGCCACGATCTGGCAGCCCACCACCCCGCTTGATGGCAGGGCACCCTCCCCCTCCCCCACGCTACCGCCCCTCCCCCTTCCCCCCCCCTCCCCCCGCCCGTGCTCCCTGATGGTCCAGGTAAGGACCCGCAGAGTTGCCAGTTTGGCTCCGCCCTTTAATGAAGGGGTGGACCCCTTCTACGCGGCAGCGAAACATGTCCCAGCATGCAGCGCTGCGTCCCTCTCTGTGGGCTTCCGCCTCGCTCGCGCCCCGCAGAGGAAGCGGAGAGCGTTATTTTGTGCACCAGTCACCCCAATATCGCGAGCACGGCGGGACGTCAACGCCTGGCGCAGGAACCCACGCTTCGCAGCTGTTACCGCCCCCAAACAGGGCGCTACGCAAATTCCCCCATTTTGTGTTAAATTGGGAGTGAAATGGGTGTAAAGGATAACGGGCCATAGAAAGTTTGTTGTTCATTTCAGACTGAGTTCGATGGAAGAGAACGCGGGCGGGTGTAAAACGGGCAGCCCATTTTACGTCAGTGTCCCATGATCAATGTCATCCCATTGTCTTTCACCACCAACTTCAAGAATTTCACCACAATCAATCTACCATCCATAAATGTTCCGCACCACACGTTATCATTCATGGTTTGTTCAGCGCGCTTATTCACGATCTTCTCAATTAATAACATAACATTACTTGAGGTTATCTACATATTTTTGAAACATCTTGTGTAGACGTCCTGTCCACCAACCTTACTTCCTGGTGTCACAATTCTTTCTGCCCATATTTACCAGTGTAACTGTTTATGTAACCCTACTTTTTAAAAAAGGAGGGAGAGAGAAAGCAGGGAATTATAGACCGGTCAGCCTGACATCGGTAGTGGGTAAAATGATGGAATCAATTATTAAGGATGTCATAGCAGCGCATTTGGAAAGAGGTGACATGATAGGTCCAAGTCAGCATGGATTTGTGAAAGGGAAATCATGCTTGACAAATCTTCTGGAATTGTTTGAGGATGTTTCCAGTAGAGTGGACAAGGGAGAACCAGTTGATGTGGTGTATTTAGACTTTCAGAAGGCTTTTGACAAGGTCCCACACAAGAGATTAATGTGCAAAGTTAAAGCACATGGGATTGGGGGTAGTGTGCTGACATGGATTGAGAACTGATTGGCAGACAGGAAGCAAAGAGTAGGAGTAAATGGGTACTTTTCAGAATGGCAGGCAGTGACTAGTGGGGTCAAGGTGAGTGGGTGGGGTCAAGATATAGATCGGCCATGTTCTCACTGAATGGCGGAACAAGCTCGAGGGGCCAAATGGCCTACTCCTGCTTCTATTTCTTATGTTCTTGTGTTCTTTTGGGCAGGAATGGGGCCAAAATTAACAGTGTGATACATACTGCCTTGTCTCCTCCGGGTTACGTTGATAGAGTTAGAACATAAGAACATAAGAAATAGGAGCAGGAATCGGCCATTTGGCCCCTCGAGCCTGCTCCGCCATTCAATAAGATCATGGCTGATTTGATCTTGGCCTCAACTCCACTTCCCTGCCCGCTCCCCATAACCCTTCACTCCCTTATCGTTCAAAAATCTGTCTAACTCCACCTTGAATATATTCAGTGTCCCAGCCTCCACAGCTCTCTAGGGCAGAGAATTCCACAGATTTTCTACCCTCTGAGAGAAGAAATTCCTCCTCATCTCAGTTCTAAATGGGCAACCCCTTATTTTTAAACTATGCCCTCTAGTTCTCGATTCCCCCTAGATGGGAAGAGGCTTGAGTGGAGTATAAATGCCGGCATGGACTGGTTGCGCTGAATGGCCTGTGTTGTGTTGTAAGTAATATATACAATGGTATTGTTTCAGGTCTGGCATCTTTTGCTTGATGATTTTCCAGCTTGAGTGTATTATTTTGTGTCAATGCAAAAAAGGATTTGAAAGAAGTTGGTATGGTTGCCTAGATACAGTACTGTTGTAATAGAATCACGGCAAATGCTTTGTTGCAATGGGGACATTTACCTTGCGATAGTTACAATAGTATGTGCATATAGCAACGTGAGCACATAGCAACACTTGTTAAAGGGGGTTGGCACAAGGAATAATCATCCTCAATGTGTAGCAAGCCCTTGAAACCGCGTAGCTGTATGGGGTTATCACTGATCTGCCTCTGTAATAGTCTACCGCTGAGAGAACAAGATGGTCTTTAATTGATGAGATTGACATGTGCAGGAAGTGGCTTGAAGTAATTGAAGCCAATGACTTCTTTCAAAGAGGCTACGATGGCAATCATTGGCTTGAGCCCGCCGAGGGAGTGAGTGATTGACAGCGAGTACCACAGGATCATAGGATCAGGAGGAGGCCATTCAGCCCCTCCAGCCTGTTCCACCATTCAATGAGATCACGGCTAATCTGCGACTTAACGCCACATACTCACCTTTGGCCCATATCCCTTAATACCTTAGGTTTACAGAAAGCTATCAATGTCAGATTGTAAATTAACAACTGACCCGGCATCAATTGCAGATTATGGAAGGGAGTTCCAAACTCTGTATGTAGAAGTGTTTCCTAATTTCACTCCTGAAAGGTCTGGGTTTAATGTTTAAACTATGCCCCCTAGTCCTAGACTCCCCAACCAGCAGCAATAGTTTATCTCTATCTACCCTATCAGTTTCTTAATGTCTTGAAAACTTCGATCAGATCACTCCTTAACCGTCTAAATTCCAGGGAATGCAATCCTAATTTGTGTAATCTCTCCTTGTAACTTAACCCTTGGGGGATAATGTTCACCACTGAGTGACTGTCACCGTCACTCCTGCAGTATTGTCACACAGACTCAAGCAACGAGAGCAGGGCTTAATGTTGGCTCTTTGATACACCATTTTGTTCCCTTCCGCTGTCTTCAGGATAGAAGGCTGTGTCCCTGAGTGAGGCAACAATGCACATCGCCGTGTATCCTACCACTAACCCTGCTAAGCACCAGCACACCGACACACACTGAGGCATTGAGAACATAAGAACATAAGAAACAGGAGCAGGAGTAGGCCATACGGCCCCTCGAGCCTGCTCCGCCACTTAATACGATCATGGCTGATCCGATCATGGACTCAGGTCCATTTCCTCGTCCGCTCCCAATAACCCCTTATCCCCTTATCGGTTAAGAAACTGTCTATCTCTGTCTTAAATTTATTCAATGACCCAGGTTCCACAGCTCTCTGAGGCAGCGAATTCCACAGATTTATAACCCTCTGAGAGAAGAAATTCCTCCTCATCTCTGTTTTAAATGGGCGGTCCTTTATTCTGAGATTATGCCCCCTAGTTCTAGTCTCCCCCATCAGTGGAAACATCCCCTCTGCATCCACCTTGTCAAGCCCCCTCATAATCTTATACGTTTCGATAAGATCACCTCTCATTCTTCTGAATTCCAATGAGTAGAGGCCCAAGCTCCTCAACCTTTCCTTATAAGTCAACCCCCTCATCTCTGGAATCAACCTAGTGAACCTTCTCTGAACTGTCTCCAAAGCAAGTATATCCTTTTGTAAATATGGAAAGCAAAACTGTGGAGGTAATACAGGGCGCGTCACAATGCTTTGGTGAGAAGGCACACGTGGCATTGTTTCCTCAAAGCCAAGGTGTCTGCTCACCAGACGCACTGCCTCCAGTGCAGCACCTGGCCACTCTGAATTTACGGGACCCCGTTTCCAATGAAACTTGCGGTCTCAGCAGGATGGTCTACATGAGCCACTTGTGCCCATGTAAAATGCACTCCGAGGTCTTTGGAGGAGGCATAATTGGATCTCTTCTTCTTAGGTGGTCCCTTGTATCGAGGATGACTTGCTTCCACACCAAAAAAGGATGAGTTCACAGGTGTTGCAATGAAGGAACAATATTCCAGGTCCTGAACTACATCCTGAAGGGTGGAAGATGCCTGTGGGTGGATTGTTTTAACGTGGGGTGACCGTTGCACACCAGCCACCACACGGGCTCGACAGAGCGAGGTCTTGGTCCAGTGGCAAGGATTAACCAGGACGACTGGAGACCAGCTCTGCTGCACGGACCCAGTGCGCGCACATATCGCAGTGTGGGCTGGGCCCGTGCTGCCCCTGGGCCCTCGCCTCTTCTGGGCCCCGAACTCTCACCTCTCCTGGGCCCCCGATCACGTCCCTCCACAGTCTCTCGCCGCTCCCTCGCCCCGACCTCGCCGCTCCTGCTGTACCTGCCCACGCTCCAATCAGCGACCTGGATTTTGGATGTCTCAATCCAGTCGCCCTTCCCCAAGTCGTTGCCCTCCTGCACCAGCTCGCGTTGCTCCCCGAAGTGGCTTCCACGCTGCTCCCAGGCCGCCGCTGCCCCTCCGCTCCTGTTGTGCTGGATCTGATGTAGCATGGGATGGATAGTTGCCTATACTGTGGCCTGTTGTGGAGCATGTGGTAACTCGTGAGCTATCTGCAGCCGAGATCTCAGTAGCGCAGGCCACAAACTAATCGGGAGCACCCCCCATGAATGTTGACACTGTTGCAATATAAATATTGTGCGCCAATCTTAAAAGTGCTTTCTTGATTGGGTTCTATGTGCTGGGTGATTACATAGAGACAACAGTGAGCCAGGACCTGCACAGATCATATAGCTGTCCAATGTTCCGCTCTCAGACATCAGCGCACGTGATGAGGTGGTCAACAGGGGCATGCCTGCAATGGGATTGGATTAAAAGAAAGAAAGACTTACCGTTATATCTTATCTTTCATGACCTCAGGACATCGCAAAACACTTTACAGTCAGCGAAGTACCTTTGAAGGGTAGTTACTGTTGTAAGGTAGGAAACAGAGTAGCTAATTTGTGCACAGCAAGCTCCCACAAACAGCAATAAGAACATAAGAAATAGGAGCAGGAGTCGGCCATACGCCCCCTCGAGCCTGCTCCTCCTTTTAATACGATCATGGCTGATCTGATCATGGACTCGGTTCCACTTCCCTGCCCGTTCCCCAAAACCCTTTATTCCCTTATCACTCAAAAATCTGTCTATGTGATGATGATCAGGTAATCTGATTTTTGGTGACGCTGATTGAAGATAAACATTGCCCAGTGTTATGTAATGATGTGTGTATCGTCCCAGTACTTTAAATGTAATGTAAGCACTATGCCACACCGCTGTGGTGGGAAACCTGGTAGTACCTGCAACAGGTGCTATATAAGCCTGACCACCACACCTGAGAGGCACTCTGGAGCTGAACAATAAAGGACGAAGGTCACAGCAGTTAGATTTACATCAGACCGTGTGGAGTCAGTGATTTGTGTGCTACATACACCACACCCAGAACACCAGGGAGAACTCCCCCCATTAAATAGTGGCCATGGGACCTTTTGTGTCCACCTGAGAGAGCAGATGGGGACTCGGTTTAACGTCTCATCAAATGACAGCACCTCCGACAATGCAGCACTCCCTCAGCACTGAACCCACAACCTTTTGACTCGGAGGCAAGAGTGCTGCCCTCTGAGCCGCAGCTGACACTTGCTGGAATGTTTCTTGTTTGTCTCGTAAAGCAGCCCTGCCTGAGTGACAGCAGATGAGCCAGACAGGAGGATGATCAGCCAACCACGATAGCATCATGCACGACCAACACAGGATCCTTCAAAAGGAAATCAGTTACAAAGAGCAGCAGATTAGGTGGTCAGGTGAGGCGTGGGCTGGAATTGGAAGAAATTATCATGAAATATGGCCAATCGTTCTCAAAACCCCACTAGTTCACTCGTGTCCTTCAGGGAAGAAAAGCTAGACCATAGGAACAGGGGGGAGGCCATTTAGCCCCTCGAGCCTGTTCTGCCATTCAATGAGATCGTGGCTGATCTGTGCCTTAGCTTAATCCATTCACCATCGCTCCATATTCTATTATAGACGTTTGGAACTCTCTTCCACAAACGACAATTGATGCAATCAGAGATTGATAGCTTTCTGTTAACCAACGGTATTAAGGGATATGGTCCAAAGGCGGGTATGTGGAGTTAGGTCGCAGATCAGCCCGGATCTCATTGAATGGCGGAGGAGACTCGAGGGGCTGAATGGCCTCCTCCTGCTCCTATGGTCCTATGTTCCTAATATAGGAACAGGAAGAGGCCATCCAGCCCCTTGAGCCTGTTTCTGTCATTCAATTAGCTCATGGGCGATCTGTATCCTCACTCCATTTATCTGCCTTGGCTCCATAATCCCTTTATACCCTTGGCTGGCAGAAATCTATCGATCTCAGCTTTAAAATGATTCATTATTAACGGAGCTAGCATCGACAGTTCCGCGTGGCACCAGCTGTCGCCTGGCACCTTGCCCAGCTCGCTGCTCCTCCTCTGGGTCCAGACCCCGAGGTCCCCCCAAGGTCTGCGGCCCTGTTCTGTCGCCGTTACCGAAGTGGAGCGAGACTGTTGCGGTGCCCCAGGGTCAAGTTCCTGACCCCCCCGCCCCTGGCGGTTTTTCGGAGGGACAGGCAAGTTCTAGTATGGTTGCTGTGTGTCAGCGCGGCTGGGGGCACCCAGTGAGTGGGAGCTTTCGATGTCATATTTAAAATAATCTTCATTGAGCCGGCATCTGCTGCTTTTTGTGGGAGAGAGTTGCACACTTTCACCACCCTTTGCGCGAAGAATTGTTTCCTGGCTTCCCTCCCGAATATCCTGGCTCTGATTTTAAGGTTATGTTCCCTTGTCCTAGACTCTCCCACCAGCGGAAAAAGTATCTCTCTATCTATCCTATCAATTCCTTTCACAATCCTAAAAACCTCAATCACATTACACCCTAACCTTCTACAGTGCAGAGAACACATGCCGAGTGTATGTAATCTCTCCCCATCATCTAACCCTTGGAGCCCTGGGAATGTTCTGGTGACTCTGCGCTGCGCTCCTCCCAAGGCCGAGATATCCTTCCCGAGGTGCGGAGCCCAGAGATGTGCACAGTGCTCCAGGTGTGGTCTAACCAGGGCTTTGTGTAGCTGCAATAGTTCCTGTCACTATACCTGTGGTGATTCAAGGACGGGAAATCGGGGCGGTCCCGGCCTGCAAGACCATCAGCAGGCCGGGGCCATTGGAGGGAGCAGCGTGCGGTGGTATACCACTGCAGGGAGCAGCGCGTGCTGCTGCAGGAGGGCGATGGCTGCGAAGCCAGGTCGCTGATTGCAGTGCGGGCAGGTACAACAGGAGGGGCGAAGGAGCGGTGAAAGTTTGTAGAGGGAAGTGACCGGGGCCCAGGAGAGGCGTGAGTTTAGGGCCCAGAAGAGGCAAGGGCCCAGGGGGAGTACGGGCCAGCCCACACTGCGATATGTGCGCGCACTGGGTCCGTGCAGCAGAGCAGGTCTCCAGTCGTCCTGGTTAACCCTTGCCACTGGACCAAGACCTCGCTCTGTCAAGCCCGTGTGGTGGCTGGTGTGCAACGGTCACTCCACGTTAAAAAAATCCACGCACAGGCATCTTCCACCCTTCAGGATGTAGTTCAGGATCCGGAATATTAGGTCCTTCATTGAAACACCTGTGAACTCATCCCTTTTTGGCGTGGAAGCAAGTCATCCTTGATACGAGGGACCATTTTGATTATTTTTTGTGCCGGGTCACTACATTTTCGTGATCTGTGTAGCTGGACCCCTAAATCTCTCTGGATCTTCGCTGTCCCTCACTTTTCACCATTTAAATAATACTCGGATCTATCCATTTTTAGCTCCCAAATAGATGAGCTCGCATTTACCTGCGTTGAAATCCATCTGCCACAGTTCTGTCCACTCACTCAATCTATCAGCGTCTCTTTGTGATGTTATGCTCCTGTCTGCACTACTCACCGTACCACCAATCTTGGCATCATCGGTAAACTTGGCTATCTGGCTCTCTGTTGTGTTATCTAAGTCATTAATAAATATAGTGAATGGTTGAGGCTCCAGCACAGATCGTTGTGGGACTCCACTGGTCACTTTCTTCCATGGTAGTGTAGTAGTTATGTTACTGGTTAGATGCAGAGAGGCTGTTTCCCCTTATGGGGGAATCTAGAACAGGGGGCACAGTTTCAGAATAAGGGGTCGCCCATTTAAGACGGAGATGAGGGGCAATTTCTTCTCTCAGAGGGTCATGAATCTGTGGAATTCTCCGCCCCAGAGAGCTGTGGAGGCTGGGTCATTGAATATAATCAAGGTGGAGCTAGACAGATTCTTGAACTATAGGGGAGTCAAAGGTTATGGAGAGCAGGCAGGAAAGTGGAGCTGAGGCCAAGAATAGATCAGCCATGACCTTATTGAATGGCGGAGCAGGCTCAAGGGGCAGAATGGCCGACTCCTGCTCCTTTTTGTTATGTTCTTTTGGACTAGTACATCTAATAGGCGTGGACTAATAAGCCAGAGGATGTGGGTTCAAACCGCACTGTGGAACTTTGAGAATTTTATTTCTGCAAATATAAAACTAGTATCAGTAAAAAATGTTGGATGGCTGTAAAATGTAACAGTACTTTGGGGAAGGAAATCTGCTATCCTTACCCGGTCTGGCATATATGTGACTCCAGTTTCACATCAAAGTGGTTGACTCTTAACTGTCCTCTGAAAGTGTAATGTCTGTAAGCTTGTAATGTTTGTAGCTCCATACTGTGGATGTGGACGTATTGTGTACTACAACTACAGAGTTAATAATTAAACAGAAGCAGCAGTTCTGGAGGCTTCCAAGAGAGAGCTGCCTGCCATGTTAGGAAGCTGTGTGTGCTGTGCTCTGTGAATATATCACATTTGGTGGTGAGATGGGATTTTTCGGATGATTTAAAGCTGAAATTGTGTTGGTGAAGGATTCAGCCAGCTGACAGAGAGACTTTGGGAGCTTCTTTGTCTTTGGAAAAAGCTACAAAATCCGAGGTAAAATACAGCACACTGTGTGAATAGCTAGAAATTAAAATGGCAGCATCTGTAGGTTTAATGGGACATTTGGGTGAATATAGACACAACCGGGAATGTTTTAAAGTGTATGTGGATCGGCTAGAAATGTATTTCACTGCAAATAACATAATCGAAGTTCCAGAAAATGCAGTCCAGAAGCGGGCGATATTGGAACATAAGAAAGCGATCTTCTTATCGGAAGCTGGACCGGAATTGTTTGAAACGCTGGTAAATCTGCTTGTGCCTGACCGAGCCAAAGGACACGATGCTTAAAGAGATTTTAACGAAGCTGGAGCAGCACTATAACCCCAAGCCATTAGAAATTGCCGAAAGCTATCATTTCGGTATATGAAATCAAAAGGCTGATGAAGGTATCAGTGATTACACTGTAGCATTAAAAAAGCTATCTATTCACTGTAATTTTGGAAACTTTCAAAACCGAGTATTACGGGACCATTTTGTTTGTGGTCAGAAGAAAGTTATTGACGACGGATGACTTGACTTTTGAGATTGCTTGTCAGACAGCGAGGTCGATGGGCATGGCCAAACAATATTCCTGAGAATCTCATAATAATTACGGTCGTCAGTCAACCAAAGTGAATCGCCTACAAGTTCAAAATAAAAGGCGGTGGGGGGCCCAAAGTCTTAGAAACTGGAAATTCTAACAGAGCATTGAAGTTGTGTTCTAGGAGCCTGGGACAACACATTGCTCAAAATTGCCCATATGTGAAGGCAGAGTGTTTCTTTTGCAGAAAGACTGGGCATCTTGCAAAGGCATGCCGACTGAAGGATAAACCAGCTTCCAAAGCTATGAGTCCAGCATTCAAAGCTATGAGTAGACATCCCCAGAGAATACATAGCATGGAAGAACAACAATAGGATGTGGAGATGTTGGAGTTACATGTCATCAGGAGCACGAGGTTAACGGACAGCGATTTGGAAAGTATCAAGTGAAATACAAGGATCAATTTCAGAACTTGCCTCTATAGTAGTGAAAGGAGACAAGTCTGCCTTACTAGGAAGAAATTGGCTGAGCTCACTGAAGCTGGATTGGAGTAAGATTTGCTGTGTGGAAGCGAGATTTTCATCAACGGATGAGGTTATCAAGAAGTATCCGAAGGTGTTCTGCGAAACGGGCAGTCCGATCCAAGGCTTCAAGGCAGGTGTCAGGGTACAGAAGGACGCTAGATCGGTTTACTACAAGCCACGTTCCGTACCATCTGCACTCAAGGAGAAAGTTGAGCAAGAACTCAAAAGACTAGAGACTGAGAACATTATTTGTAAGATAGATCGATGTAATTGGGCTACACCCATTGTTGTTGTACCTAAATCCGATGGTAAGGTAAGGTTGTGTGGTGATTATAAGGTAACCATAAATCAGGTTCTAGAGGGTAACCTCCCCAATACATTGCTGAATATAGAAGATTTGTTCACAACACTGACAGGTGGTCAGATCTTCTCAAAACTGGATCTTACCAATGCCTACTTACAGTTTGAACTAGATGAGGAGTCCAAGTCATGTTTGACTATAAACACTCATCTAGGCCTATATCAATTTAATAGGCTACCATTTGGAGTGTCTTCCACCCCTGCCATATTCCGAGGGGTGATTAACCAGATTTTGCAAGGTATTGAAGAGGTACTATGTTATTTGGATGATGTACTAATTTCAGCACCAAATAGGCATATTCATAATAACATATTGAATGAAGTCCTCAAACGGCTAGAGAAGCACAGAGTACGAGTGTCTGCTCGTAAGTGTGAGTTATTTAAAAACTCAGTGGAGTACTTAAGGTACAGAGTAGACAAAGATGGGTTACATCCAACCATGGAAAAGCTGGATGCAATTAGAAATTCACACACTCCCAGGAATGTCACTGAACTTCATTCATTTTTGGGTCTTTTGAACTATTATGGGAAGTTCCTACCAAATGTGGCTACAGTATTACATCTATTGAAAAAAACAGGTCCATTGGAAGTGGTCAAAAAAATGCGATACAGCATTTAAGGAGTGTAAAAGTAAATTGGTAGAGAGCACCATGTTAGTTCACTATGACGTATCTCAAGAGATCAAGCTAGCATGTGATGCCTCTCCGTATAGAGTTAGGGCAGTAATCTCTCATGTATTAAGTAGTGGGGACGAGAGACCAATTGCTTTTGTTTCATACAATCTCAGTGCCAGTGAGAGTAATTATGCGCAAATTGAAAGGGAAGCTTTGGCACTAATTTTTGAGGTCAAGAAGTTTCACAAATACTTGTATGGTAGTAAGTTTACCATCATTACGGACCTTAAGCCCCTGACAGCAATCCTCCATCTAAAGTCCCCAGTTCCAACATTAGCTGCAGCCCGAATGCAGAGATGGGCTTTGATTTTGTCAGCATATACATATGACATTGAATACAGATGATCAGCTGATCATAGTAATGTTGATGCAATGTCTAGATTGCCTTCCCCATCCCAAGTTACACCCGATAGGGAAGAAGTGTTTTATTTTTCGTACATTGATGAACTGCTAGTCACAGCTGAAGAGATTGGTAGAGCAACCAAACGTGACCCAGTGATGTCAAAGGTGTATGAGTATATTGAAAATGGCTGGCCAAACCAGGAAACAGACAAAGATATTCATCCTTTCTTTAGTCGAAGGAATGAAATATCAGTCGATAAAGATTGTATCATGTGGGGTGCAGGAGTGGTTACACCAAATAAATTCAGGTCCAAATTATTAGGAGACCTCCATGACCAGCACCTGGGAATGTGCTTGACCAAGAGTTTTGCATGCAGTTATTTATGGTGGCCAGGTCTTGATAAAGATATAGAGTACATCGTGAGTCAGTGTACGACATGTCAATCGGTAAGCAAGCAACCACCACCAGTACCATTAAGCCATGGTGTGGCAAAGGCTACATAATGATTTTGCTGAGTTAGAAGGACAACAATTGTTCATTGTGATTGATAGCCATTCGAAGTGGGCTGAGATGTTCCCAATGTGGAAAATAATAACAAGTAAAACATTGGACATTTTACGAAGATTATTTTCTTCATTTGGCCTCCCAGAAGAAATTGTTTTGGATAATGGACCACAATTTCGTTCAGAAGAATTTGCACAGTGCATGAGCAAAAATGGTGTGAAACATACCAAGGTTCCACCATACCATCCTGCTTTGAATGGTGCAGCAGAGCGCACTGTACAAATTGTAAAACGTGCTTTCATAAAACAAATGTTAGATCCAAATCCAAGGAAACGACAGTTGTCATTGGATCACAAATTGGCTAATTTTTTGATTACATATCAAAATACTCCTCATACAACTACTGGTAGAACACCAGCAGAGTTGTTTCTCAAATGACAGCCAGGAACCAGATTCTCATTGTTAAAACCAAATTTGGCACAGTCCATAGAAGAGACACAATAAAGACAGAAAGAGAATCATGACAGAGGTAGAGTAAAAAAGAGAAGAGCGAAATTAAATCAGAAGGTGAGAGTGAAAAACCATCACCATAAATGGTTAAAGTAGTTACCAGGAAGAGTGGTGAAGATATGTGGTCCTCGCACACATTTGGTCAAGATGTTTGATGATGGACAAGTTAGGTTTGTTCATATTGATCATATTTTACCTGCAGACATGGAAGGAGTTGAAGGTGGGAATGATTCAATTATTTCTGACTCATCAGATAGTTTTGATATACCAGCAGCATATCCTAAATCCAATGTACTGGAAACAAATCCAAGAGAAAATCAGAATGAAAGTCTGAGTCCGAGTCGGGAAAACAAAGAGCATGAAGTTAGAGAGAGTTCAAATGAAAATCAAGGAAATTCCGTGGAGGAAAACATTCCTCAGGATGAGCCTCAAAGGAGTTTAGATTCTACACCATGTTTGGAAGGTTCTGTTCGAGAGTGAAGGTATCCTCTTCGAAACAGAAAACAAGTGGTTAAGTTAAATTTGTAAATATGGAAAAAAAATAAGTCTATATCCTGTGTTATGTATAAACATGCAAGTTATGTATGATGTTGTTACAATAACTTCTTCATTAAGGAGGGAGAAGTGTAATGTCTGTAAGCTTGTAATGTTTGTAGCTCCACACTGTGGATGTGGACATACTGCAACTATAGAGTTAATAATTAAACAGAGGCAGCAGTTCCGGAGGCTTCCAAGAGAGAGCTGCCTGCCATGTTAGAAGCTGTGTGTGCTTGTGCTCTGTGAATATATCAGAGAAAGTGGCCTAGCAAACTGCACAGTGGTTCAAGATAGAAGGCCCACCACTATGTTCTCAAGGGCCACTAGGGATGGGCAATAAATGCCGGCCTTGCCGGCGACGCCCACACCCTGAGAACCTATAAAATAAAAAGGCCTACACGTGATTCCAGTCCCACTGTGTAATAAGAACATGGCAATTAGGAG
Organism: Pristiophorus japonicus; assembly: GCF_044704955.1. Classification (NCBI taxonomy): domain Eukaryota; kingdom Metazoa; phylum Chordata; class Chondrichthyes; family Pristiophoridae; genus Pristiophorus; species Pristiophorus japonicus. The sequence goes on along the minus strand of NC_091991.1, from coordinate 5,824,052 downwards.
CAGGAGTAGACCATTCGGCCCCTTGAGCCTGCTCCGCCATTCAGTGAGATCATGGCTGATCTTCGACCTCAACTCCACTTGCCCGCACTATCCCCATATCCCTTGATTCCCTTAGTATCCAAAAATCTGTCGATCTCTGCCTTGAATATACTCAACGACTGAGCATCCACAGCCCTCTGGGGGAGAGAATTCCAAAGATTCACCACCCTCTGAGTGAATAAGTTTTTCCTCATCTCAGTCCTAAATAGCAGACACCTTATTCTGAGACTGTGACCCCTGGTTCTAGACTCCCCAGCCAGTCAAACCCTGACTTTTAATCACCTCTGCAATGAGCTAGCAAGCTATTCAGTTATCATCATCATCATATGCAGTCCCTCGAAATCGAGGAAGACTTGCTTCCACTCTAAAAGTGAGTTCTCAGGTGGCTGAACAGTCCAATACGGGAATTACAGTCTCTGTCACAGGTGGGACAGACAGTGGTTGAGGGAAGGGGTGGGTGGGGAGTCTGGTTTGCCGCACGCTCCTTCCGCTGCATGCGTTTGATTTCTGCATGCTCTCGGCGATGAGACTCGAGGTGCTCAGCACCCTCCCGGATACACTTCCTCCACTTAGGGCGGTCTTTGGCCAGGGACTCCCAGGTGTCAGTGGGGATGTTGCACTTTATCAGGGAGGCTTTGAGGGTGTCCTTGAAACGTTTACTCTGCCCACCTGGGGCTCACTTGCCGTGTGGGAGTTCCGAGTAGAGCACTTGCTTTGGGAGTCTCGTGTCGGGCATGTGAACAATGTGGCTGGTCGACCCAGCGGAGCTGGTCGAGTGTGGTCAGTGCTTCGATGCTGGGGATGTTGGCCTGATCGAGGACACTAACATTGGTGCATCTGTCCTCCCAGGGCATTTGCAGGATATTGCGCAGACATCGTTGGTTGTACTTCTCCAGTGATTTGAGATGTCTCTGAGCCATACAGGAGGGCGGGTATCACTACAGCCCTGTAGACCATAAGCTTGGTGCAAACTTGAGGGCTTGATCTTCGAACACTCTCTTCCTCAGGCGGTTGAAGGCTGCGCTGGCGCACTGGAGGCGGTTTTAGACTTTGTCATCGATGTCTGCCCTTGCTCATAATAGGCTGTCGCGGTATGGAAAGTGCCCCACGTTGCCCAGGTTCATGTCGGCCATGGTCTTGACCAGCGGATCCACTACAGACCTAATCAACATCCGGATCGGGGTCAAGCAACACTGCGTCATTGTGCCAACCCTCTTCTCGAGCTTCCTCGCTGCAATGCTCCACCTCACACTCAACAAGCTCCCCGCTGGAGTGGAACTAAACTATAGAACCAGTGGGAACCTGTTCAACCTTCGTCCCATCCTCTGTCGTCGAACTACGTGGACGATGCTTGCGTCTGCGCACATTCAGAGACTGAACTCCAAGTCATCGTCAACATCTTCACCGAGGCATACAAAAGCTTGGGCCTTGCATTAAACATCCTTAAGACAAAGGTCCTCCACCAACCTGACCCTGCAATACAGCGCTGCCCCCCAGTTGTCAAGATCCACTCAGTTATAAAAAGCAATTGGGTCAGGCAATAAGTGCCACTGTTGCCCATATCATGGGAACACAAAGAAACAGTCTGCAACCTTTCCAGCAACACCTCTTGAATGCAAGGACTGCAGTGTTGGAATATGCCGTGCTTGAGCATCTATTATTATGCGGGCAATAAGAACCTTAATTAGCATTCTGCTTGGTCTGTGCTGAAGAAACCTTCCTTGAGCACAAATTTGGCAGCTTGTGAGAAATGGGCAGTAACCCAAGAGTATTAAATGCGTACGGCTTAATACCAACAGTAATTCCTTGCTGTGTTTGCATCCCACCCAGTGGGTGAGGCATCTGCTATGTGCACCTCTCAGACTGAAGCCTAGGGTAGCCAGCAAAGGGCTGGTGGAGACCTCCATTCTGCAAGCATTGTTGGTGCCAGCACTGAACTGAGGTGACTTTGTGCTACAATCCAAGTCAGCTCATTGTAAAACGGAAGCACGGCATTCCTGTTGGGCAGCGTATGCTGTTAATGAAGCCCACAACCGAAGGGCAGGATTATATATCACCAGCAGCTCTTAAAGGGCCGCTGATCAACTTTAGGAGGGAACTGGCTCAACATTCTAAATATGTTGTAACAACAACAACTTGCATCAAAGCACTGACCACACACGATCAGCTCCGCTGGGCGGGCCACATTGTCCGCATGCCAGACACGAGACTCCCAAAGCAAGTGTTCTATGCGGAGCTCCTTCACGGCAAGCGAGCCAAAGGTGGGTAGAGGAAACGTTACAAGGACACCCTCAAAGCCTCCCTGACAAAGTGCAACATCCCCACCGACACCTGGGAGTCCCTGGCCAAAGACCGCCCTAAGTGGAGGAAGTGCATCCGGGAGGGCGCTGAGCACCTCGAGTCTCGTCGCCGAGAGCATGCAGAAACCAAGCGCAGGCAGCGGAAGGAGCGTGCGGCAAACCAGTCCCACCCATCCTTTCCTTCAATGACTATCTGTCTCACCTGTGACAGGGACTGTGGTTCTCGTATTGGAGTGTTCAATCACCGAAGGATTCATTTTTAGAGTAGAAGCAAGTCTTCCTCGATTCCGAGGGACTGCCTAGAATGATGATGATGCATTTATATAGCGCCTTTCACGTAGCAAAATGTCACAAGACTCTTCACAGGAGCATTATAAAACAAAGTTTGGCACCTGTAATGTATGTACCTGTGATTATGCTCGCAGTTTTGTAGAGCTGTTGCAGTCTTCCGCGAGAGGTGGGCACCGGAGGGACTAGAGTGCAACATTTCAACAGTGAACAGAATTTTAATTTGATTTGTTAAAGTTCCCTTTAGTTGGTGATTTGTGGGTTCTAGTGTCCCTTTAATAAGGAGGCACTCAGCTTTATCTGTTTATTTTAAAATAGTTGTAGAGCTGTTGCATTGTGAGTGGCTTAGCCAGTCACTTGATGTTCACAAGACTCAATAAAACCCCAGCCAGTTGAGTCTGGGTCATCCACGATGAGGTATGCAGTGGTGAGCCTGGTGAATGAACTGGTAATGTGTAGTGTGATTGTTAAACCTTTGTTAATAAACCAACTAGTTCTTAATAGCAATGTGTTGCGATGAATTCTTAAGCAAAGAACCCATAGAGCAAGTACATTACATCACTGAGCCACATCAGGACAGGTGATAAAGAGCTAGGTTCAAAGGAGTGTATTGAAGGAGGAGAGAGAGGTGGAGGCAGAAAGGTTTAGAGGAGGGGGGGAGGAATTGCAGAGTTTAGGGGAAGCGAGGTACAAAAGCAGATGGGGTCCAGGTTTAAGGAATTGAGTTGGGCGCTCTCCTTCTCTTCTGTTGCAACCAGCATTCCCGCTAAGCTGCGCGGTCACGTGCTCGAGCAGCGGTCCGAAGGTCCCACGCGGGCGGCTCACCGGCTTTCACGTTGAAGAAACCGCGCATTCCGCGAAAATTTGAATGGGCCGCTGCCAGTTAAAGGGACCGAACCTTACAATAAAAACAAGAGGGGAGCATAGGTTGCAACCCCCGCGTAATCCCCTCCTCCCCTTCGCGGAGAACCAGCGGGGACCCGGTATTACCTGCGGTGTTGTCGCAGGTCTCCACCGTTTCCCTGGTGGACTCTGCCAGTCCCCACTTGGGGTCACGGCGGGAGACTTGAGGGGGCAGCTCCCGTGGATTTTCATGTCCACTGTCTGTACGCGTCTGAACATATTAACATGAAAACAGGGAAACACCAAAGAAGCACAGAAGTTGCTGCAGATAAGCCCGTCCCGTTTAAAAGCAAGAACTTGTATTCATATAGCACCATCTGCAACTTCAGGATGCACTTGTTTAGGCTTTTAAAAGAATAAAAAGAAAGACTTGCATTTATATAGCACCTTTCATGACCTCCGGAAGTCCCAAAGCACTTTGCAGCCAATTGAAAACTTTTTATGAAGTGTAGTCACTGTTGTAATGGAGGAAATGCAGCAGCCAATTTGCACACAGCAAGCTCCCACACACAGCAATGTGATATCGACGTGATCATCTGTTTTAGTGATGTTGATTGAGAGATAACTATTGGCCAGGTTACCGGGGCTAACTCCCCTGCTCTTCTTTGAAATAGTGCCATGGGATCTTTTTCCATCCACCTGAGAGAGCAGACCGGGGCTTCCACGAATGAGACAACAGCACTAGAAACTGACCTTTATGAACCTCAAAGCCCACAAAATTCAAACAGGGCAAAGCAGTGAAAAAGAAATATAAGCTCGAATAAGAGTGATTTGCCTGGGCTTTTAGGGCTGAATTGCCTTGGATTTGACAACTGAGCCAAAGGCAAATGAGCCAAAGCTGGGCAGCGGGAACGTTACAAGGACACCCTCAAAGCCTCCCTGGTGAAGTGCGACATCACCACTGACACCTGGGAGTCCCTGCCAAAGACCACCCTAAGTGGAGAAAGTGCATCCGGGAGGGTATTGAGCTCTTCGACTCTCAACACTGCCAACGTGAAGAGGTCAGGCGCAGGCAGCGGAAGGAGCGTGCGTCAAATCAGTCCCACCCCTTCCCCCGATGATTGTCTGTCCCACCTGTGACAGAATCTGTGGCTCTCGTGTTTAGCTACCAAAGAACTCACTTTAGGAGCGGAAGCAAGTCTTCCTCGATTCCGAGGAACTGCCTATGATGATGATGATGGACAACTGAGTCCATGATCAGATCAGCCATGGAGCAGGCTCGAGGGGCCGTATGGCCTACTCCTGCTCCTATTTCTTATGTTCTTATATTCTTATGTAACTCTGTTACAGACGATGCCAGCTTGATATTGCAATGGATTCAGCCAGCCTCCACTCACCATTTCATTTTCCATTGCATCATCATCATCATAGACAGTCCCTCGGAATCGAGGAAGACTTGCTTCCACTCTAAAAGTGAGTTTGCAGGTGACTAAACAGTCCAATATGGGAATTACAGTTTCTGTCACAGGTGGGACAGACAGCGGTTGAGGGAAGGGGTGGGTGGGACTGGTTTGCCGCACGCTCCTTCCGCTGCCTGCGCTTGGTTTCTGCATGCTCTCGGCGACGAGACTCGAGGTACTCAGCGCCCTCCCGGATGCACTTCCTCCACTTAGGGCGGTCTTTGGCCAGGGACTCCCAGGTATCAGTGGGGATGTTGCATTTTATCAGGGAAGCTTTGAGGGTGTCCTTGAAACATTTCCTCTGCCCACCTGGGGCTCGCTTGCGTGGAGGAGTTCCGAGTAGAGCGCTTGCTTTGGGAGTCTCATGTCTGGCATGCGAACAATGTGGCCCGCCCAACGGAGCTGGTCGAGTGTGGTCAGTGCTTCGATGCTGGGGATGTTGGCCTGGTTGAGGACGCTAACGTTGGTGCGTCTGCCCTCCCAGGGGATTTGTAGGATCTTGCGGAGACATCGCTGGTGGTATTTCTCCAGCGACTTGAGGTGTCTACTGTACATGGTCCATGTCTCTGAGCCATACAGGAGGGCGGGTATTACTACAACCCTGTAGGCCATTGCACTCCCACCATGGCAACATCTTATAGTCTTTTCTAATTTGCTCTGGGGATGTGAGCATCGCTGGCGAGGCAGTATTCACCGGCTATCCCTGAGAGTAAAGCACCATAGGAAATGGACTCTTCTAATACACGTGGAAAAACCATCCAGGATCCTGTCACAGGCACATATTTTCTTCGTTTTCATTGAAAATGACAACAAAATGTCAGCTGTGGCTCAGTGGGCAGCACACTCGCCTCTGAGTCAGAAGGTTGTGGGTTCAAGTCACACGCCAGAGACTTGAGCACAAAAATCTAAGCTGACACTCCCAGTGCAGTGCTGAGGGAGTGCTGCACTGTCGGAGGTGCCGCCTTTTGGATGAGACGTTAAACCGAGGCCCCGTCTGCCTTCTCAGGTGGACGTCAACGATATTTCAAAGAAGAGCAGGGGAGTTATCCCCGATGTTCTGGGGCCAATATTTATCCCTCAATCAACATAACAGAAACAGATAATCTGGTGATTATCACATTGCTGTTTGTGGGAGCGCTCTACACGGCAACGGCAAGTGAGCCCCAGGTGGGCAGAGAAAATGTTACAGGGACACCCTCAAAACCTCCTTGATAAAGTGTAACATCCCCACTGACACCTGAAAACCCCTGGCCAAAGACCACCCTAAGTGAAGGAAGTGCATCCGGGAGGGCGCTGAGCACCTCGAGTCTCGTCGCCGAGAGCATGCAGAAACCAAGCGCAGGCAGCGGAAGGAGCGTGCGGCAAACCTGTCCCACCCACCCCTTCCCTCAACCACTATCTGTCCCACCTGTGACAGAGACTGTAATTCCCACATCACTATTCGAGTGTAAGCAAGTCTTCCTCGATTTCGAGGGACTGCCTATGATGATGATGATGGTTTGTGGGAGCTTGCTGTGCGCAAATTAACTGCTGCGATTCCCGCATTACAACAGTGACTGTACTGCAAAAAATACTTCATTGGCTGCAAAGTGTGTTGGGACGTTCTGGGGTAGTGAAAGGCATTTTGGAAAAGTGGGATACCACAGGGATCAGTGCTGGGGCCCCAGCTATTCACAATATATATAAATGATTTGGATGAGGGAACCGGATGTAATATTTCCAAGTTTGCTGACGACACAAAACTAGGTGGGATTGTGAGTTGTGAGGAGGATGTAAAGACCCTGCAAGGCGATTTAGATAGGTTGAGTGAGTGGGCAAACACATGGCAGATGCAGTTACCCACTTGGGTAGGAAAAACATAAGGACAAAGTATTATTTAAATGGTGATGGCTTGGGAAGTGTCGATGTACAGAGGGACCTGGATGTCCTCGTACACCAGTCATTGAAAGTAAACATGCAGGTGCAGCAAGCAGTGAGGAAGGCAAATGGTATGTTGGCCTTCATTGCAAGAGAATTTGAGTACAGGAGCAAGGATGTCTTACTATAGTGATACAGGGCCTTGGTGAGACCACACCTGGAGTATTGTGTGCAGTTTTAGTCTCCTTATCTAATGTTACGTTTAGAATAACTCCACAAGACTGTATATCTTAAGCTCAAACTGTTATGACCTTGGTCTCTTTATTGTAACTCCAGAGTGAGGAAACATCATAGTCGACTGCCTTTTATACCTATTTGCACGAGGTGTGCAGGTGACCCTTGGGTCTCCCACAGGTGCGCCCCCTGGTGGCAAGTCTTGCACATTGGTAATGTTTACATACATAACACCTAAGGAAGGATATACTTGCCGTAGAGGGAGTGCAGGGAAGGTTCACCAGACTGATTCCTGGGATGGCAGGACTATCGTATGAGGAGAGATTGGGTCGACTCTGCCTGTATTCACTAGAGTTCAGAAGAATGAGAGGGGGTCTCATTGAAACATATAAAATTCTGATGGGGCTGGATAGACTGGATGCGGGGAGGATGTTTCCCCGGGGCTGGGAAGTCTAGAACAAGGGGTCACAGTCTCAGGATACGGGGGAGGAAATTTAGGACCGAGATGAGGGGAAATGTTTTCACTCAGAGGGTGGTGAACCTGTGGAATTCTCTACCACAGAAGGCTGTGGAGGCCAAGTCACTGAATATATTTAAGAGGGAGATAGGTAGATTTCTAGACACAAAAGGCATCAAGGGGTATGGGGAAAAAGGGGAATGTGGTGTTGAGATAGAGGATCAGCTATGATCATATTGAATGGCGGTGCAGACTCAAAGGGCCGAATGGCCAATACTGCTCCTATTTTTTATATTTCTATGTTTCTAAGTCTTTCTTTGACAAACAGCAGTTTGGGAATAAAGCTGCCTCCCTCAATCAATCTGTCTCGTGTGCATCCTGCTCGTCACATTGAAAAAAACACAACAGAAATGCAAAACAGTAAGGGCCCGGATTCAATTCTAGTATTTGTAGAAGCCTGCACCGGAGGCAGAAACTCGGCGGGATTGAGATAGAAAATCTATATGCGAGGCAGCTGTCGCCTGAGCTGTGGGTATTCGCTGAATAGGCGGGTTATCCCACAGCCCCTTATCTGCTGGTGTAATGATGTGAATCTTGTTCTGCGATAGACCTGCAAATGCTGCGTATTTAATAACAGACAGGCTGATCGACCTGCATTGTTTGGGCATTAGTAATGTAAAGGACTTGGAGCTTATTCTTTAAAAAAACAGCTGCGATGGCACAGCAGTCTGGGGGCTGCATTTGTTCCTGTGAATGGACCCGTGATGCCTGTGTGGATGAAATGTATTTTTGAAGTGTAGTTTGTCGGGATTTGTCGGGGGCCTGTCGTGCTGTGACAACATTAGGGAGCACTGTTATTGAGATGTCCGCCCTCTTGACTCCAAACTGTTTGCATCCTTGCAACAGTTAATTTCAAAAGAAAGAAATGGCTTGCATTTATATAGCGCCTTTCACAACCTCAGGATGTCCCAAAGCGCTTCACAGCCAATGAAGTACTTTTTGAAGTGTATCCACTGTTGTAATGTAAGAAACGCGGCAGCCAATTTATGCACAGCAAGCTCCCATAAACAGCAATGTGATAACGACCAGATAATCTGTTTTGGTGATGTTGGTTGGAACTTTGGCCCGAGGACACAGGGGAGAACTCTCCTGCTCTTCTTTGAAATAGTGCCGTGGGATCTTTAACATCCACCTGAGAGAGCGGACAGGGCCTCGATTTAACGACTCATCCAAAGATGGCACCTCCGACAGTGCAGCACTCCCTCAGCACTGCACTGGGAGTGTCAGCCTAGATTGAAGTGCTCAAGTCCCTGGAGTGAGACTTGAACCCACAACCTTCTGACCTAGAGGCAAGGGTGCACATTTCATGGCAAGTATATTATTCGTTGCAATCTGCTTTACATTTCTGATAATCTGGCGCAAACAATATTACCCTTATGGAACTATTTGTTTTAACATAGAAACATAGAAAATAGGTGCAGGAGTAGGCCATTTGGCCCATCGAACCTGCACCACCATTCAATAAGATCATGGTTGATCATTGAATTGTAGATGAACCTCAAGAGATAAAGATAATGAAGGTGAAAGTTCAATGTTGGTACCTGTGTTTGATTGAGTGGCGAGCTTGATTAAGTCCATGTTTGGAGAGCACGCTCCATAGCTGCAGACATGGCTGATTGTAAAATAGCTCGTGAAGCAGTTTCATTTACAGGGGATTAAACGAGCATGTCATCTTTTTAAAAGGATGAGTGAATCTAAAGGAAAGGCTCTTTTTGGCAGAGGATAAAAGCAAACAAAAGAAAAGGCAACGAGATAAAAAACCAACAATCAAAACAGACACCGTCTCAGCAGCACTTTTAGACATTGTATGTCGAGACCTTTATGTGAACCCAGCATTGAAAACATAAAACCAGCAGTGACAGTCTGCCCAGAACTCTGTAAACGCTGTATAGAAACAATATGCTGCATCTAATGGTACAATTGTTGCCATATGATATTTATAATTCATTTTTCAGGATGTCAGCATCGCTGGCAAGGCCGGTATTTATTGCCAGTCCCTAATTAAAGAAAAAAAGACTTGCATTTCTATAGCGTCTTTCACGGCCTCAGGACGTTCCAAAGCGCTTTACAACCAATGAAGTACTTTTGGAGTGCCATCATTGTAGGCAGTCCCTCGAAACGAGGATGACTTGCTTCCACGCCGAAAACGGATCAATTCACAGGTGTTTCAATGATATTCCGGATCCCGAACTACATCCTGAAGGGTGGAAGATGCCTGTGCGTGGATTATTTTAACGTGGGGTGACCGTTGCACATCAGCCACCACACGGGCTTGACAGAGCGAGGTCTTGGTCCAGTGGCGAGGGTTAACCAGGACGACTGGAGACCAGCTCTGCTGCACGGACCCAGTGCGCGCACATATCGCAGTGTGGGCTGGGCCCGTGCTGCCCCTGGGCCCTCGCCTCTTCTGGGCCCTGAACTCGCGTCTCTCCTGGGCCCCGATCACGTCCCGCTACAATCTCTCACCGCTCCATCGCCCCGACCTCGCCGCTCCTGCTGTACCTGTGTGTAGTCACTGTTGAAATGTAGGAAACGAGGCAGCCAATTTGTGCACAGCAAGCTCCCACAAACAGCAATGTGAAAATGACCAGATAATCTGTTTTTTTACTGATGTTGATTGAGGGATAAATATTGGCCCCAGGACACCGGGGATAACTCCCCTGCTGTTCTTTGAAATAGTGGCCATGGGATCTTTTACATCCACCTGAGAGCAGACGGAGCCTCAGTTTAATGTCTCATCCGAAAGGTGGCACCTCCGACAGTGCAGCACTCCCTCAGCACTGCACTGGGAGTGTCAGCCTAGATTTATTTGCTCAAGTCTCTGGAGTGGGGCTTGAACCCACAACCTTCTGACTCAGAGGCGAGAGGGCTGCCCACTGAGCCCTGAGAAGTTGGTTGTGGGTGAACTGAGTGGCTTGCTCGGCTACTTTCAGAGGGGAGCTAAGAGACAAGCAGTGTGGGAGTGGAGTTAGACACAGGCCCAGACTAGGAAAGGACGTTAGGTGTTTACGACAAATCCGACAGCTTCTTGGTCACGTTTAATGTCACTGAAATTGTTTCAACTTAATTTAAATTCTCCACCTGCCGCGGTTTGCATTTGACCTCGCGTTAGCTGAGATTATTAGTCCAGGCCTCTGGATTACTAGTGCGGTAATCTAACCACTGTACTACCTTATCCCACCCCCACCCTCTCCCCTCCTTTATCCTACAGTCAAAACAGTTCTGTTAATTTTTTATAGGATTATGTTAACTTCCGACAAAAAAGTTTGTATTCCACGTTAAATGTGTCCGCAATGTACTTTGGTTGAGGACCTTAGCATTACATAAGAGCCACATCTTAAACCCACTGTCAGCTTTCAGTTTCCGAGCACTGAATAGTACGATGATGACCTTGTATTTCTGTAAACCTGAATGACATTGGTCAAGGTTAACAGGTATACAATGATAGTATTAATGCCAAGCTCAGCTGAATCATGTCATTAATATAATTACTGCTGTGGTGACAGACCCTGAGAGAACACAAACTCATATCTTGCTGGCAGCTGTGCAGTGTCGCAGGTAATGATGCATAAAAAGGAAGTGCAGATGGCTAGTCTTCCCCCATTTACTTACAACGACTCATTGGAGCGATCCAATTGGATCACATTATTGCATGACTTGCATGTGACGTCATGCTGACGGAAGACTTTTGCGCCTCGTTTGTTGGTATGCTGGCCTTTATTACAAGAGGATAGGTTCTTATTGTCGGAGGCAAACCAGTTGGGTTTTACAACAACCTGACAGCTTCATCGTCACTGAGTGATACCAACTTTTTAATTTCCAATTCCGACACAGACACGATGGGCCGAATTGCCTCCTTCTGTGCCGTAAACCTCTAATTCTATGATTTAAATGGAATTCAAATTCTCAAACCACCATGGTGGGATTTGAATTTATCCTCTGGATTACTCATCCAGTAACATAACCATTACACTACACTAAGAATCACTGAAAGTTAACATGCAGGCACAGCAAGCAATTAGGAAAGCAAATGGTATGTTGGCCTTTATTACAAGAGGATTTGAGTATAAGAGTAAAGACGTCTTACTGCAATTATACAGGGCCCTGGTGAGACCACACCTGGAGTATTGTGTACAGTTTTGGTCTCCTTACCCAAGGAAGGATATACTTGCCATAGAGGGAGTGCAACGAAGGTTCACCAGACTGATTCCTGGGATGGGGGCATTGTCCTATGAGGAGAGATTGAGTAGACAAGGTCTATATTCTCTCGAGTTTAGAAGAATAAGGTGATCTCATTGAAACATACAAAATTCCCACAGGGCTTGACAGGGTAGATGCAGGGAGAATGTTTCCCCCGGGCTGGGGAGTCTAGAACCAGGGATCACAGTCTCAGGATAAGGGGTTGGTCATTTAGGACTGAGATGAGGAGAAACTTCTTCACTCAGAGGGTGGTGAATCTTTGTAATTCTCTGCCCCAGAGGGCTGTGGAGGCTCAGTCTTTGAGTATATTCAAGACAGAGATCGATAGATTTTTGAATATTAAGGGAATCAAGGGATATGGGGATAGTGCAGGAAAGTGGAGTTGAGGTAGAAGATCAGCCATGATCTTATTGAATGGCGGAGCAGGCTCGAGGGGCCGAATGGCCGACTCCTGCTCCTAATTCTTATGGTCTTATGTTTCCTTCCCAGTGGTGGGGGAGGGGAAGGTTTTCATTTTCTCCAACAGTGGTAAACTCAAAGTTGTGTGTCCACTGCCTGTTATACAACAACAACTTGCATTTATACAGCGCCTTTACATAGTAAAACGTCCCAAGGTGCTTCACAGGAGCGATTATCAGACAAAATTTGACACTGAGTCACAGAAGGAGATATTGGGACAGGTGACCAAAAGCTTGGTCAAAGAGGTAGGTTTTAAGTAGCGTCTTAAAGGAGGAGAGGAAGAGGTGGAGAGGTTTAGGGAGCGAGTTCCGGAGCTTAGGGGCTCAGTGGCTGAAGGCACAGCCGCCGATGGTGAAGCGATGAAAATCAGGGATGCTCAAGAGGGCAGAATTAGAGGAGTGCAGACATCGCGGGGAGTTTGGGGGCTGAAGGAGATTACAGAGATAGGCAGGGGCGAGGCCACGGAAGGATTTGAACACAAAGATGAGAATTTTAAAATTGAGGCATTGTTACACTGGGAGGCCAATGTAGGTGAGCGAGCACCGGGTGGTGGGTGAACGGGATACTGTTTCCTCTGCAGAGTGGGTATAGTGTTAGAAATCAGGGGTGTATATGGTTATACGATGTGAAAAATGCTGTGTTTACATTGTGTTGAACTGTAGATGAGGTGTCTCCTCTGACTGGTATTAGATGTTTAGAAATGCTAATGTTTTGGATCCCTGCTGAGATGTTATAGCATTCTGCAATATGACAACCATTATTTGTGGTTTTCAAGTTAAGACTTCAACTTTGTTTATGTATCTTTAAGACAATGTATAATAGAAAGACTTAGAATGGATGGAAGTTGGAGGAATTAACGTAAGCAATTTGCTGTATCATAAAGGAGATAATGACCCCAAAGCGAGCAGTTTTCCGGTTTGGGCCTCGTGATTGTACCTGAGCGGATAGGAACAAGAGAGATAAGACACAAATTTCAAAGGAAGAAACCCTGAGAAATTATAAACAGAAGAAACCTGTGAACAAAAACATGACACATCCTTAGGGATGGCTTTGATTCAAGATCGAGACAAAGAACTCGAAGCTCCATTGGGTATTGAGTTTTTAGGGGAACCTCTATGGGGGACCTCAAAAGGTCTTGTCAATATTCCTTTTTGGGTCCACCCCTAAAAAGAGAATATAAGGGACACCTAGAGAGCTTTCCAGGGCAGACGGTGGAGGTGAGAGCGATACAGAAGTTGGGCTGGTCGAACACTCTTCGAGTGATCACATACTTACTGAAGGAGGCTCCAGACCAAAGGAAGAGAAGACGCTCGGAGAACTGCTCACGTGCACTAACCATTTGTCCGATTGGATTGGTACCAGCTACTTGTCACGATCGTATGTTTTGCTGTATAACTAATGTGTTATAGTCCATCTTAAACTCTGATTGAACACAATATACCCACCATATTTGTTTACGGTCGATCCTGATTATTAAAATGACCAGTGATAGCCTTAAACCTGACTATTTCTAACAGTACGACAAGTGCCTGTTCTGCACTGACCGCCTGGTGGTGAAAGTGAAGATCTAACCCCACACTCCTACAAGTGTCAGCTTGGCTCAGTTGGTGGCACTCTTGTCAATGAATCCGAAGGTTATGAGTTGAAACCACACTGCGAGTTTGAGCATGTAATCTAAGCAGACAGTGCAGCACTGAGGGAATGCTGCATTGTTAGAGGTGCCGTCTTTTGGGTGAGATGTTAAACTGAGACCCATCTGGCTTCCCAAGTGTGTGTGAAGGTTCCCATGGCACTGTTCAAAGAGGGACAGGGAGTTGTCTTAACCAACATTCCTCGCTAGACCAACACCACTAAAAATAGATGATCTGATCATCCATTCAATTACTATTTATGGGAGCTTGTTGTTGCAAATTAGCTGCTGCATTTTTGCCAACATAAAAACAGTGACATGCAATTTGAAAGTCGTTCACGGGCTGTAGAGTGCTTTAGGATATCCTAAGGATGTGATAAGGTGCTATCTTTATAACTGAATGTAAGGGTCTTGATAAAAAAACCAAAGGGGTGAAAATTCAGTCGGGGGCTAATTTGGGCGCTAATGGTGACGGGGTGCCAGGAAATGGTTTGCATCTGCAGCCGCAAAATTCACCAGCTGGGCCCTGAGGGTGGGGCGGGGCCCTAGGGGAGGCGTTGCACACCTCTCTCAGGGCGCTAGGCCGGCTGGGCAACTCAAAATCCCCGAGCTAAAGAACTGGCCTCAGAGCGCCCTGAGAGAGGCTTCCCTGGGGGAAAACAATCAGCCAAAAAAAACCATCAAAAACATTCCCGATACATTACATAAACATAAATCACAGAAATAAAATCATGAAAAACAATCACACGTTCCTTCCCTCACCGCTGCCGCTACAGCTCGGACCGCCTGCGTTCCCAGCCGGTCCCACTAGGGGGCGCCGCAGGGCACTACGGGTCCCCCAGAAAACAAACTTAAGAATGGTGTCGCAACCGGGGTGGGGGGTCGTTGCACACAGGCTCGCCTGTCCCGGGCGGTACTGCTCCGCGCCCCCGTAAACCCGGCCCCGAATATCCCAGCGGGACGCTGGGAGCTGGCCGCCCGCCCAGAAACGCTTCCCGTTGCCATTGCCGCCGCTCCGGGCTGCAAACGGAAGTGGCAACGGACCGAGTTTCCACCCCCAACAAGAGTTTGAAAAGAAAATCTTCTTCCTTTCTGGTCTCTTGGACATCAGCTGATTGGGCTGGATTTTCCGTTCCTTTGCACTCGGGGTTTCGCCCCGGGAGCGGCGTGAAAGGCAGCGGTGAGGTGTCCAGCGCCCCGGCCCGACCCTCGGGTCGGTTTTTGCCGTGCCGAGGAGCAGCACCGCCGGGAAGAGCTGCGCTGGGCGTGCAGCGCCCGCTGGTTGAGACACGGGGCGTGAGTTTTGAGCTCCTGTCCGACCCGCCCGCCCGCAAGTGCGCCCGCAATGGCTGCCCGGGAAATCAGGGCGGTCCCACGAAGCCGGCGACGGAGAGGGAGGTAATGGACTCCTAATGTAAATACGATGCTTTCTCTTTACATTTTTTGTGTGATTTGTGTTGTAGTGGCGTGGGCAATTTTGTGGACTGTTTTTGTGGGTTTTTTAGGATTTTTTCCGTTCTCCCCCCAGGCCCCTCTCAGGGCGCTCCCTGGCTGGCTGTTTAGCTCGGGAGTTTCTCACCTTAGCACCAAGAGAGGTGTACAACGACTGCCTTAGCGCTGCACCCTCTGATGCGGGGCCCAGATGGTCAAACTTAACAACTAAGGCGCAAACTATTCCCGGCTGCTAACTTCCCCGTCATTATCACCATTATCACCCCGAAAGGAGCTATACAAAATCCAAGTCTTTCTTTTCTTTTTACATAATCCAGCCCATTAACTCAGCAGAGAATGTGTCACTTTACACTTTTCATTTAGAATGTGGTCTTGTGACGTACCTGGGACACCGCTTCTAGAGCCCATACATTTGGCAAATCCCAGGTGAGTTTAACTGATTGGCCAGTCCATCATTAATGTTGGACCAGTGCCTCCCGACACACTTCCAGAAGGTCAGTATCCTGGACTGAAACTGAAGAGGGGAATATAGTCAAAGGTTCATTGTACGGGGGTAAGGAACGGGAACTATTACCCCCGCTGATGCAATTGTTGACTCCGTGGCTCAGTGGGTAGCACTCTCGCCTCTGAGTCAGAAGGTTGTGGGTTCAAGTCCCACTCCAGAGACTTGAGCACAGATATCTAGGACTGATGCTCCCAGTGCAATGCTGAGGGAGCACTGCACTGTCGGAGGGGCAGTACTGAGGGAGTGCTGCACTGTCGGAGGGGCAGTACTGAGGGAGTGCTGCACTGTCGGAGGGGCAGTACTGAGGGAGCACTGCACTGTCGGAGGGGCAGTACTGAGGGAGTGCTGCACTGTCGGAGAGGCGGTACTGAGGAATCGCCGCACTGTCAGAGGGGCAGTTCTGAGGGAGCGCTGCACTGTCGAAGGGGCAGTGCTGAGGGAGTGCTGCACTGTCAGAGGGGCAGTACTGAGGGAGCGCTGCACTGTCGGAGGGGCAGTACTGAGGGAGTGCTACACTGTCGGAGGGGCAGTACTGAGGGAGTGCTGCACTGTCGGAGGGGCAGTACTGAGGGAGCGCTGCACTGTTGAAGGGCTGTCTGTCAGATGAGACGTTGAACCGAGACCCCGTCTGCTCTTTCAGGTGGGTGTAAAATATCCCATGGCACTAATTCGAAGAAGAGCAGGTGAGTTATCCCCGGTGTCTTGGCCATTATTTATCACTTATTCAACAAAACAAAAAACAAATTATCTGGTTATTATCACATTACTTAGTGTGGGAGCTTGCTGTGCGCAAAATTGGCTGCCGCATTTCCCACATTACAACAGTGACTACGTTCCAAAAGTACTTCATTGGCTGTAAAGCGCTTTGGGACGTCCGGTGGTCGTGAAAGGCGCTATATAAATGCAAGTCTTTCTTTTCTTTTTACATTCAGACAAATACCACCTAGAATTTGCTTGGGGTTATCAGACTGTGGTGCAGAACCCCAGCATAATGTTTCATGCAGAACTTAGTTTTCTTTCTCAAATCTGTTCCATTGCCAAGGTCAATGTATTTCAGCCCAATACATCACTGTTTCTGTTCTCAGCTCTCTCCCACTGCTGCTGAGACCCGAACACCGTGCCTTCATCAGTCTGAGCTTTGAGTTCTATGATGCTCTCTTGGTCGGCCTCCCCACTTCTAACCTTCGTAATTTATAACTCATTCATACCAGCAAAGCCCTGGCCCTTACCTCCTCAAAGCCTCGGTAATGTAAACTGTGCCACATTGGCCTTGATATTTGCACAATTCCCATTATGGGTGGGGTTAAAACAACGTATTTATATAGCGCCTTTAACGTAGTGAAACACCCCAAGGCGCTTCACAGGAGTGTTATGAGTTAAAAATTTGACACCGAGCCGCATAAGTAGAAATTAAGACAGGTGACCAAAAGCTTGGTCAAAGAGGTAGGTTTTAAGGAGCATATTGAAGGAGGAAAGATATGTAGAGAGGTAGAGAGGTTTAGGGAGGGAGTTCCAGAGCTTGGGGCCCAGGCAACAGAAGGCACGGCCACCAGTGGTGGAGCGATTACAATCAGGGATGCTCAAGAGGGCAGAATTAGAGGAGCGCAGACATCTCGGGGGGGTTGTGGGGCTGGAGGAGATTACAGAGATAGGGAGGGGCGAGGGCCATGGAGGGATTTGTAAACAAGGGTGAGAATTTTGAAATCGAGGTGTTGTTTAACCGGGAGACAATGTAGGTCAGCGAGCACAGGGGGTGATGGGTGAGCGGGGATCATCTCTAGTTTACGTTAGGTGGAATGTGGGAGGCCGGCCAGGAGTGCGTTGGAATAGTCAAGTCTAGAGGTTAAATTTCCGTAACCTGACCCCAACACTATGTGCGCCATTTTATATGACATGATACATTACAACATGAATTGTACCATTACATCACAGGCTTTGCCATATGTTTCAATAAAGACAATTTTGGGGGCTGGGGGTGGGGGGCTAATTTTAACCTAATTCGCCCGTTGGGAAACTGACGAGATCAGATCGTCCGTCCGTTCGGCCCAATTTTACTTCCCGGGTGTAATATATGCACCCTGTGTGTATGCTCACATGGTGGGAAGAGCTGTTGAGTTGGGAGTGGCTTAGCCAGTCACGTGATGTTCAATAAAACCCCAGCCAGTTGGGTTCGGGGGATCCACGATGAGGCAGGTGGTTGTGAGCCTGGTGGATGAACTGGTAATGTGCAGTGCGATTGTTAAACCTTTGCTAATAAACCAACTAGTTCTTAATAGCAATGTGTTGCTATGAATTCTTAAGCAAAGAACCCGTAAAGAAAATAGATTACAGCTGTGCCCCGAGGTTTGTAAAACGAGGGGCTGATCTGATCCTGTCAGTTTCCCACGGGGCAGGTTAAGTTGAAATGACCCCAAGAAGTTTAACGCAGTTTACACGTTCAGCTGTAACAATAATTACTGAGCAATTGTGCTCAAAATAGGAACAGCAGGTCCTGCACCTCCCATATCATAGTGGATGTGCTGTGCAAACTAATTGTGAAGTTATGGTATTGCATTCGCACAAGTCATGTGGTGCAGAGGAACATAGGAGGCCTGCAGCCTCTCGAGTCATCATCCACCACATAAAATGACAGCTTGTTCCAGAGGTCTACTGTTCCCTGGGAAAAGTATCACCTCCCGACATTTTGTGTTACCACCTCCATGCAGCCTCTCGAGCCCCTTCAGCCATTCAATGAGATGATGGCTGATCAGTATAACAGCAAACCAAACCAGCCTGAATCCTGGATGGGTCGTACAACCTTTGTACCAGATGCAGTATGTGATGCCAATTTTTAAACTTTGGAAGAATTTTTTTTTATTATTCATTCTCGGGCTGTGGGTGTTGCAAGGCCGGAATTTATTGCCCATCCCTGGATGCCCTGAGAAATTGGTGGCCTTCCTCTTGGTCACTTCATATCAACCACATTGGTGTGGAACTAGGCTCACGTTCAGACCAGTCTGGGTAAGTGTAGCACTAAGAGAGCGTTGATGAGGTGATCTTATCGAAGCATATAAGATAATGAGGGGGCTCAACAAGGTGGATGCAGAGAGGATATTTCCACCCATCGGGGAAACTAAAACGAGGGGACCTAGTCTTAGAATAAGGGGTCGCCCATTTAAAACTGAGATGAGGAGGAATTTCTTCTCTCAGAGGGTCGTAAATCTGTGGAATTCTCTGCCCCAGAGAGCTGTGGAGGCTGGGTCATTGAATATATTTAAGGTGGAGATAGACAGATTTTTGAGTGATAAGGGAGTGAAGGATTATGGGGAGCGGGCAGGGAAGTGGAGCTGAGTCCATGATCAGATTAGCCATGGTCTTATTGAATGGCGGAGCAGGCTTGAAGGGCCAAATGGTCTACTCCTGCTCCTATTTTTTATGTCTTAGGTTCTGTAGGATTGTAAAATTCATGGGAACCCCCCCCCCCAGTGTTTGGGCTCATTGGAAAGGGAATTTAATTTGGAACTGTCAACCAGAAAGTTTGAGATCCTAAAATGCCTATGGAAGAAATCTACAAGTTTTAACCAAGTTTGGGATTTTTAAAAGGTGAATGTTGGGTCTGCAAGAAAAGGGGTGGGGTCAATCTCTAAAAGGCCAGTTTGGACATTGGAGCTAATCAAATTGTCTGGGAACTGTTTACCCTCGAAACCTGCCCCTAGAAGACGTTTACATTTTAACAATCGACCACATTATCCACCCCACCCGCAGGGCCCAAATGTCACATACACATTCCAACACCTTTTCAATAGGCATAGAAATATCTGGCTCAGGCCAGACTTCCCGAAGCAACAAGCAGTGCTATCACAATGGGCAAGAGCTCATCAACTCAGAAAAATCTATCAACGCCAGATAAAAATTTAATCAAGTTTCAGTTAGTTGGGCAGCAACACTTAAACAAAAGAAACATCAGCTTTGGAGCGAAGATTAAACAGCGTCTCAGAGTATAATTAAGGGCCTATCGTACCAAGAGAGCTATCTCTATTCTGACCATCACAGAAAGAACTTTTCCGACCAAGCACTTCGGAACTACAAGATCGAGAGCACGCGGCAAGAAAACGCAGGAAGAAACATCACGACATCGGAGAAAGAACTCGCCCCAACTGGCTTTCAATACGCAGCAGAGGTCTTCTGCCACATCCGGGATACGGCAAGGCAAACCAGCTATAACCAAAGAACCTTGAAACCGCGAAACAGCCCTAAGTGTCAAAGGAAGGATTGGTGAGCATTGTCCCTGTTGCCCTAGAGTCTAACTTAGCTAGAGAGTAAGTGGGAGGTGGGAGGGATTTCTGTTGTGTATATTACCTGCAATAACGTATTCCCCATTGTTTAGAACCTTTTGTAAGATTTTACAGTTTTACTGGAGTATTTGTGTTATTTGCTTTCTTGAATAAAACTCATACTTTCTTTGTACAAAACAGTTATCTGCTGTACTTTATCACACCCTGATTAATAAATCCAGGCTCGAGAAGTGGGCGTGGGAGCGACTCGCAACTGCTCTGGGTCAGGGAAGGCAAACTGACCCCCCACACCACCCCCTACAGTTCTTATGTTGTTTGTCGGAGGCGAACCAATTGGGTTTTACAACAACCTGACAGCTTCATCGTCACTGAGTGATACCAACTTTTTAATTTCTAATTCCGACACAGACACGATGGGCCGAATTGCCTCCTTCTGTGCCATAAACCTCTATAATTCTATGATTTAAATGGAATTCAAATTCTCAAACCACCATGGTGGGATTTGAATTTATCCTCTGGATTACTCATCCAGTAACATAACCATTACACTACACTACGAATCACTGAAAGTTAACCTGCAGGCACAGCAAGCAATTAAGAAAGCAAACGGTATGTTGGTCTTTATTTCAAGAGGATTTGAGTATCAGAGTAAAGACGTCTTACTGCAATTATACAGGGCCCTAGTGAGACCACACCTGGAGTATTGTGCACAGTTCTGGTCTCCTTACCCAAGGAAGGATATGCTTGCCTTAGAGGGAGTGCAACGAAGGATCACCAGACTGATTCCTGGGATCGGGGGATTGTCCTATGAGAAGAGATTGAGTAGACTGGACCTATATTCTCTAGAGTTTAGAAGAATGAGAAATGATCTCATTGAAACAGACACAATTCTTACAGGGCTTGACAGGGTAGATGCAGTGAGGATGTTTCCCGTGGCTGGGGAGTCTAGAACCAGGGGTCACAGTCTCAGAATAAGGGGTCAGCCATTTAGGACTGAGATGAGGAGAAATTTCTTCACTCAGAGGGTGGTGAATCTTTGGAATTCTCTGCCCCAGAGGGCTGTAGAGGCTCAGTCATTGAGTATATTCAGGACAGAGATCGATAGATTTTTGAATATTAAGGGATTTAAGGGATATGGAGACAGTGCAGGAAAGTGGAGTTGAGGTCGAAGATCAGCCGTGATCCTATTGAATGGCGGAGCAGGCTCGAGGGGCCGAATGGTCGACTCCTGCTCCTAATTCTCATGTGGCTTAGACCCGTGATGTGGCTGGTGCCCAAAAGTTGTGGATTTGAGTTTGGGGATTAATCATATTTGACTGATTTTGTAACAAAATCCTTCTCATTTGCTTGCTAGGCTACAAAGAAGGAATGCTTTGCAGAAGGACATGAAACATAGAAACAAAGAAACATAGAAAATAGGTGCAGGAGTAGGCCATTCAGCCCTTCGAGCCTGCACCAACATTCAATAAGATCATGGCTGATCATTCCCTCAGTACCCACTTCCTGCTTTCTCTCCAGACCCCTTGATCCCTTTAGCCGTAAGGGCCATATCTAACTCCCTCTTGAATATATCCAATGAACTGGCCTCAACAACTCTCTGCGGCAGGGAATTCACTCTCTGAGTGAAGAAGTTTCTCCTCATCTCAGTCCTAAATGGCCTGCCCCTTATCCTAAGACTGTGTCCCCTGGTTCTGGACTTCCCCAACATCGGGAACATTCTTCCCGCATCTAGCCTATCTAGTCCAGTCAGAATCTTATATGTTTCCATGAGATCCTATCTCATCCTGGTGGATGAATTAACTGTGCAAATAGATGTTAACAGATATGATGTGATTGGGATTACGGAGACGTGGCTCCAGGATGATCAGGGCTGGGAACTCAACATCCATGGGTATTCAACATTCAGGAAGGATAGAATAAAAGGAAAAGGAGGTGGGGTAGCATTGCTGGTTAAAGAGGAGATTAATGCAATAGTTAGGAAGGACATTAGCTTGAATGATGTGGAATCTATATGGTAGAGCTGCAGAACACTAAAGGGCAAAAAACGTTAGTGGGAGTTGTGTACAGACCTCCAAACAGTAGTAGTGATGTTGGGGAGGGCATCAAACAGGAAATTAGGGGTGAATGCAATAAAGGTGCAGCAGTTATCATGGGTGACTTTAATATGCATATAGATTGGGCTAACCAAACTGGAAGCAATACGGTGGAGGAGGATTTCCTGGAGTGCATAAGAGGTTTTTCTAGACCAATATGTCGAGGAACCAACTAGGGGGGAGGGCATCTTAGACTGGGTGTTGTGTAATGAGAGAGGATTAATTATCAATCTCATTGTGCGAGGCCCCTTGGGGAAGAGTGACCATAATATGGTGGAATTCTACATTAGGATGGAGAATGAAACAGTTAATTCAGAGACCATGGTCCAGAACTTAAAGAAGGGTAACTTTGAAGGTATGAGGCGTGAATAGGCTAGGATAGATTGGCGAATGATACTTAAGGGGTTGACTGTGGATGGGCAATGGTAGACATTTAGAGACTGCATGGATGAACTACAACAATTGTACATCCCTGTCTGACGTAAAAATAAAAAAGGGAAGGTGGATCAACCGTGGCTATCTAGGGAAATCAGGGATAGTATTAAAGCCAAGGAAGTGGCATACAAATTGGCCAGAAATAGCAGTGAACCCGGAGACTGGGAGAAATTTCGAACTCAGCAGAGGAGGGCAAAGGGTTTGATTAGGGCAGGGAAAATGGAGTACGAGAGGAAGCTTGCAGGGAACATTAAGTTTCTATGCAAAAGTTTCTATTGATATGTAAAGAGAAAAAGGTTAGTAAAGACAAACGTAGGTCCCCTGCAGTCAGAATCAGGGGAAGTCATAACGGGGAACAAAGAAATGGCAGACCAATTGAACAAGTACTTTGGTTCGGTATTCACTAAGGAGGACGCAAACAGCCTTCCGGATATAAAAGGGGTCAGAGGGTCTAGTCAGAAGGAGGAACTGAGGGAAATCCTTATTAGTCGGGAAATTGTGTTGGGGAAATTGATGGGATTGAAGGCCGATAAATCCCCAGGGCCTGATGGACTGCATCCCAGAGTACTTAAGGAGGTGGCCTTGGAAATAGCGGATGCATTGACAATCATTTTCCAACATTCTATAGACTCTGGATCAGTTCCTATGGAGTGGAGGGTAGCCAATGTAACGCCACTTTTTGAAAAAGGAGAGAGAGAGAAAACAGGGAATTATAGACCGGTCAGCCTGACATCAGTAGTGGGTAAAATGATGGAATCAATTATTAAGGATGTCATAGCAGCGCATTTGGAAAGAGGTGATATGATAGGTCCAAGTCAGCATGGATTTGTGAAAGGGAAATCATGCTTGACAAATCTTCTGGAATTTTTTGAGGATGTTTCCAGTAGAGTGGACAAGGGAGAACCAGTTGATGTGGTGTATTTAGACTTTCAGAAGGCTTTCGACAAGGTCCCACACAAGAGATTAATGTGCAAAGTTAAAGCACATGGGATTGGGGGCAGTGTGCTGACGTGGATTGAGAACTGGTTGTCAGACAGGAAGCAAAGAGTAGGAGTAAATGGGTACTTTTCAGAATGGCAGGCAGTGACTAGTGGGGTACCGCAAGGTTCTGTGCTGGGGCCCCAGCTGTTTACATTGTACATTAATAATTTAGACGAGGGGATTAAATGTAGTATCTCCAAATTTGCGGATGACACTAAGTTTGGTGGCAGTATGAGCTGCGAGGAGGATGCTATGAGGCTGCAGAGTGACTTGGATAGGTTAGGTGAGTGGGCAAATGCATGGCAGATGAAGTATAATGTGGATAAATGTGAGGTTATGCACTTTGGTGGTAAAAACAGAGAGACTGACTATTATCTGAATGGTGACAGATTAGGAAAAGGGGAGGTGCAACGAGACCTGGGTGTCATGGTACATCAGTCATTGAAGGTTGGCATGCAGGTACAGCAGGCGGTTAAGAAAGCAAATGGCATGTTGGCCTTCATAGCGAGGGGATTTGAGTACAGGGGCAGGGAGGTGTTACTACAGTTGTACAGGGCCTTGGTGAGGCCACACCTGGAGTATTGTGTACAGTTTTGGTCTCCTAACTTGAGGAAGGACATTCTTGCTATTGAGGGAGTGCAGCGAAGGTTCACCAGACTGATTCCCGGGATGGGGGGACTGACATATCAAGAAAGACTGGATCAACTGGGCTTGTATTCACTGGAGTTCAGAAGAATGAGAGGGGATCTCATAGAAACGTTTAAAATTCTGATGGGTTTAGACAGGTTAGATGCAGGAAGAATGTTCCCAATGTTGGGGAAGTCCAGAACCAGGGGTCACAGTCTAAGGATAAGGGGTAAGCCATTTAGGACCGAGATGAGGAGAAACTTCTTCACCCAGAGAGTGGTGAACCTGTGGAATTATCTACCACAGAAAGTAGTTGAGGCCAATTCACTAAATATATTCAAAAAGGAGTTAGATGTAGTCCTTACTACTAGGGGGATCAAGGGGTATGGCGAGAAAGCAGGAATGGGGTACTGAAGTTGCATGTTCAGCCATGAACTCATTGAATGGTGGTGCAGGCTCGAAGGGCTGAATGGCCTACTCCTGCACCTATAAAAAAAAAATCCTTCTAAACTCCAGTGAATAAAGACCCAGTTGATCCAGTCTCTTCTTATATGTCATTCCAACCATCCCTGGAATCAGTCTGGTCAACCTTCGCTGCACTCCCTCAATAGCCAGAACGTCCTTCCTCAGATTAGGAGACCAAAACTGAACACAATATTCCAGGTGGGGCCTCACCAAGGCCCTGTACAACTGCAGCAAGACTTCCCTGCTCTTCTCAAATCCCCTTGCTATGAAGGCCAACATACCATTTGCCTTCTTCACCGCCTGCTGTACCTGCATGCCAACTTTCAATGACTGATGAACCGTGACACCCAGGTCTCGTAGCACCCTTTTTCCTAATCTGCCGCCATTCAGATAATATTCTGCCTTCGTCTTTTTGCCCCCAAAGTGGATAACCTCACATTTATCCACATTATACTGCATCTGCCATGTATTTGCCCACTCACCTAACCTGTCCAAGTCACCCTGCAGCCTCTTAGTGTCCTCCTCACAGCTCACACCGCCACCAAGTTTAGTGTCATCTGCAAACTTGGAGATATACACTCAATTCCTTCATCTAAATCATTAATATATATTGTAAAGAGCTGGGGTCCCAGCACTGAGCCCTGCGGCACTCCACTAGTCACTACCTGCCATTCTGAAAAGGACCCGTTAATCCCGACTCTCTGCTTCCTGTCTGCCAACCAGTTCTCTATCCACGTCAGTACATTACCCCCAATACCATGTGCTTTGATTTTGCATACCAATCTCTTGTGTGGGATCTTGTCAAAAGCCTTTTGAAAGTCCAAATACACCACATCCACTGGTTCTCCCTTGTCCACACTACTAGTTACATCCTCAAAAAATTCCAGAAGATTTGTCAAGCATGATTTCCCTTTCATAAATCTATGCTGACTTGGACCAATCCTATCACTGCTCTCCAAATGCGCTACTATTTCATCCTTAATGATCGATTCCAACATTTTCCCCACCACCGATGTCAGGCTAACCGGTCTATAATTACCCGTTTTCTCTCTCCCTCCCCTTTTAAAAAGTGGTGTTACATTAGCTACCCTCCAGTCCATAGGAACTGATCCAGAGTCGATAGACTGTTGGAAAATGATCACCAATGCATCCACTATTTCTAGGGCCACTTCCTTAAGTACTCTGGGATGCAGACTATCAGGCCCTGGGGATTTATTGGCCTTCAACCCCATCAATTTCCCTAACACAATTTCCCGCCTAATAAGGATATCCTTCAGTTCCTCCTTCTCACTAGTCCTTCGGACCCCTAGTACATCGGGAAGGTTATTTGTTTCTTCCTTTGTGAAGACAGAACCAAAGTACTTGTTCAATTGGTCTGCCATTTCTTTGTTCCCCATTATAAATTCACCCGAATCCGACTGCAAGGGACCAACGCTTGTCTTCACTAATCTTTTTCTCTTCACATACCTATAGAAGCTTTTGCAGTCATTTTTTATGTTTCCGGCAAGCTTCCTCTCGTACTCTATTTTCCCCCTCTTAATTAAACCCTTTGTCCTCCTCTGCTGTATTCTAAATTTCTCCCAGTCCTCCGGTTTGCTACTTTTTCTGGCAAGTTTGTATGCCTCTTCCTTGGATTTAACATTATCCTTAATTTCCCTTGTTAGCCACGGTTGAGCCACCTTCCCCGTTTTATTTTTACTCCAGACAGGGATGTACAATTGTTGACGTTCGTCCATATGATCTTTAAAGGTTTGCCATTGCCTATCCACCGTCAACCCTTTAAGTATCATTTGCCAGTCTAATCTAGCCAATTCGCGCCTCATACCATCAAAGTTACCTTTCCTTAAGTTCAGGACCCTAGTTTCTGAATTAACTTTGTCACTCTCCATCTTAATAAAGAATTCTACCATATTATGGTCACTCTTCCCTAAGGGGCCTCGCACAACAAGGTTGCTAATTAGTCCCTTCTCATTTCACATCACCCAGTCTAGGATGGCCAGCTCTCTGGTTGGTTTCTCGAAATATTGGTCTCGAAATCCATCCCTAATGCACTCCAGGAAATCCTCCTCCACCGCATTGCTACCAGTTAGGTTAGCCCAATGAATATGTAGATTAAAGTCACCCATGATTACTGCTGCACCTTTATTGCCCACATCCCTTATTTGTTGTTTGATGCTGTCCCCAACCTCACTAATACTATGTGGTGGCCTGTACACAATTCCCACTAGTGTTTTCTGCCCTTTGGTATTCCGTAGCTCCACCCATACCGATTCCACATCATCCAAGCTAATGTCCTTCCTTACAATTGCATTAATTTCCTCTTTAACCAGCAAAGCCACCCCGCCTCCTTTTCCTTTCTGTCTATCCTTCCTAAATGTTGAATACCCTTGGATGTTGAGTTCCCAGCCTTGGTCACCCTGGAGCCATGTCTCCGTGATGCCAATCACATCATACCCGTTAACTGCTTCTGTCTCTATTTTATTCCCATCTGTCTCCCTGCATAGGTTCCCATCCCCCTGCCATATTAGTTTAACTCCTCCCAAACAGCACGAACAAACACTCCCCCTAGGACATTGGTTCTGGTCCTGCCCAGGTGCAGACCGTCCGGTTTGTACTGGTCCCACCTCCCCCAGAATCGGTTCCAAGTCCCAGGAATTTGAATCCCATCCCTCTGCACCACTGCTCAAGCCACGTATTCATCTGAGCTATCCTGCGCTTCCTACTCTGACTAGCACGTGGCACTGGTAGCAATCCTGAGATTACTACTTTTGAGGTCCTACTTTTTAATTTAAATCCTAACTCCCTAAATTCGTCTCGTAGGACCTCATCACGTTTTTTTACCTATATCGTTGGTACCTATATGCACCACGACAACTGGCTGTTCACCCTCCCTTTTCAGAATGTCCTGCACCCGCTCCGAGAAATCCTTGACCCTTGCACCAGGGAGGCAACATACCATCCTGGAGTCTTGGTTGTGGCCACAGAAACGCCCATCTATTCCCCTTACAATTGAATCCCCTATCACTATAGCTCTCCCACTCTTTTTCCTGCCCTCCTGTGCAGCAGAGCCAGTCACGGTGCCATGAACTTGGCTGCTGCTGCCCTCCCCTGATGAGTCATCCCCCTCAACAGTACCCAAAGCGGTGTATCTGTTTTGCAGGGGGATGACCACAGGGGACCCCTGCACTTCCTTCCTTGCACTGCTCTTCCTGCTGATCTTCCATTCCCTAGCTGGCTGTGGACCCTTCAACTGCGGTAAGACCAACTCGCTAAACGTGCTATTCACGTCATTCTCAGCATCGTGGATGCTCCAGAGTGAATCCACCCGCAGCTCCAGTTCCGCAACGCGGTCCGTCAGAAGCTGGAGGCAGATACACTTCCTGCACACGTAGTCGTCAGGGACACCGGAAGCGTCCCTGATTTCCCACATCGTACAGGAGGAGCATAACACCCGACCGAGCTCTCCTGCCATGACTTAACTCTTGGATTAACTTAAATTG
Source organism: Pristiophorus japonicus (assembly GCF_044704955.1). NCBI lineage: Eukaryota > Metazoa > Chordata > Chondrichthyes > Pristiophoridae > Pristiophorus > Pristiophorus japonicus. Next base: position 5,795,893 of record NC_091991.1, on the reverse strand, counting down.
GCAATAACAATGTTAAAAGATTACTTACTGAAATATTAAAAAAAAAAGAAAAACTACTCACCAATCCCCTTGGCTGCGACATCACCTTTCGATTTCTTTCTACTTTTTTGCCTTCTGTCCCCGCTGCAGCTGCACCGGTACGCCTCTCGCCGGCCCCGGACTTGCGCTGCTCCGAGCTCCCGCCTTCTCGATCGACTCATGAGACGGGGCATCATATAGCTTGCTGCACTTGAGTTTTGCTTCATGTTTTAATCAGCTCCCAGTGCTGTTTCAGCATAAACCCTGCTTTGATGTTCACGAATACCACAATAATACAAATAATAGATAAACACAAAGGTTTCAGCCAAGCATGTTACGTAACATTAATATCTGTATCTGATTCCCAAAGTACAAGGCACAATCCTTTAAAATGTCAGCCGTGGCTCAGTGGGCAGCACTCTCGCCTCTGAGTCAGAAGGTTGTGGGTTTAAGTCCCACTCCAGAGACTTGAGCACAAAAATCTAGGCTGACACTCCCAGTGCAGTGCTGAGGGAGTGCTGCACTGTCGGAGGTGCCGTCTTCCAGATGAGACGTTAAACCGAGGCCCCATCTGCCCTCTCGGGTGGACGGAAAAATCCCAGTGCACCATTTTGAAGAAGAACAGAGGTGTTCTCTCTGGTGACCTGGCCAATATTTATCCCTCAACGAACATCACTAAAAACAGATTATCTGGTCATTATCACATTGCTGTTTGTGGGAGCTTGCTGTGCGCAAATTGGCTGCCGCATTTCCTACATTACAACAGTGACTGCATTTCAAAAAGTACTTCAATGGCTGTAAAGCACTTTTGGATGTTGTGAAAGGCGCTATATAAATGCAATTCTTTCTTTCTTTCAACCTAAATTCTTTCTCAAGTTAATATTTAATAATTGAATAGAACTTGTCAACCCAAAATGTCAGGAAGTGCGTCATTTCCCAGAGAGCAGTAGGCCTCTGGAACAAGCTACCCTCTCATGTGGTGGATGCAGATTCACTGAATTCCTTCAAGCAAAAGCTGGATTTGTTTGTGGCTGTGGCGAAGATTAGCTCGTACAGAAGGTCGATACTGCAGGGAATTCAATGGCCAGAGTGATCTCCTGGACTAGTTTCGATCACCTAGATGGGTCGGAGAAGAATTTCCCTAATTTTTCTTTCCCAAATCGGCCTGGAATTTTTCTCTGTTTTTTTGCCTCTCCCAGGAGATCACGTGGGGTGGAGTGTGTACGTTGTGATACACACGTTTCGTCATTGTGTGGGACAGGCTCGATGGACCAAAGGGTCTTTATCTGTCCGTCATTGTTCGTATGATTTGTACAAACCATTTTATCCACAGACATCCTGGTAAATATTGAATTGAATATTTAATTCAGGCTGACAACACACAGCACTGACAAGAAGCACTATGAATCCATGTAGGGAGATGTAACACCATCCACTGCTTCACTCTAAAACTATTCAAGTCCTCAAGTCACTAATCTACCTGCACAAACTATTCCATTCCAAAGCAATATTGGCTTAACCCATTTCCCATGTTTACAATCCAAATTCGACATATAATGGTTGCATGATTTTTTAATTATTGGGAAAAACCTGCCAAGTTAGGGCACCTTCAAAGCGATAGCCATGTAATAATTAACGCACTCTAAAGTACACAAAGCAATGTGGAATACTAAATTATTACTAAAATTTCATCGGGAGATCCTGATAAAGATTGAAAGAACTTGCATTTATATAGCGCCTTTCACGACTTCAGGACATCCCAAAGCGCTTTATGGCCAATTAAATACTTTTGAAACGTAGTCACTGTTGTAATATGGGAAATGCGGCAGCCAATTTGCTCACAGCAAGGTTCCCATTGTAGGGTGTGCACTTGTGAGTATACACCCGAAGCAAGCGCTCTACTCGAAGCTCCCACACGGCAAGCGAGCCCCAGGTGGGCAGAGGAAGCATTTCAAGGACACCCTCAAAGCCTCCTTGAAAAAAATGTAACATCCCCACCGACACCTGGGAATCCCTGGCTCAAGACCGCCCAAAGTGGAGGAAAAGCATCCGGGAAGGCGCTGAGCACCTCGAGTCTCATCGCCGAGAGTAAGCTGAAGCCAAGTGTCGACAGCGGAAGGAGCGCAGGAACCCAGGTTCCCCGCGTTCCTTCAACCACCATCTGCCCCACCTGTGACAGAGACTGTAGGTCCTGCATTGGGCTCTTCAGTCACCGGAGAACTCATGTTAGTGTGGGAGCAAGTCATCCTCGGCTCCTAGGGACTGCCTAAGATGATGGTGATGACATAGAGAACATCTTCCAACTCAACCATATTTTGTTTTCTCGATGAGGTATAAATATTTTAATTCCTGGGCTGTACTTTGCATTCTCAATGAAGATGTTCAGGCAGTAGTCTTACCCGAGTGAGTGCTTTATCGTTCAGTTATCATTCGCAACACAATAGAAGTGGCACCCGAAATTCTCAATGTGCACAACACGAAGAACAGATTGTTCCGATTGACAGTCGGGCTTTCTACACGAGCAACACCAGTCAACGGAACGCAATTCCATTCTCACCTCTTCATGAAATAATCTCATGTTTACTTTATCAGTAAGATTTATATCAAGATATATTTTAGTCAGCAAGAACAGTGATGTCTGGTGACAGAAAGCTAGCAATGATCCCCACAAATAAATCAATTGCCCCACAAAGATCTAATTATGTTCTGGTCTAAATGTGACAATGCCATTAACAGCCTGAAGAGTAGCAAAGAAAGAAGGGAAGACTTGCATTTCGAAAGCGCCTTTCACGACCACCGGATGTCCCAAAGCACTTTACAGCCAATGAAGTGCGTTTGAAAGTGTAGCCACTGTTGTAATGTGGGAAATGCAGCAACCAATTTGCGCACAGCAAGCTCCCACAAACAGCACTGTAATAATGACCAGGTAATCTGTTTTCAGTGATGTTGGTTGAGGGATAAATATTGACCGGGACTAGAGTTTAGAAGAATGAGAGGTGATCTCATTGAAACATATAAAATTCTTACAGGGTTTGACAGGGTAGATGCAGTGAGGATGTTTCCCCCTGGGCTGGGGAGTCGAGAGCCAGGGGTCACAGTCTCAGAATAAGGGGTCGGCCATTTAGGACTGAGATGAGGAGGAATTTCTTCACTCAGAGGGTGGTGAATCTTTGGAATTCTCTGCCCCAGAGGGTTGTGGAGGCTCAGTCTTTGAGTATATTCAAGACAGAGATCGAAAGATTTTTGGATAATAAGGGAATCAAGGGATATGGGGATAGTGCAGGAAAGTGGAGTTGAGGTCGAAGATCAGCCATGATCTTATTGAATGGCGGAGCAGGCTCGAGGGGCCGAATGGCCGACTCCTGCTCCTAATTCTTATATGCTTATATTCTTATGATAACTCCCTTTAAACTGCTCTTCTTCGAAATAGTGTCATGGGATCTTTTACGTCCTCGTGAGAGGGCAGACGGGGCCTCGGTTTAACGTCTCATCTGAAAGACGGCACCTCCAACAGGGCAGCGCTCCCTCAGCACCGCACTGGAGTGACAGCCTAGATTTTAGGAATGAAAATGTTCACTTTGAAACTTGTTAAAACCCATGCAGATAAAATAGATCGGCGCTAGATGTTGAAATAATGGATGGAGAAATAATGGATGGAGAAAAGATCCCACATCATTATTTAAAGAAGAGCAGAGAGTTCCCCTGGTGTCCTCGCCAAACATTCCCCCATCAACCAACACAACCAGAAACAGGTTACCTGGCCATTCGATCATTTGCCATTTGTGGGACCTTGCTGTGCACACTTGGTTGTTTTGTTTGCCTACATAACAGCAGTGATTGCACTTCAAACACAATCCACTGGTTGTAAAGGGTCTGATGACCCTTTTTCATCCAAAACTCCACTGCCCCGTGTCCTAACCCACACCGAGTCCCGCTCACCCATCACCCCCTGTGCTCGCTGCCCATGTCCTAACTCGCACCAAGTCCTGCTCACCCATCACCCCCTGTGCTCGCTGCCCATGTCCTAACTCGCACCGAGTCCCGCTCACACATCAGCCCTGTACTCGTTGACCTACACTGGCTCCCAGTTCAGCAACGCCTCGATTTCAAAATTCTCATCCTTGTTTACAAATCCCTCCATGGCCCTCGCCCCTCCCTATCTCTGTAATCTCCTCCAGCCCCACAACCCCCCGAGATGTCTGCGCTCCTCTAATTCTGCCCTCTTGAGCATCCCTGATTATAATCGCTCAACCATCGGTGGCCGTGCCTTCTGTTGCCTGGGCCCTAAGCTCTGGAACTCCCTCCTTAAACCTCTCCGCCTCTCTACCTCTCTCTCCTCCTTCAAGACGCTCCTTAAAACCTACCTCTTTGACCAAGCTTTTGGTCACCTGCCGTAATTTCTTGTCTGGCTCGGTGTCAAATTTATTTTTTTTGTCTTATAGCACTGCTCTGAATCGCCTTGGAATGTTTTACTACGTTAAAGGTGCCATATAAATACAAGTTGTTGTTGATGAGGTACATTCTAAATACCAGTTCTTTCTCTTTTCTCAGTGTTGCGTGCATTAAACCTGTATTGTTTATAACTTGCTGTTTCCCCTGAATAATTAACGACTGATTTAAATTTTGGGGGATTGCAGAGAAAGGGCCGTAGTCGATCGTCCGCCTGTTATATATCCCACCCAACTTTCCTTTCCGCGGAGTTGTGAAGTTGGAAGAAATAATTTCATCTTGTAGGAGCATTTGGTGAATGTGTCTTATTCCAATTTCTTTCCAAAATCATGAACACATTTAACAATAGCAAATTAACAACTATATTTTGTAGCTTTTGCAAAAGCTTATACTCAATGGAGACACTCAGGGTCAGGCAGGGCAAGTAAAATAACGGAATGAGTATTGACGCCACTGTGTGTCAGACAATGAGTTTCTCTGTGAAAGAAAAAGAAAGCCTTGCATTTATATAGTGCCTTTCACAACCACTGGATGTCTCAAAGCGCTTTACAGCCAAAAAAGTACTTTTTGAAGTGTAGCCACTGTTGTAATCTGGGAAACGCAGCAGCTAATTTGCACACAGCAAGTTCCCACAAACAGCAATGTGATAATGACCAGATCGTCTGTTTTTTTTGTTATGTTGATTGAGGGATAAATATTGGCCCCTGGACACTGGGGAGAACTCCCCTGCTCTTGTTCGAAATAGAGCCATGGGATCTTTTACATCCACCTGAGAGAGCAGACGGGGCCTCGGTTTAACGTCTCATCTGAAAGACAGCACCTCTGACAGTGCAGCACTCCCTCAGTACTGCACTGTGAGTGTCAGCCTAGTGAGACTTGAACCCACAACCTCTGACCAGAGGCGAGTGTGCTGCCCACTGAGCCACAGCTGACACATGAGTCACTCCAATGAGTTGGAGAGGTGGGGGGGGCGGGACGTATTGCAGGACGGGCAGCGATCAGTCTATTTTACAGCAAACAGAAGGGACGAAGTTGCCCCTCCCGACAAAGCCACTGGCCGCCTGAAAGCGACGGCCACGGGGCAGCACGAAATGGCTGCCAGCTCTCTGCGGAGGGGCCGCCAATTTACAAAATATCCCTACCTGAGGTTTTGGAGCAGTGTCCGGGGCTGCTCCGCCCGTTTTCCCGTGTGCATGCACTGACCCCTTGCCGACCAGCAGGGGACCCCCTCGCGAAATTGCCCCTCGGGAAATCGGGAAACTCTCCCTGGTGGCCCAGTGGACATAACTTGAAATGACACAGAGCTCTCAGCGGCTCTGCCCCATAACTGATGGGGAGGGATGTTGTGACACGTCAGCGGCGCTGATGTGTGCTCGGGGCGGCGCCCCTCGGCCACCACGACATCCAAGTCCCGAATATCGGCTGACTCTCTGCTGCATGGGTTGCGGTGTAGCCTACAGCAACCGAACACTTGACCGAAACTACAGTAAAGTCTCCCGATAATAGCGGGGTTATTTCTCCAGCCAAATGCAGTGAGAAGAGGATAGCTACATAACACAAACGATGTGCGTAAAATCGATCCCACTCACTTGCAGCAGTGCGGTCCCCAGGCGTGATTGACAGGGGAATTACCCAATCAGCTCCATTCTGGCCAGGACCAATGGGATCACTCTCCACAACCTTAAAAGATGGGTGGATCTTGATGACTGGGGGGCAGTGCTGTGCGGCGAGGACAGACTGGTGGAGGACCTTTGTCTTACGGATGTTTAGCGTAAGGCCCTCAAAGCCTCCCTGCTAAAGTGCAGCATCCCCACTGACACCTGGGAGCCCCTGGCCAAAGTGGAGGAAGTGCATCCGGGATGGCGCTGAGCACCTCGAGTCTCATCGCCGAGAGCATGCAGAAATCAAGCGCAGGCAACGGAAGGAGCATGAGGCAAACCTGTCCCACCCTCCCTTCTCTCAACAACTATCTGTCCCACCTGTGACAGGGACGGTAATTCCCGTATTGGACTGTTCAGCCACCTAAGGACTCATTTTAAGAGTGGAAGCAAGTCTTCCTCGATTCTGAGGGACTGCCTAGGGTGACGATGATGAAAAGAAGGGTACTTTGAATCTCTTGTGTTGTGGCTTCTCTGGATAAGTAATATGGATCAAAAACAAATAGAAAGTACAATATAAACTAAAAGAATGAGGAATAGGTTTAAAAGAAAGTATATTTCAAAATAAATAAAACATGGATATAAGAATAAAGTACTGAAGTGGGCATTTTATTGCACTCGACAACGTAACCTGTGTCTTGTAATTTATACACATTCCCTTACCTTGAAAGTGTGCAAAAATAAACATTGGCGGCTACAGTGTAATTGATCTTGACCACCTCCGTTACTTTGAAATTGGTTTATGCTGATTGCATTTGTTAATCTGCCTGAGAAGAGTCACTTTGTTCCTGTGTATTTCTGTCAAGAACATCTCGTGATTATTCTGGAGAGGTTTTTGTTCATTTTTAACTCTGGCACTGAGAACAGGGATAGACGGAGCTTGTTGCATTTCTATAATGACAGTCATGGAGTTTGTTGGGCACAATTCACCCTGCACAGAATGGTTTCGTTCTTAGCGCGACACAATTGCAGAAGTTCTTCCAAAAATAAGCTATGCGCGGCGCGAGTAACTTTTCTTTACATGGGGTGAAACTCCTCTCTCCTCATCGGTACTGAGGGAGTGCTGCACTGTCGGGAGTGCCCTCTTTCGGATGAGACTTGGATGCATTGGTGATCATTTTCCAACAGTCTATCGACTCTGGATCAGTTTCTATGGACTGGAGGGTAGCTAATGTAACACCACTTTTTAAAAAAGGAGGGAGAGAGAAAACAGGGAATTATAGACCAGTTAGCCTGACATCAGTAATGGGAAAAATGCTGGAATCAATTATTAAAGATGTAATAGCAGTGCATTTGGAAAGCAGTGACAGGATCGGACCAAGTCAGCATGGATTTATGAAAGGGAAATCAGGCTTGACATATCTTCTAGAATTTTTTGAGGATGTAACTAGTAGAGTGGACAAGGGAGAACCAGTGGATGTGGTGTATTTGGACTTTCATAAGGCTTTTGACAAGGTCCCTCACAAGAGATTAGTGTGCAAAATTAAAGCACATGGTAACGGGGGTAATGTATTGACGTGGATAGAGAACTGGTTGGCAGACAACAAGCAAAGAGTAGGAATAAATGGGTCCTTTTCAGAATGGCAGGCACTGACTAGTGGGGTACCACAAGGTTCAATGCTGGGACCCCAGCTATTTACAAAATACATGAATGATTTAGACGAAGGAATTGAATGTAATATCTCCAAGTTTGCAGATGACACTAAGCTGGGTGGTGGTGTGAGCTGTGAGGAGGATGCTAAGAGGCTGCAGGGTGACTTGGACAGGTTAGGTTAGTGGGCAAGTGCATGGCAGGTTATCCACTTTGGTGGCAAAAACACAAAGGCAGAATATTATCTGAATGGTGGCAGATTAGGAAAAGGGGAGGTGTAACGAGACCTGGGTGTCATGGTACATCAGTGATTGAAAGTTGACATGCAGATACAGCAGGCGGTGAAGAAGGCAAATGGCATGTTGTCATTCATAGCGAGAGGATTTGCGTATAGGAGCAGGGAGGTCTTACTACAGTTGTATAGGGCCTTGGTGATATTGTGTTCAGTTTTGGTCTCCTAATTTGAGGAAGGATATTCTTGCTATTGAGGGAGTGCAGCGAAGGTTCACCAGACTGATTGCCGGGATAGCAGGACTGACATATGAAGAAAGACTGGATCGACTAGGCTTATATTCACTGGAATTTAGAAGAATGAGAGGGGATCTCATAGAAACATAAAATTCTGATGGGATTAGACAGGTTAGATGCAGGAAGAATGTACCTGATGTTGGGGAAGTCCAGAACCAGGGGTCACAGTCTAAGGGTAAAGAGAAGCCATTGAGGACCGAGATGAGGAGAAACTTCTTCACTCAGAGAATTGTGAACCTGTGGCATTCTCTACCACAGAAAGTTGTTGAGGCCAGTTTGTTCGATATATTCAAAAGGGAGTTAGATGTGGCCCTTACGGCTAAAGAGATCAAGGGGTATGGAGAGAAAGCAGGAATGGGGTACTGAAGTTGCATGATCAGCCATGATCATATTGAATGGTGGTGCAGGTTCGAAGGGCCGAATGGCCTACTCCTGCACCTATTTTCTATGTTTATATGAGACGTGAGGGGTTTGCAATGAAGGTTCACTCAATTGATCCCTGGGGTGAGAGGGTTGTCCTATGAGGAGAGATTGAGCAGATTGGGCCTATACTCTCTGTAGTTTAGAAGAATGAGAGGTGATCTCATTGAAACATACAAGATTCTGAGGGGGATTGACAGGGTAGATGCTGAGAGGTTGTTTCCCCTGGGCTGGAGAGTCTAGAACCAGGGGTCACAGTCTCAGGATAAGGAGTCGGACATTTAGGACTGAGATGAGGAGGAATTTCTTCACTCAGAGGGTTGTGAATCTTTGGAATTCTCTGCCCCAGAGGACTGTGGAGGTTGAGTCATTTATGGAGTATATTCAAGGCTGAGCTAGATAGATTTTTCGACACTAGGGGAATCAAGTGACATTGAGATCGGGCAGGAAAGTGGAGTTGAGGTCGAAGATCAGCCGTGATCTTATTGAATGGTGGAGCAGGCTCGAGGGGCCGTATGGCCTACTCCTGCTCCTAATTCTTAATGTTTTTATGATCTTAAACCAAGGCCCCGTCTCAAGTGGACGTAAAAGATCCCAGGGCAATATTTCGAGAAAGAGCAGAAGAGTTCTCCACAGTGTCCTGCCCAATATTTATTTCTCAACATCACGAAAAAAAACAGATTATCTGCTCATTTATCACGTTGCTGTTTGTGGGAGCTTGCTGTGCGCAAATTGGCTGCCGCGTTTCCTACCTTAAAACTGTGACTACCTTCAAAAAGTACTTAGTTGACTGTAAAGCGCTTTGGGATGTCCTGAGTTTGTGAAAGGCGCTATATAAATCCACTTCTTTCTTTGTTGTATTTATGGAGCAGCAGGCATTAAAGATCCACAGCATTAATCTATGAACGAGTGCCTCGACATAAGTCTCTCTGGGCTGAGGCACTGTGTTCTCCATGCCGTATAATATTTGTGGCTCTAGATTTATAAAAGATAAACATTAGTCAGCAAGGATTACTAAAAACATATTTATGATAATTCCTTTAATCTCTTCTCTACTTGGGAGAGCTCTGTTATCCCTTTCTTATTTGACCATTTCCATTAGATGAAAGTCTATAACCCATGGCTCCGTGAGTTGGACTTATTCCCTCACTCTTCGGCTCGAAAATCTTTTTTCCCTGTAACTTGCTGGGATTGCGAGCCGCTAACAAGGGCAATGGGGCATCTGGGACCTCAGTGAGCAACGGGACCCACAGTCTGTCTCCTTAACTCATGAGATTGAAGTCTGGAGAAAGAAACAGAGGAACGAGAAGGAAATCGGTTGAATTAGAGTCAATTAGGGTAAAGAAAGAGAAATAAAGAGAGGGAGCAAAAAAAAGGCAAAGTAAGAAAATTATTTTTTAATTTACAATTTTTAAATCTCGAACAACAATTTACTATCTGTAGGAATGAGATGCCACAGTTTATGAGGCGTTGGTGAGGCCTACAAAAGGCCCAGCGGCCGAGGCGACGGCAGTCGGAGAGGTGGGAGTTCGGGCGTCGGTGAGGCCTACAAGAGGCCAGCCGGTGCAGCTGCAGCGGGAAGAGAAGGCAAAAAAGAAGTAGAAAGAAATCGAAAGGTGACGTCACAGCCAAGGGGGTAAGTGATTGGCTGGTGATTGGTAAGTAGTTTTTCTTTTTCTTTTCTAGATCAGTAAGTAACCTTTAGCATTGTTGTTGCAAATTAAGTTTATCTAGGGGTTAAATCATGGCAGGACAGCTCGGACATGTGTTATGCTCCTCCTGTACTATGTGGGAAGTCAGGGACGCTTCCGTTGTCCCTGACGTCTACGTGTGCGGGAAGTGTATCCGCCTGCAGCTCCTGACGGACCGCATTGCGGCCCTGGAGCTGTGGGTGGATGAACTCTGGAGCATCCACGATGCTGAGAATGACGTGAATAGCATGTTTAGCGAGTTCGTCTTACCGCAGGTAAAGGGTCCACAGCCAGATAGGGAATGGATGCCTAACAGGAAGAGCAGTGCAAGGAAGGTAGTGCAGGGGTCCCCTGCGGTCATCCCCCTGCAAAACAGATACACTGCTTTGGGTACTGTTGAGAGGGATGACTCATCGAGGGAGAAGCAGCAACCAGGTTCATGGCACCGTGGCTGGCTCTGCTGCACAGGAGGGCAGATAGTGATAGGGGATTCGATTGTAAGGGGAATAGACAGGCGTTTCTGCGGCCGCAACCGAGACTCCAGGTGGTATGTTGCCTCCCTGGTGCAAGGGTCAAGGATATCTCGGAGCGAGTGCAGGACATTCTGAAAAGGGAGGGTGAACAGCCAGTTATCGTGGTGCATATAGGTACCAACGATATAGGTAAAAAAACGGAATGAGGTCCTACAAGACGAATTTAGGGAGCTAGGAGTTAAATTAAAAAGTAGGACTTTAAAAGTAGTAATCTCGGGATTGCTACAGTGCCATGTGCTAGTCAGAGTAGGAATCGCAGGATAGCTCAAATGAATACATGGCTTGAGGAGTGGTGCAAAAGGGAGGGATTCAAATTCCTGGGACATTGGAACCGGTTCTGGGGGAGGTGGGACCAGTACAAACCGGACAGTCTGCACCTGGGCAGGACCGGAACCAATGTCCTGGGGGAGTGTTTGCTAGTGCTGTTGGAGAGGGGTTAACATGGCAGGGGGATGGAAACCTATGCAGGGAGACAGAGGGAAATAAAATGGAGGCAGAAGCAAAAGATAGAAAGGAGAATAGTAAAAGTGGAGGGCAGAGAAACCTAAGGCAAAAAACAAAAAGGGCCACAATACAGCAAAATTCTAAAGGGGTAAAGTGTGCTAAAAAGGCAAGCCTGAAGGCTCTGTGCCTCAATGCAAGGAGTATTCGGAATAAGGTAGATGAATTAACTGCGCAGATAGCAGTTAACGGGTATGATATAATTGGCATCACGGAGACATGGCTCCAGGGTGACCAAGGCTGGGAACTCAACATCCAGGGGTATTCAACATTTAGGAAGGATAGGCAGAGAGGAAAAGGAGGCGGGGTGCCGTTGCTGGTTAAAGAGGAAATTAATGCAATAGTAAGGAAGGACATTAGCTTGGATGATGTGGAATCGGTATGGGTGGAGCTGCGGAATACCAAGGGGCAGAAAATGCTAGTGGGAGTTGTGTACAGATCACCAAACAGTAGTAGTGAGGTTGGGGACAGCATCAAACAAGAAATAAGGGATGTGTGCAATAAAGGTACAGCAGTTATCATGGGCGATTTTAATCTACATATTGATTGGGCTAACCAAACTGGTAGCAATGCGGTGGAGGAGGATTTCCTGGAGTGTATTAGGGATGGTTTTCCAGACCAATATGTCGAGGAACCAACTAGGGAGCTGGCCGTCCTAGACTGGGTGATGTGTAATGAGAAGGGACTAATTAGCAATCTTGTTGTGCGAGGCCCCTTGGGGAAGAGTGACCATAATATGGTAGAATTCTTTATTAAGATGGAGAGTGACACAGTTAATTCGGAAACCAGGGTCCTGAACTTAAGGAAAGTTAACTTCGACGGTATGAGGGGTGAATTGGCTAGAATAGACTGACAAAGGATACTTAAAGGGTTGAAGGTGGATAAGCAATGGCAAACATTTAAAGATCACATGGATGAACTTCAGCAATTGTACATCCCTGTCTGGAGTAAAAATAAAATGGGTAAGGTGGCTCAACCGTGGCTAACAAGGGAAATTAAGGATAGTGTTAAAACCAAGGAAGAGGCATATAAATTGGTTAGAAAAAGCAACAAACCTGAGAACTGGGAGAAAATTAGAATTCAACAGAGGATGACTAAGGGTTTAATTAAGAGGGAGAAAATAGAGTACGAGAGGAAGCTTGCAGGGAACATAAAAACTGACTGCAAAAGCTTCTATAAATATGTGAAGAGAAAAAGATTAGTGAAGACAAACGTAGATCCCTTGCACTCGGACTCAGGTGAATTTATAATGGGGAACAAAGAAATGGCAGACCAATTGAACAAATACTTTGGATCTGTCTTCACGAAGGAAGACACAAATAACTTTCCGGATGTGCTAGGGGACTGATGGTCTAGTGAGAAGGAGGAACTGAAGGATATCCTTATTAGGCGGGAAATTGGCCGATAAATCCCCGGGGCCTGATAATCTGCATCCAGGAGTACTTAAGGAAGTGGCCCTAGAAATAGTGGATGCATTGGTGATCATTTTCCAACAGTCTATCGACTCTGGATCAGTTCCTATGGACTGGAGGGTAGCTAATGTAACACCACTTTTTAAAAAAGGAGGGAGAGAGAAAGTGGGTAATTATAGACCAGTTAGCCTGATATCAGTAGTGGGGAAAATGTTGGAATCAATCATTAATGATGAAATAGCAGTGCATTTGGAAAGCAGTGACAGGATCGGTCCAAGTCAGCATGGATTTATGAAAGGGAAATCTTGCTTGATGAACCTTCTGGAAATTTTGAAGATGTAACTAGGAGTGTGGACAAGGGAGAACCAGCGGATGTGGTGTATTTGGACTTTCAAAAGGCTTTTGACATGGTCCCGCACAAGAGATTGGTGTGCAAAATCAAAGCGCATGGTATTGGGGGTAATGTACTGACGTGGATAGAGAACTGGTTGGCAGACAGGAAGCAGAGAGTTGGGATAAACGGGTCCTTTTCAGAATGGCAGGCAGTGACTAGTGGGGTGCCACAGGGCTCGGTTCTGGGATCCCAGCTCTTTACAATGTATATTAACGATTTAGATGAAGAAATTGAATGTAATATCTCCAAGTTTGCAGACGACACTAAACTTGGTGGCGGTGTGAGCTGTGAGGAGGACGCTAAGAGGCTGCAGGGTGATTGTACAGGTTAGGTGAGTGGGCAAATGCATTGCAGATGCAGTTTAATGTGGATAAATGTGAGGTTATCCACTTTGGGGGCAAAAACACGAAGGCAGAATATTATTTTAATGGCGGCAGATTAGGAAAAGGGGAGGTACAACAAGACCTGGGTGTCATGGTTCATCAGTCATTGAAAGTTGGCATGCAGGTACAGCAGGCGGTGAAGAAGGCAAATGGTATGTTGGCCTTCATAGCTAGGGGATTTGAGTATAGGAGCAGGTGAGGCCTCACCTGGAATATTGTGTTCAGTTTTGGTCTCCTAATCTGAGGAAGGATGTTCTTGCTATTGATGGAGTGCAGCGAAGGTTCACCAGACTAATTCCAGGGATGGCTGGACTATCATATGAGGAGAGACTGGATCAACTGGGCCTTTATTCACTGGAGTTTAGAAGGATGATAGGGGGTCTCATAGAAATGTATAAGATTCTGACGGGACTGGACAGGATAGATGAAGAATGTTCCCGATGTTGGGGAAGTCCAGAACCAGGGGACATAGTCTTCGGATAAGGGGTAAGCCATTTAGGACTGAGATGAGGAGAAACTTCTTCACTCAGAGAGTTGTTAACCTGTGGAATTCCCTGCCGCAGAGAGTTGTTGATGCCAGTTTATTGGATATATTTAAGAGGGAGTTAGATATGGCCCTTATGGCTAAGGGGATCAAGGGTTATGGAGAGAAAGCAGAAAAGGGGTATTGAAAGAATGATCAGCCATGATCTTATTGAATGGCGGTACAGGCTCGAAGGGCCAAGTGGTCTTCTCCTGCACCTATTTTCTATGTTTCTATGTTTCTAAAATGTTCACTTTTTGGGCTGCGTGGTTGAGCAGCATTTCAAGACATTAGTCTCAGTAAATGAGTCCTTACGCTGTTAAGTACCAGCCTTAACTTTCTGCAGCTAGTTTAATGGGTAGTTAATCCGCAAATGCAACAACTTCCTAAAACTCACGGGGTGGTTGAGGGCAAGGTGCCATTTTCGCGAGGCTAAAAAGCTAGTGTCAGTAACGGTGACCATGAAACTGTCAGATTTTTGTAAAAACCCATCTCGTTCACCAATGTCCTTCAGGAAAGGAAATCTGCTGCCCTTACCCGGTCTGGTCTATATGTGACTCCAGATCCACAGCAATGTGGCTGACGCTTAACTGCCCTCTGAAATGGCCCAGCGAGACACTCAAGGGTCATTTAGGGATGGGCAATAAATGCTGGCCTTGCCAGCGACGCCCACATCCCGTGAATAAAGTAAATAAAATTAGTGTATAGCGGCAGCGTATTGTTACCTGTGCCAAGTCAATATCCCCCATGGCACAGTTTCATTAAACTCCTGTGGATCTGCGAATATTTTAACATTTTCGCCCCCACTCTACTGTCTCTGGTGCCGTGGTTCTGGATGATACATCTGAGACACAGCCTTCTCCTCTCTCTGCCCTGTCACAGCACAGCTTATGCTGAACCGAACGTGCACCACCTGCCATATTGGTAAAGGCCAGACAATCGGCGTGCAGTGCCCACATCTGAAACAGGAGTTAGGCCCTTTGCTTGTGCAAATAAGGGAGCTAACACCTGTTTGAGGCCTCCATTTTCAAGTTTGATTTGCCCTGAGGCAGCCAGCTGGCTTTATTTGGGAAAAACTAGCCAAACATGCAGCCAAACAAGCGCTGGTTTGTTTATTGACTCCACATTTAAAAAATGCGGGTGCTTCCCCCCACCCCCACCCTGCCCCCACCCTGCCCCCAGCCATCCTGATCACCAATGATGTGATTGGGATTACGGAGACGCGGCTCCAGGATGATCAGGGCTGGGAACTCAACATCCAGGGGTATTCAACATTCAGGAAGGATAGAATAAAAGGAAAAGGAGGTGGGGTAGCATTGCTGGTTAAGGAGGAGATTAAGGCAATAGTTAGGAAGGACATTAGCTTGGATGATGTGGAATCTATATGGGTAGAGCTACAGAACACCAAAGGGCAAAAAACGTTAGTGGGAGTTGTGTACAGACCTCCAAACAGTAGTAGTGATGTTCGGGAGGGCATCAAACAGGAAATTAGGGGTGCATGCAATAAAGGTGCAGCAGTTATAATGGGTGACTTTAATATGCACATAGATTGGGCTAACCAAACTGGAAGCAATACGGTGGAGGAGGATTTCCTGGAGTGCATAAGAGATGGTTTTTTAGACCAATATGTTGAGGAACCAACTAGAGGCCATCTTAGACTGGGTGTTATGTAATGAGAGAGGATTAATTAGCAATCTCATTGTGCAAGGCCCCTTGGTGAAGAGTGACCATAATATGGTGGAATTCTGCATTAGGATGGAGAATGAAACAGTTAATTCAGAGACCATGGTCCAGAACTTAAAGAAGGCTAACTTTGAAGGTATGAGGCGTGAATTGGCTGGGATGGATTGGCGAATGATACTTAAGGGGTTGACTGTGGATGGGCAATGGCAGACATTTAGAGACCGCATGGATGAAGTACAACAATTGTACATTCCTGTCTGGCATAAAAATAAAAAAGGGAAGGTGGCTCAACCGTGGCTATCAAGGGAAATCAGGGATAGTATTAAAGCCAAGGAAGTGGCATACAAATTGGCCAGAAATAGCAGCGAACCTGGGGACTGGGAGAAATTTAGAACTCAGCAGAGGAGGACAAAGGGTTTGATTAGGGCAGGGAAAATGGAGTATGAGAAGAAGCTTGCAGGGAACATTAAGACGGATTGCAAAAGTTTCTATAGATATGTAAAGAGAAAAAGGTTAGTAAAGACAAACGTAGGTCCCCTGCAGTCAGAATCAGGGGAAGTCATAACGGGGAACAAAGAAATGGCGGACCAATTGAACAAGTACTTTGGTTCGGTCTTCACGAAGGAGGACACAAACAACCTTCCGGTTATAAAAGGGGTCGGGGGGTCTAGTAAGGAGGAGGAACTGAGGGAAATCCTTATTAGCCAGGAAATTGTGTTGGGGAAATTGATGGGATTGAAGGCCAATAAATCCCCAGGGCCTGATGGACTGCATCCCAGAGTACTTAAGGAGGTGGCCTTGGAAATAGTGGATGCATTGACAGTCATTTTCCAACATTCCATTGACTCTGGATCAGTTCCTATAGAGTGGAGGGTAGCCAATGTAACCCCACTTTTTAAAAAAGGAGGGAGAGAGAAAACAGGGAATTATAGACCGGTCAGCCTGACATCGGTAGTGGGTAAAATGATGGAATCAATTATTAAGGATGTCATAGCAGTGCATTTGGAAAGAGGTGACATGATAGGTCCAAGTCAGCATGGATTTGTGAAAGGGAAATCATGCTTGACAAATCTTCTGGAATTTTTTGAGGATGTTTCCAGTAGAGTGGACAAGGGAGAACCAGTTGATGTGGTATATTTGGACTTTCAGAAGGCGTTCGACAAGGTCCCACACAAGAGATTGATGTGCAAAGTTAGAGCACATGGGATTGGGGGTAGTGTGCTGACATGGTTGTCAGACAGGAAGCAAAGAGTAGGAGTAAATGAGTACTTTTCAGAATCGCAGGCAGTGACTAGTGGGGTACCGCAAGGTTCTGTGCTGGGGCCCCAGTTGTTTACACTGTACATTAATGATTTAGATGAGGGGATTAAATGTAGTATCTCCAAATTTGCGGATGACACTAAGTTGGGTGGCAGTGTGAGCTGCGAGGAGGATGCTGTGAGGCTGCAGAGCGACTTGGATAGGTTAGGTGAGTGGGCAAATGCATGGCAGATGAAGTATAATGTGGATAAATGTGAGGTTATCCACTTTGGTGGTAAAAACAGAGAGACAGACTATTATCTGAATGGTGACAGATTAGGAAAAGGGGAGGTGCAAAGAGACCTGGGTGTCGTGGTACATCAGTCATTGAAGGTTGGCATGCAGGTGCAGCAGGCGGTTAAGAAAGCAAATGGCATGTTGGCCTTCATAGCAAGGGGATTTGAGTACAGGGGCAGGGAGGTGTTGCTACAGTTGTACAGGGCATTGATGAGGCCACACCTGGAGTATTGTGCACAGTTTTGGTCTCCTAACCTGAGGAAGGACATTCTTGCTATTGAGGGAGTGCAGCGAAGGTTCACCAGACTGATTCCCGGGATGGCGGGACTGACCTATCAAGAAAGACTGGATCAACTGGGCTTGTATTCACTGGAGTTCAGAAGAATGAGAGGGGACCTCATAGAAACGTTTAAAATTCTGACGGGGTTAGACAGGTTAGATGCAGGAAGAATGTTCCCAATGTTGGGGAAGTCCAGAACCAGAGGTCACAGTCTAAGGATAAGGGGTAAGCCATTTAGGACCGAGATGCGGAGGAACTTCTTCACTCAGAGAGTGGTGAACCTGTGGAATTCTCTACCACAGAAAGTAGTTGAGGCCAATTCACTAAATATATTCAAAAAGGAGTTAGATGAAGTCCTTACTACTAGGGGGATCAAGGGGTATGGTGAGAAAGCAGGAATGGGGTACTGAAGTTGCATGTTCAGCCATGAACTCATTGAATGGCGGTGCAGGCTAGAAGGGCTGAATGGCCTACTCCTGCTCCTATTTTCTATGTTTCTATGTTTCTACCACCAATCCCCCCCACCCTGCCCCCATCCATCCCGATCACCATCGCTTCCCCCGATCACCATCACTCCCCCGATCACCATCGCTTCCCCCGATCACCATCGCTTCCCCCGATCACCATCGCTTCCCCCGATCACCATCGCTACCCCCGATCACCATCGCTTCCCCCGATCACCATCGCTCCCCCGATCACCATCGCTCCCCCCCGATCACCATCGCTCCCCCCCGATCACCATCGCTCCCCCCCGATCACCATCGCTTCCCCCGATCACCATCGCTTCCCCCGATCACCATCGCTTCCCCCGATCACCATCGCTTCCCCCGATCACCATCGCTCCCCCGATCACCATCGCTCCCCCGATCACCATCGCTCCCCCGATCACCATCGCTCCCCCGATCACCATCGCTCCCCCGATCACCATCGCTCCCCCGATCACCATCGCTCCCCCGATCACCATCGCTCCCCCGATCACCATCGCTCCCCCCCGATCACCATCGCTCCCCCGATCACCATCGCTTCCCCCGATCACCATCGCTTCCCCCGATCACCATCGCTTCCCCCGATCACCATCGCTCCCCCGATCACCATCGCTTCCCCCGATCACCATCGCTTCCCCCGATCACCATCGCTTCCCCCGATCACCATCGCTTCCCCCGATCACCATCGCTTCCCCCGATCACCATCGCTCCCCCCCGATCACCATCGCTCCCCCGATCACCATCGCTCCCCCCCGATCACCATCACTCCCCCCCGATCACCATCACTCTCCCCCGATCACCATCGCTCCCCCGATCACCATCGCTCCCCCCCGATCACCATCGCTCCCCCGATCACCATCGCTCCCCCCTGATCACCATCGCTCCCCCCTGATCACCATCGCTCCCCCCTGATCACCATCGCTCCCCCGATCACCATCGCTCCCCCCCGATCACCATCGCTCCCCCCTGATCACCATCGCTTCCCCCTGATCACCATCGCTTCCCCCGATCACCACTGCTCCCCCTGATTACCACTCCCCCCCTCCGATAAATTTAAGACAGAAATCGACAGTTTCTTAACCGATAAGGGATTTAAGGGGTTATGGGGAACGGGCGGGGAAGTGGAGCTGAGTCCATGATCGGATCAGCCATGATCTTATTGAATGGCGGAGCAGGCTCGAGGGGCCGTGTGGCCTACTCCTGCTCCTATTTCTTATGTTCTTATGATCGCTGCCGCACCTCCCGCCCCCCCCTCCACCCCCAGCCACTGCTCAACACAATCCACACCGCGGCCAACACTAACTCCCCCTCTCCCCGATCACTGCCTCTACCTTCCCCCTTGTCACCGCTACTTCGCCCTAACCCCCCCATACACCCCTCCCCCTCAGTTACGCTACAAACCAAACCCGATATTTGCTTCACTGGGGAGCTGCCTGTTTCCCTCCGCAGTGCGCTGAAAATGAGTGCCAAGGCCCAATATTGGGGGCGCCTCAGGCCTTACCATTCAGGCGCAGGGATCGATCACAGAAATAAGCTCCCCGGAAATGCTAGGTAAAGCTTGTTTCCTTTTAAACTCCATTACGTTACACACCCGTGAAGTTCCCGACTAGCAGCTGTTCTCTGTAAACCCTACGAGACCATATTCAGATTGGGGGTCAGCTTGACCTCAGCTGCTTGGGATTGGCCAGGGTTTGTGCAGGATGTTGCCTTGAGCTCGTTCATGGATCAGGAGGCTCTGTACATGCGATAACTTTGAATTAAAAACTAATAATGTTGCAAGGGCATCTGAAAAGACAGGCTAACAGTGTGGTTCACTCTTGTGCCCTGATGAAGAGCTTACATTGGAAATGTCACCCTCTCTTCCCCCTCGACAGATGAACAATTCCAGAATTTTGGACTTTTATTTTAGATTTCCGGCATATGTGGGGGGTTTTAAAGTCAATAATGATTTACATTTATGCAAATTACACCGAGTCTTCGGCACAGAAACAGGCCATTTGGCCCAATTGCTCAATGCCGCGGTTTATGCTCCACACGAGCCTCCTCCCACTCTATTGCATGTAAAGCCCTGTCAGCATATCCTTCTATTTACAGATAGGGGGTTGGGAACAGAGAGAAGATTGGGAACAGAGAGGATGTTGGGAACAGAGGGAAAATTGGGAACAGAGAGGGGGTTGGGAACAGAGGGAAGATTGGGAAGAGAGAGGGGGTTGGGAACAGAGGGAAGATTGGGAAGAGAGAGGGGGTTGGGAACAGAGGGAAGATTGGGAAGAGAGAGGGGGTTGGGAACAGAGGGAAGATTGGGAAGAGAGAGGGGGTTGGGAACAGAGGGAAGATTGGGAACAGAGAGGATGTTTGGAAACAGAGATGTGGTTGGGAAGAGGGAGGAGATTGGGAACAGAGGGAAGGTTGAGAAGCAAGAGAAGGTTGGGAAAAGAGGGAATTTTGGGGAACAGAGGGATGGTTGGGAACAGAGAGGAAGTAAGTGTATTTTGTTCTTAAATACAACTAGAAGAAATATATCGTTTCATTAGAGTACACAGATTTAAGATCATTGGCAAAAGAACCAGGGGAGATTTTGTTTTTAACGCAGTGAGTTGTTGCGATCTGGAAAGTGCTGCCTGAAAGGTGGAAGCAGATTCAATTGTACCATTAATGCCATACCGTTAAAGAGAGATGTCTGAGCTCCTCTAATTCTGGCCTAGTAAGCATCGCTGATCTTAATCGCTCAACCATCGGTGGCTGTGCCTTCAGCTGACAAGGTCTCAAGCTCTGGAACTCCCTCCCTAAACCTCTCCGCCTCTCTACCTCTCTCTCCTCCTTTAAGACGCTCCGTAAAATCTCCCTCTTTGACCAAGCTTTTGGTCATCTGCCCTACTATCACCTTGTGTGGCTCGGTGTCAAATTTTGTTTTATAATGCTCCTGTGAAGCACCTCGGGATGTTTTACTACGATTAAGGTGCTACATAAATATGATTTTGGCAAGTTAAGATCGGCGTTCCTGTTACGTGCCATACATTCGGATACTATCAGATCTTGATCTTCTGATTTAGGATTTATCGACCAATGAGGAACAGAGTTAAGGACATTCTTATCCAAACTTCCAGGCCCACAAAAGTCAAACAGGAGGAAGGAAGAAAGGATTGCCCAAGTTTGTGTTCTGTGCATGGCTCAAATACCATAGTTTGGACACGCCTGCTGTAAATGAAAACCTTTGAGTAAATTTTTGGTAAGCATCCAGTTCAGTTTATATTTAAATTCTCACTATGTCAGTGTTATTGTAAGAGGTTCATGGAATTTAAAGCACTGAATGGGGCCTGTGCTGGTGCCAGCTTTTCAACTGGAGTATTCTCTGAAGTTGGGGGGAGGGGGGGGGGGGCGACTCACAACTTTCTGCCACCCCCTCCACCCACTTTTAAATGATGACGGGGAGGGGTTGGGTGGGGGGGAGGGTGTAACGAGATCGGAAGCTAGGCCTATTTTCTGCCTTCTGGCACCGATTCAAGGTAATGCCAGGAGAAGGTTGGCAGCTCAGGCTGGGGCAATGGCAGGCGGACTGCACCTGCCCCTTCTCTCTTGTGCCCGACAGTTGGAGCAGAGGTGTTTGTGGCCCGTTTTTGAAAAATGTTTTTATTCGTTCCTGGGATGTGGGCGTCGCTGGCAAGGCCGGCATTTACTGCCCATCCCTAATTGCCCCTTGAGAAGGTGGTGGTGAGCCGCCTTCTTGAACCGCTGCAGTCCGTGTGGTGAAGGTGCTCCCACAGTGCTGTTAGGGAGGGAGTTCCAGGATTGTGACCCAGCGACGATGAAGGAACGGCCGATATATTTCCCAGTCAGGATGGTGTGTGACTGGGAGGGGAATGTGGAGGGGGTGGTGTTCCCATGCGCCTGCTGCCCTTGTCCTTCTAGGGGGTAGAGGTCGCGGGTTTGGGAGGTGCTGCCGAAGAAGCCTTGGCGAGTTGCTGCAGTGCATCTTGTAGATGGTGCACACTGCAGCCAGGGGGCGCCGGTGGTGGAGGGAGTGAATGTTGAAGGTGGGGGATGGGGGGCCGATCAAGTGGGCTGCTTTGTTCTGGATGGTGTCGAGCTTCTTGAGTGTTGTTGGAGCTGTACTCATCCAGGCAAGTGGAGAGTATTCCATCACACTCCTGACTTGTGCCTTGTAGATGGTGGAAAGGCTTTGGGGAGTCAGGAGGTGAGACACTCGCCGCAGAATACCCAGCCTCTGACCTGCTCTTGTAGTCACAGTATTTATGTGGCTGGTCCAGTTAAGTTTCTGGTCAATGGTGATGCCCAGGATGTTGATGGTGGGGGATTCGGCAATGGTAATGACTGTCAAGTGGCAATGGTTAGACTCTCACTTGTTGGAGATAGTCATTGCCTGGTACTTGTGTGGCGCGAATGTTACGTGCAGGGCCTTTATAAGCTATACTTGGACCACGCTGTGCACCCTTCTGGTCTCCCTATTATAAACAGGATAGAGAGGCACTGGAGAAGGTGCAAAAAGGATTGACTATCATGATACCAGAACTGAGAGGGTATACCTATCAGAAAAGATTGAATAGGCTGGGTTCCCTTCTCTAGAAAAGAGAAGGCTGAGGGGTGACCTGATTGTGGTCTTCAAGGTTATGAAAGGTTTCGATAGGGCAGACTTGGAGACGATATTTCTACTTATGGGCGAGACTAGAACTAGGGGCCATAAATATAAGATAGCCACGAGTAAATGCAATCAGGAATACAAGAAAAAACATCTTTACCCAGAGGGTGGTGAGAATGTGGAACTCGCTGCCACAGGGAGAGGTTGAGATGAATATTATCGATGCATTTAAGGGGAAGCTGGATAAACAGATGAGGGAGAAAGGAATAGAAGGATATGGTGATGGGGTGAGATGAAGAGGGGCGGGAGGAGGTATATTGGTTAGCCCCTGAATTGCGATGGGTGACTAACCCATGCCTGTTAAGTGCAATGCTGCAGCACGCCAGCTTTGTGCTGCTTGCTCATTATAACAGTTTCTGTGTGTAGCCAGTACTCTCCGCCTGTTCATTGGCTGCACACGCCAGCAGGGGGCCCAATATCGTTACTAACTTGCACTACTTAAAGCTAGCCTGCACCTCTTAAAGGGGAGGTACATTGTGGCTGGAGCAAGTGCTGGGAGTCGTTCTTCAAGGGATTCTGACCTGGGAAAGAGTGAAGAATGGCTGACCATGGGAGAGAGCGGGCATCCAGGTTTTCTGATGTTGTACAGGAGGTCTTTGTGGAGGAGGCAGAACAGAGGAGAGACATCCTGTATCTTCAAGGTGCAGTAGGTCCTTTAGCCACCCGATGAGAAGGCAGTGGGAACAGATAGGTGCGGAGATCAACGACAGGAGTCCCTATACAGCCCCAAGGACCTGATGCAGTGCCAGAAAAAGTTTAATGATCTGACATGGTGGTCAAGGTCAATGAATGGATCTGCAAATGTCATGTCCCACCAACTGCACCACTAGCCTCAGCCTCTGCTGAAATCACCACACCCCCATCACTCACCTACCAACAATCTCTATCAAACAGGACATATACCTAACATACACATGCTTCACCTCACCCTCGCACACTGCTGCAAGCCTCAAATCCACACCTCACAGTGTGCACATACTGTCAGCTGTTCAACCATGACAGCCACATCACCCAAACAGATTGCATGGCACTCACTGACACACTTCCCTCTCTCTTGTAGGAGAGAGTGGCACACCACCGGAGGCAGCAGGAACTAACTGGAGGGAGAGAGGCATACCTGCATGTTCTAAACCCCATGGAGGAGACATGGCTGGCCATTATGGGAAGGGACATCACTGCAGATGGTGTAAGCACACACTTCTTATTTTCTCCTCTCCCATCACCACAACACGGCTCATTGTCCATTTTGCATTTCAGAGACCCAAGAACTGCAAACAGACCAGGCAGTGGTGGAAGAGCAGGAAGACGGTGAAGATGAAGACACACCATCACTCGATTTCACAGTCGCAGTCACCAGCTCAGATACCGACACTGCGCGTTATTTAGAGGGTAGCAGAGAGGCGGAATCTGCACGGGATGAGACACTGGGCACAAGTGCATTGCAGCCAGGGCAGGGGGAAAGGAGAACACACCTGCCAGCTCACCAGAGGGCAAGGTCGCACACGGGTTCTGCTGCAGAGGACTCAGATGAGAACTTTGATGGGGCAGAGTACCAAAGAAGGCCGATGGGTGTACACACCCAAATGCTTGGTGCAATGGAAAGCTTGCCAGGAAACCTGTGTTCAATGTCAAGGAGCGTGGAGGAGGCCAGAAACAACTTGGCACTGTTATGTATAGAACTCCACGAGGCTGAGTACTGTGAGCTAAACTTAGTGTGACCTTAGTCTTCTTTATTACAACTCCAGAGTGCCTAAACAACATGGCAGCCAACCTTTTATACTACACCTGCACATGTGTGCAGGTGACCAATAGGACTCCAACAGTCGCGCCCTCTGGTGGCAAGTATTACATGCTGACAAACATAACATCACTCCCCGGCCCCTGCCTGCCCCAAAGTCTTCCTACAAGTTATTTACAAGTTGAGGTGATCCGGAGCCCTTCGCTCCCTGGTTGATCGTCTAAGTTCGAACCCTGGCGTGTGTGAGTTGGCTGACTATTGCTGCACTGCACCACGGCTAGTCTGACCGGACTGTCAGGAATGGGGGGTTCATCCTCATGATTGACAGCGAGGTCGATTGCTGGTTGGGTGTGTGTTGGTGGATCGTCAATGGTGATGGCCTCTTCAAGTCGTTCCTGGTTGTCAGTAAATCGCAATTTGGTCTGATCTAAATGCTTTCTGCATGTTTAGCCATTTGACAGTTTGATTATAAACACCCTATTTCCTTCCTTGGCCAAAACAGTGCCAGCAACCCACTTGGGACCATGACCGTAATTCAGGACAAACACAGGGTCGTTAACATCAATATCAAGTGAAACAGCTGCGCGATCGTAGTACATGTTCTGCCGGTGTCGCCGGGTTTCCACGTGGCCATTGAGATCCTGGTGGGCTCGGGAGAGCCTAGTTTTGAGGGCTCTCGTCATTAACAATTCTGCCGGGTGAACCCCGAGCGAGTGGGATTGCGTCCGGTAGCTGAGCAGAATGCGAGACAAGCGGGTCTGCAGGGAGCGTTTCATGCTCTGCTTGATTGTTTGGACTGCCCGCTCCACTTGACCGTTAGACGTGGGCTTAAACGGAGCAGACCTGACATGCTTGATGCCATCGCGGGTCATAAAGTCGTTGAATTCCGAGCTGGTGAAACACGGTTCATTGTCGCTGACAAGGAGGCGATCATGGCCCGGAGGCTTTCAATAGTGGCTGTGGACGTGCTGGATGACATGATTACGCATTCAACCCATTTGGAGTAAGCGTCCACTACTACTAAAAACAACTTTCCTAGAAATGGGCCGGCAAAATCTACGTGGATCCTGGACCACGGTTTGGAGGCCCATGACCACAGACTCAGTGGAGCCTCCCTTGGTGCATTGCTCAGTTGCGAGCAAGTGTTGCACTGATGCACGCTTGACTCCAAGTCCGAGTCAATGCCGGGCCACCAAATATGTGACCTGGCAATTGCCTTCATCATGACAATGCCTGGGTGGGTACTGTGTAGGTCACGTATATAAACGTTTCCCTGCCTTTTTTTTGCAAAATCACGTGATTACCCCATAACAGACAATCTGACTGGATGGATATTTCATCTTTGCGTCGGTGAAACGGCTTAATTTCATCTTGCATTTTCCTGGGAACGGCCGACCAGTTACTAATGATAGCACAGGATCCTGGCTGGTCCAGGTCCTGATCTGTGAGCCGTGACGGGTGACCTCTCGCTCTCAAAAGCCTCCATGACCAGTAGCAAGACTGCGGGCTGTGCCATTTCCATCCCGGTGGTGGGTAATGGTAGCAGACTGAGGGCATTGACACAGTTCTCCGTGCCTGGTCTGTGGCGGATAACATAGTCACAAGCGAATAATGTTAGTGCCCATCTTTGGATGCGGGACGAAGCACTGGTGTTTGTACCTTTGCTCTCTGAAAACAGCAAAATGAGCAGCTTGTGGTCAGTTTCAAGCTCAAACCGAAGTCCAAATAGGTATTGGTGCATTTTCTTAACCCCATATACACATGCTAAAGTGTCTTTCTCAACCATACTGTAGGCTCTCTCAGCCTTAGACAGACTTCTAGACACGTATGCAACCGGTTGGAGGTTGCCCGATACATTGGCTTGCTGTAACACACAGCCGACCCCGTACGATGAGGCGTCACAAGCTAGCACTAAATGTTTACATGGGTCATAGTGTACACGTAACTTATTTGAACATAGCAGGTTCCTGGCCTTCTCAAAGGCTGCGTCTTGAGATTTGCCCCAAACCCAGTCGTCACCCTTACGTAGCAACATGTGCAAAGGCTCTAACAACATGCTCAACCCGGGTAGAAAGTTACTGAAATAGATGAGGAGTCCCAGGAACGAACGCAGCTCCATCAAATTCTGTGGTCTGGGTGCATTCTTGATGGCCTCTGTCTTTGAGTCCATGGGCCTGATGCCGTCTGCTGCAATCTTTCTCTCCAAAATTTCGACTTCTGGCACCAGTAAAACACATTTGGAGCGTTTCAGCCTGAGTCCCACTCTGTCTAGGCAACTTAGAACCTCTTCCAGGTTGTGTAGGTGTTCGATGGTGTCATGACCGGTGATCAGGATGTCGTTTTGAAACACAACAGTGCGCGGAACAGATTTCAGCCAACTCTCCATGTTTCTCTGGAAAATGGTTGCAATTGAGCGAATCCTGAAAGGGCACCTGTGGTATATAAACAGTCCTTTGTGTGTGTTGATGCACGTCAGTCTTTTCGAAGATTCAGCCAGCTCCTGTGTCATGTAGGCGGAGGTTAGGTCCAACTTGGTGAACGACTCCCCCCCCCTCCCCCACTAACGTTACGAACAGGTCATCCGCCTTGGGCAGCGGGTACTGGTCCTGTGGTGAGACTCAGTTAATCGTTACCTTATAGTCTTCGCAGATTCTGACCTTTCCATCGCTTTTCAACACCGGAACAATTGGGCTGGCCCAGTCGTTGAACTCGACTGGCGATATGGTTCCTTCGCGTTGGAGTCTGTCCAGTTTGATCTCGACTTTCTCCCTCATCATGTATGGAACCGCCCGAGCCTTGTGATGGACAGGCCGAGCATCGGGGCCTAGATGGATCTGTATCTTGGCTCCTGTGAAGTTGCCGATGCCTGGTTCGAATAGCGAGGGAAACTTGCTCAGCACTTGAGCACACGAAGCGTCATCCACTGGAGATAGTGCTTTGATGTCGTTCCAATTCCATCTAATCTTTTCTAGCCAGCTTCTGCCGAACAGCATTGGGCCATTGCCTGGAACAATCCACAATGATAGGTCATGCACAGCTCCATCATACGACACCTTCACTGCCGCACTTCCAATGACTGGTATGAACTCTTTGGTGTAGGTGTGCAGCTTTGCATTAATCGGGCTCAGTTTGGGCCTTTGTGCCTTATTGCCCCACAGTTTCTCGAAAGCCTTCTGGCTCATTATTGACTGACTCGCACCCATGTCCAACTCCATAGATACTGGAACTCCATTTTCAGCATTATAGGAGGGCTCTTGGTGATGAAGGTATGTACCCCATACACTTCTTCCTCGGGTTGAGTTGCCTGTGCTGCGTGATCCACACCGGATCGATCATCCTCTGCCACGTGGTATGTCGCAGCATGTTTACACATTCGCTGGAGGTGCCCCATTGTGGCGCAGCCTTTGCACACGTAGTGCTTGAATCAACATTGATGGGCCCGATGATTCCTCCCTCAGCACCCGTGCTAATGGATCCACATTCATCCCCGATGGCGGACTCTGAGTCATCACAGGTCTTGCAACCGCAGACGTATAGTCCCTGCCATATGCAGTTCGGCCTGCTAGCGACATCATTTTATGCACAGTACTTGCCGGTGAGCTTCGATGTTGAGAAGATACCTGTTTGGTGTTATTGTCCGTGGCCATGCATGCCTGGGCGATCGCGATGGCCCTGCTCAGGTCTAGGGTTTCGGCAGCCAGCAGCTTTCGAAGAATGACCTCGTGGCTGATGCCCAGCACAAAAAAGTCCCGCAGCATTTGCCCCAACGCAGCTGCAAAATCGCAAGGTCCTGCGAGGCATCTCAGGTCGGTGACATAATCCGCCAGGTCCTGGCCCCCGGAGCGATGGTGCGTGTAAAAGCGATATCTGACCATGAGGATACTCTCCTTCGGCCTGAGGTGGTCCTGAACCAACGTGCACAATGCTGTATATTCCTTCTCCGTTGGTTTTATCGGTACGAGCAGATTCTTGGTGAGGCCGTATACTTTAGGCCCACAGAAGGTGAGGAAAACCGCCCTGTGCTTGACCGCGTTAGTGTCTCCGTCCAGCTCATTGGCCACGAAATACTGGTCCAGAAGCTCGGCGAAGGCTTCCCAATCATCACCCTCTACGATTCTCTCTAATATTCCAATGGCAGCCATGGTTGTATGAAGGTTCGTATTCTGTTACTTGTCGCCAGTTGTTATGTATAGAAGAACTCCATGAGGCTGAGTACCGTGAGCTAAACTTAATGTGACCTTAGTCTTCTTTATTACAACTCCAGAGTGCCGAAACAACATGGCAGCCAACCTTTTATACTGGCCCTACACGTGCGTGCAGGTGACCATTAGGACTCCAACAGTCGCGTCCTCTTGTGGCAAGTATTATATGGTTACATACATAACAGGCACAGGGCTTTGCGCAGAGCTTGAAGCCCATCCTTTCTGTCATGTATCTTACATTGTTATATATAACTGTATTCTAACATGCTATACATGACTGTAATAAGATATGACCTGTAACCACCAGCATACCTTACCACCAGGGGTGCACTTGCAAGAGACAGGTATATAAGGACAGGTCTCAGGCAAGTGCAGCATTCCAGAGCTGTGAAATAAAAGGTGTAGGTCCAGAGTGACCTTGACTTCACTACATGCCTCGTGTGAATCTGTACTGAGGGGACAGGACTTTACAGTGGCGACGAGTTACGGGATTACAGAATCCACAGAATGGCGAACAACGGATCAGATGAAAAGTACAATGCGGGAGACAATTGGGAGGACTTTATCGAAAGGCTCCAGCAAAGCTTTGTAACCAAAGACTGGTTAGGCGACGATAAGGCAGACAAGAGAAGAGCCCATCTCTTGACCAGCTGTGGCTCGAAAACATATGCCTTTAATGAAGGATCTGTTGGCACCCGAGAAACCAGCAAGCAAGTCGTTTGAAGAATTGAGCACACTGGTCACCTCCATCAGCACACCTGTGGAACGCACCATGATGCAGCATCTGATGGGCGATGTCTCAGCTTCCATTGCAGTACAAGCAGCAGCCACCCACCCCAAGACCACCCCAACCCCTGTCGTCGAGCTACAGTATGCGAGACGATGCCTGCATCTGCCCACATACTGAGGCTGAATTCCAGGACATAGTCGACGTATTTACTGAGGCATACGAAAGCGTGCGCCTTACGCTAAACATCAGTAAGACAAAGGTGCTCCACCAGCCTGTCCTCACCGCACAGCACTGTCCCCCAGTCATCAAGATCCACGACGTGGCCCTGGACAACGTGGACCACTTCCCTTATCTCGGGAGCCTCCTATCAACAAGAGCAGGCCTTGATGACGAGATCCAACACCACCTTCGGCTGCCTGAGGAAAAGAATGTTTGTAGACCAGGCCCTCAAAACTGCCACCAAGCTCATGGTCTACAGGGCTGTAGTAATACCCGCCCTCCTGAATGGCTCAGAAACATGGACCATGTACAGAAGACACCTCAAGTTGCTGGAGAAATTTCACCAACGATGTCTCCGCAAGATCCTACATATCCCCTTGAAGACAGATGCACCTCGTCCAGGCCAACATCCACAGCATTGAAGCACTGATCACACTTGATCAGCTCCGCTGGGCAGGGCCACATTGTCTGCATGCCCGACACGAGACTCCCAAAGCAAGCGCTCTACTCGGAACTCCTTCACAGCAACCGAGCCAAAGGAGGGTAGTGGAAACGTTACAAGGACACCCTCAAAGCCTCCCTGATAAAGTGCAACATCCCCACTGACACCTGGGAGTCCCTGGCCAAAGACCGCCCTAAGTGGAGGAAGTATATCCGGGAGGGCGCTGAGCACCTCGAGTCTTGTCGCTGAGAGCATGCAGAAATCAAGCGCAGGCAGCGGAAGGAGCGTGCGGCAAACCAGTCCCACCCACCCTTTCCTTCAACGACTATCTGTCCCACCTGTGACAGGGACTGTGGCTCTCGTATTGGACTGTTCAGTAACCTAAGGATTCATGTTAAGAGTGGAAGCAAGTGTTCCTCGATTCCGAGGGACGGCCTATAATGATGGAGTGCTGCAGTAACGACTCAGACTGCTGCTGTACCAGTGTTCAAAGGGGCTTCCAGCGTGTCACAGCAGTCCAGCAATCTGTTCTCCAGCAGACTGCTGAGGGGCCGCCCCGGGAGAGGGGGCAGTGGCTCCGTGGAGCGTGAAGCTGCCCCCTCAGGATGACAGTGTTGGTGCACACACCCCTCCCCATTCCGCCGTTGCCCTTGCTGCTGCCCATTAGCCAGCCTGCCCAGGCTGCAGCCGCCCATACCAAGGCGGTGCCGTCCCAAGCCGGCCCTTCTAGACCCAGAGCTGCTTGAGCTCGCCCTCCAAGATTATCTGCAGTCCCCCCCCACTGAATGTCAGCAGCCTTACAACCCCATGCTGCAGCCACTGGGGCAACATCTCGTTGGAGTACTCGGACAGGCAGAGACCCATGGAAGAGGCACTAAGGAAAGGGTGATCACTTTATTTTTGTATGCATTATGTCATCATTTAATTTATGAATTTGGATTGGAATGTGTTTTTGTGTTGGATTTTATGTTTGCATTATGGGCAGGAGGACAATGTGATGGTCAGTGCCAGAGGCAAGGTAAGGAGTGTGGGACTGTTGGTGAATGGGGAATTAAGGTTGAGGTTACTGGTATCTCTCCTGAATTATCTGTTCACGTACAGCCCAGACACAAAGGGGCTGTCTAGGTTTCAACCTCCATTCTCCCTCCTCTGCCTCCTCTTCCGCCTCCTCCTCTTCCGCCTCCTCCTTTGCCTCCTGCTCCTCAGCTTCTCGCCTGATAGTTGGTGGCAAGGGCTGTTCCCTCATGATGGCGAGGTTGTGCAGCATGCAGCGGGCCTTGAGACGTGCTCATCCGGAGCGATCCAGGCAGCAGAGTCGCAGATAGGACACCAATGGTCTGCTCGATCATATTCCTTGTGGCTCTCATTGAGCGCCTGCTGCACGTGTGTGTGTGTGGGTTGCAGAATACAGCCAGGTCGTCAGCCCTTATCGCCCAGTAGCCACCCTTTGGTTTGCCGTGGTGGTTGAAATACAGCTGGCACAGAGGATTGCTGCAGAATGAATGCATTGTGACTGACACCAGGATACCGGGCATTGACCTGCATGATGCACTGCCTGGGGAGGCGTGAGTTTGTGGCCCAGAAGAGGCGAGAGCTCAGGGGCAGCACGGGCCAGCCCACACTGCGATATGTGTGCACACCAGGTCCGTGCAGCAGAGCTGGTCTCCAGTCATCCTGGTTAACCCTTGCCCCTGGACCAAGACCTCGCTCTGTCAAGCCCGTGTGGTGGCTGGTGTGCAACGGCCACCCCACGTTAAAAAAATCCACGCACAGGCATCTTCCACCCTTCAACATGTAGTGCAGGATCTGGAATATTAGGTCCTTCATTGAAACATCTGTGAACTCATCCTATTTTGGCGTGGAAGCAAGTCATCTGGAGGGCAGAGAAACCCAAGGCAAAAAACAAAAAGGGCCACTGTACAGCAAAATTCTAAAGGGTCAAAGTGTAATAAAAAGGCAAGCATGAAAGCTCAGTGCCTCAATGCAAGGAGTATTCGGAACCCAGGAGAGGGCTCTGAGCTAGTTAGAGTGGGTGAGAGCTCAGATGAACAGGACCCCAAGAAAGAATGCAAAAGGCAGGAGGCAACAGAGCAGAGTAGCACTGGGGTAAGTGTAAACCACAAGGTGATAGGAAGGGACAATATGTATGAATATAAAGGGGCTGCAGGAGGGGTCAAAACTAAAAATCTTGGTTTAAAAACTAGTATTAAAACATTCTACCTAAATGCACGCAGCATTCAAAATAAAGTAAATGAGTTGATGGCACAAATCATTACAAATGGGTATGATTTGGTGGCCATTACAGAAACGTGGTTGCAGGCTGGCCAAGACTGGGAATTAAACATACAGGGGTATCTGACAATTCGGAAAGATAGACAAGAAGGGAAAGGAGGTGGGGTAGCTCTGTTAATAAAGGATGATATCAGGGCAGTTGTGAGAGATGATATTGGCTCTAATGAACAAAATGTTGAATCATTGTGGGTGGAGATTAGAGATAGTAAGGGGAAAAAGTCACTGGTGGGCTTAGTTTATAGGCCCCCAAATAATAACTTGACGGTGGGCCGGGAAATAATCAAGGGAATAATGGAGGCATGTGAAAAAGGAACGGCAGTAATCATGTGGGATTTTAACCTACATATCGATTGGTCAAACCAAATCGCACGGGGTAGCCTGGAGGAGGAATTCATAGAATGCATACGGGATTGTTTCTTAGAACAGTATGTTACAGAACCTACAAGGGAGCAAGCTATCTTAGATCTGGTCCTGTGTAATGAGACAGGAATAATAAACGATCTCCAAGTAAAAGATCCTCTCGGAATGAGTGATCACAGTATGGTTGAATTTGTAATACAGATTGAGGGTGAGGAAGTAGTGTCTCAAACGAGCGTACTATGCTTAAACAAAGGAGACTACAGTGGGATGAGGGCAGTGTTGGCTAAAGTAGACTGGAAACACAGACTAAACGGTGGCACAATTGAGGAACAGTGGAGGACTTTTAAGGAGCTCTTTCATAGTGCTCAACAAAAATATATTCCAGTGAAAAAGAAGGGCGGTAAGAGAAGGGATAACCAGCCGTGGATAACCAAGGAAATAAAGGAGAGTATCAAATTAAAGACCAATGCGTATAAGGTGGTCAAGGTTAGTGGGAAACTAGCAGATTGGGAAAATTTTAAGCGACAGCAAAGAATGACTAAGAAAGCAATAAAGAAAGGAAAGATAGATTATAAAAGTAAACTTGCGCAAAACATAAAAACAGATAGTAAAAGCTTTTACCGATATATAAAACGGAAAAAAGTGACTAAAGTAAATGTTGTCCCTTAGAAGATGAGAAGGGGGATTTAATAATGGGAAATGTGGAAATGGCTGAGACCTTAAACAATTATTTTGCTTCGGTCTTCACAGTGGAAGACACAAAAACCATGCCAAAAATTGCTGGTCACAGGAATGTGGGAAGGGAGGACCTTGAGACAATCACTATCACTAGGGGGGTAGTGCTGGACAGGCTAATGGGACTCAAGGTAGACAAGTCCCCTGGTCCTGATGAAATGCATCCCAGGGTATTAAAAGAGATGGCGGAAGTTATAGCAGATGCATTCGTTATAATCTACCAAAATTCTCTGGACTCTGGGGAGGTACCAACGGATTGGAAAGCAGCTAATGTAATGCCTCTGTTTAAAAAAGGGGGTAGACAAAAGGCAGGTAACTATAGGCCGGTTAGTTTAACATCTGTAGTGGGGAAAATGCTTGAAGCTATCATTAAGGAAGAAATAGCGGGACATCTAGATAGGAATAGTGCAATCAAGCAGATGCAACATGGATTCATGAAGGAGAAATCATGTTTAACTAATTTACTGGAATTCTTTGAGGATATAACGAGCATGGTGGATAGAGGTGTACCGATGGATGTGGTGTATTTAGATTTCCAAAAGGCATTCGATAAGGTGTCACACAAAAGGTTACTGCAGAAGATAAAGGTACGCGGAGTCAGAGGAAATGTATTAGCATGGATAGAGAATTGGCTAGCTAACAGAAAGCAGAGAGTCGGGATAAATGGGTCCTTTTCGGGTTGAAAATCGGTGGTTAGTGGTGTGCCACAGGGATCGGTGCTGGGCCCACAACTGTTTACAATATACATAGATGACCTGGAAGAGGGGACAGAGTGTAGTGTAACAAAATTTGCAGATGACACAAAGATTAGTGGGAAAGTGGGTTGTGTAGAGGATACAGAGAGGCTGCAAAGAGATTTAGATAGGTTAAGCAAATGGGCTAAGGTTTGTCAGATGGAATACAATGTCGGAAAATGTGAGGTCATCCACCTTGGAAAAAAAAACAGTAAATGGGAATATTATTTGAATGGGGAGAAATTACAACATGCTGCGGTGCAGAGGGACCTGGGGGTCCTTGTGCATGAATCCCAAAAAGTTAGGTTGCAGGTGCAGCAGGTGAATGGAATGTTGGCCTTCATTGCGAGAGGGATGGAGTACAAAAGCAGGGAGGTCCTGCTGCAACTGTTTAGGGTATTGGTAAGACCACACCTGGAGTACTGCATGCAGTTTTGGTCACCTTTCTTAAGGAAGGATATACTAGCTTTGGAGGGGGTACAGAGACGATTCACTTGGCTGATTCTGGAGATGACGGGGTTACCTTATGATGATAGATTGAGTAGACTGGGTCTTTACTCGTTGGAGTTCAGAAGGATGAGGGGTGATCTTATAGAAACATTTAAAATAATGAAAGGGATAGACAAGATAGAGGCAGAGAGGTTATTTCCACTGGTCGGGAGACTAGAACTAGGGGGCACAGCCTTAAATACGGGGGAGCCAATTTAAAACCGAGTTGAGAAGGAATTTCTTCTCCCAGAGGGTTGTGAATCTGTGGAATTATCTGCCCAAGGAAGCAGTTGAGGCTAGCTCATTGAATGTATTCAAATCACAGACAGATAGATATTTAACCAATAAGGGAATTAAGGTTACGGGGAGCGGGCGGGTAAGTGGAGCTGAGTACACGGCCAGATCAGCCATGATCTTGTTGAATGGCGGAGCAGGCTCAAGGGGCTAGATGGCCTACTCCTGTTCCTAATTCTTATTTTCTTATGTTCTTATGTTCTTATCCTCGTTTCAAGGGACCAGCTATAATGACACCATGGGCAATCCTTGCAAACCCTTGTGCTCACTCTGCCTGCTTCTCTTTGGCAATCAGATAATGCTGTCTTTCTTTGCATAGAGAGCCTCAGTGACGTCTTTTATGCAGCAGTGCACTGCAAACTGCATGATGATGCTAATATCTCCAGCAGCAGCCTGGAAGGAGCCAGACGCACAAATGTCCACAGCCACGGTCACCTTCGCAGCCACCGGCAATGTGTCCTTGCCCTGCTCTAAAGTTGTGGTTGTTGCTGCCGGCAGATTTAAGTGACAACCTCCTTAGTGAGGCATAGTCTTCTCAAGCATTGGTCGTCGCTGGGATTCAGGTAGGCTCCCTAAAGACCCTGGGCGGATATGGCCTCCGGCTGAGAGCCCTTCTCCCCCTCCTCCTCCTCTCTCTTCTAGCGGCTTGTCCTGCTCTGCGTGGCCTCTGCTCATTCTCTCACTTATGCTCCGTGGCAAGAGGAAGGCCAATTGGTCCACCCCTGTCTGGGAGCAAGTGGTTTGTGCAGAAGCCATGAAGTAAGCAGGAAAGTACTTCAGCAGCTGCCACACCACTTCCTGTAGACTTTTGAAATTTTAAACAATTATGGAAAGAACCTAAAACTCGTAGAATTGCAGCAACAGTCGGAAGAACTGAACCAGCAACTAACCTCAGCCTCGATGACCGATGGCGAAATGCTTGGAAGATCTGCAACATACGGAATGGATTCCTTATCGAGGACCCCACAGTACAACCTGAAGGATCAAACCTTCCTCGCAAGCAGTGGACAACCATCAACCACCTCAGAACCGGTCACGGTTGAGGCTGCCACCTTCTCCATGGGTGGATGATTAAGGCATCCCCATCATGTGACTGTGGAGCTCCTAATCAGACCCTGGAGCACATCACTGTGCACTGCCCTCAGAGGGAATTCGCAGGCAGCCTACAAGATATCCCCGCTGTTACACCGGTGTCATGTATCTTACATGGCCACTGTTGATCCTATATCAAGGTGTGCCCCAGAGCAGTGGGAGACTCGTAGGTTACCTGTACAGGTGTGCCTGGCCTAGTATGAAAGGCAGGCCACCAGGAGTGATCCTCACTCTGGAGTTAACAAATAAAGGACTACGGTCACTATAGTGCAAGTACAACACACTGCCTTGTGGAGTCATTGTTAGAGCATCTAAGGACACAACAACCGGAAGCTTTGGCCTGGATATCTGACTGAGATATTGACATTTGATTTGCTTTGCTGCTACCATGTGACAGAAGAAGACCTGTGAGTAGTTGATGATCCCTTTACATAGTGCTGGGGGGTGGTCCTCAATGCTGCTTAGCCTTGTGTTCAGCTGAGCGGCATTGAGAGAGGGCGTAGGCTAGAGTGTGGAGGTTCAGAATGGCGCTGGCATCAAATCAGCATTGCACGCTTAGTGCCCACCAAGCCCAATTTCACCCCCTCTATGTTCCACGAACTCTGTATGAAAAAGAATTCTTGTAACTTCCCCTTTCATTATTCGAGTGATAATTCTGAGTTGATGTCCCATTGTTACTGAAACACCAACCAATGAAAACACCCTTTCACTGTTTACCTTCTCAAAACCCTGTTGTAATTTTGAAATCCATGGCTGCAATATTCTTCTTTTAATGCGGCAAGTTACGATCTGGAACACGCTGCCAGAAAGGGCGGTGGAAGCAAAAGGGAATTGGATATATACTCGAGAAGGAAACATTTGCAGGACTATGGGGAAAGAGCAGAGGGTGTGGGGCTAATTGGATAGCTCCTTTAAAGAGCCGGTACGGGCACAATGGGCCGAATGGCCTCCTTCTGTGCTGTATCATTCTAGACCAGAGCAGCTGGATGTTTAGCGAGCGGAACCCTTTCCTGTTCCTGTAAACCTCTGAATCGTTCAAAGGGGCTCACAAGGCGATGTGCGTACCTTGGGGAAGCCAGCAATTCTCAAAGCCCACAGCCCTGTCACGCATTGCCTGGGCGGTCATGGTGAACTTGATGTGGTCGTCCCTGCAGGCATACAGCGCAGTAGTCACCTACCAAATGCAGCTATGTGTAGTATGCTGCGGCATATGGGACATCGATGCCTGAAAGGAGCCGGAGGCATAGAAGGCAAGTGCAGCAGTCACCTTGGCCTCTATGGATAGTGCAGTCCTCCTCCCGCTTCTAGGTTGTAGATCTGCCCTGATAAGCTGGCAGATCTCTGTGATCACCTCCTTCCTGAATGAGGGGACGAGACAAGGTGGATGCAGAGAGGATATTTCCACTCATAGGGGAAACTAAAACTAGGGGACATAGTCTCAGAATAAGGGGCCGCCCATTTAAAACTGAGATGAGGAGGAATTTCTTCTCTCAAAAGGTTGTAAATCTGTGGAATTCTCTGCCCCAGAGAGCTGTGGAGGCTGGGTCATTGAATATATTCAAGGCGGAGATAGACAGATTTTTGAGTGATAAGGGAGTAAAGGGTTATGGGGAGTGAGCAGGGAAGTGGAGCTGAGTCCATGATCAGATCAGCCATGGTCTTATTGAATGGCGGAGCAGGTTCGAGGGGCCGAATGGCCTACTCCTGTTCCTATTTCTTATGTTCTTATATAATAATGTTCAGTGTCCCCAAATACTGAAAACTACAGTCCTGATTTTCCAGGGGCCTATGATTGCGTATGCCCCCTTGTTCTAGACTCCCCAACCAGCGGGAATAGTTTCTCTCTGTCTACCCTATCTGTCCCCTTAATATCCTGAAAACTTCAATCAGATCACCCCCTAACCTTCAAAATTCTAAGGAATACACCCTAATTTGTGTAATCTCTCCTCGTAACTTACCCTTTGAATACCGGGTATCATTCTAGTAAACCTACGCTGCACTCCCTCCAACTCCAAGGCCTGAAGGTTGTGGGTTCAAGTCCCAATCCAGGGACTTGAGCACCAAAAAATCTAGGCTGACATTCCCAGTGCAGTGCTGAGGGAGCGCTGTGCTGTGGGAGGTGCCGTCTTTCAGATGAGACATTAAACCAAGGCCCAGTCTGCTCTCTCAAGTGGATGTAAAAGATCCCATGGCACTATTTCGAAGAATAGCAGGGGAGTTAACTCCGGTGTCCTGGCCAATATTTATCCCTCAGCAACCACACTATAACAGATTATCTGGCCATTATCACATTGCTGTTTGTGGGAGCTTGCTTGTGTGCAAATTGGCTGTCCCGTTTCCTACATTGCAGTTGGTGAGGCGCGAGTCCGGGGCCGGAGGCCTATAAAAGGCCCAGCGGCAGCGAGAGGCGTACTTGTGCAGCTACCGGGAGAAGGCAAAAAAGAAGTAGAAAGAAACAGAATGGTGACGTCACAGCCAAGGGGGTAAGTGATTGGCTGGTGATTGGTGAGTAGTTTTTCTTTTTTCTCTTCTATAACAGTGAGTAAACTTTAGAATTGTTGTTGCTTATCTAAGGGTTAAGTCATGACAGGACAGCTCGGTCGCGTGTTATGCTCCTCCTGTACCATGTGGGAACGCAGGGACGACTCCAGTGTTCCTGACGACTATGTGTGCGGGAAGTGTATCCGCCTCCAGCTCCTGACGGACTGCGTTGCGGAGTTGGAGCTGAGGGTGGATTCACTCTGGAGCATCCACGATGCTGAGAATGACATGAGTAGCACGTGTAGCGAGTTGGTCTTACCGCAGGTGAAGGGTCCACAGCCAGATAGGGAATGGAAGACCAGCAGGAAGAGCAGTGCAAGGAAGGTAGTGCAAGGGTCCCCTGCGGTCATCCCCCTGCAAAACAGATACAGTGTGCTTTGAGTACTGTTGAGGGGGATGACTCATCAGGGGAGGGCAGCAGCAGCCAAGATCATGGCACCGTGGCTGGCTCTGTTGAACAGGAGGGGAGGAAAAAGAGTGGGAGAGCGATAGTGATAGGGGATTCAATTGTAAGGGGAATAGATAGGCGTTTCTGCGGCCGCAACCGAGACTCCAGGATGGTATGTTGCCTCCCTGGTGCAAAGGTCAAGGATGTCTCTGAGTGGGTGCAGGACATTCTAAAAAAGGAGGGAGAACAGCCAGTTGTCGTGGTGCACATTGGTACCAACGACATAGGTAAAAAAAGGGATGAAGTCCTACGAAACGAATTTAAGGAGCTAGGAGCTAAATTAAAAAGTAGGACCTCAAAAGTAGTAATCTCGGGGTTGCTACCAGTGCCACGTGCTAGTCAGTGTAGGAATCGCAGGATAGCTCAGATGAATACATGGCTTGAGCAGTGGTGCAGCAGGGAGGGATTCAAATTCCTGGGGCATTGGAACCGGTTCTGGGGGAGGTGGGACCAGTACAAAATGGACGGTCTGCACCTGGGCAGGACCGGAACCAATGTCCTAGGGGGAGTGTTTGCTAGTGCTGTTGGGGAGGAGTTAAACTAATATGGCAGGGGGATGGAAATCAATGCAGGGAGACAGAGGGAAACAAAAAAGAGACAAAAGCAAAAGACAGAAAGGAGATGAGGAAAAGTGGAGGGCAGAGAAACCCAAGACAAAAAAAGTCAAAAAGGGCCACTGTACAGCAAAATTCTAAAAGGACAAAGGGTGTTAAAAAAACAAGCCTGAAGGCTTTGTGTCTTAATGCAAGGAGTATCCGTAATAAGGTGGATGAATTAACTGTGCAAATAGATGTTAACAAATATGATGTGATTGGGATTACGGAGACGTGGCTCCAGGATGATCAGGGCTGGGAACTCAACATCCAGGGGTATTCAACATTCAGGAAGGATAGAATAAAAGGAAAAGGAGGTGGGGTAGCATTGCTAGTTAAAGAAAAGATTAATGCAATAGTTAGAATGGACATTAGCTTGGATGATGTGGAATCTATATGGGTAGAACTACAGAATACCAAAGGGCAAAAATCATTAGTGGCAGTTGTGTACAGACCTCCAAACAGTAGTAGTAATGTTGGGGAGGGCATCAAACAGGAAATTAGGGGTGCATGCAATAAGGGTGCAGCAGTTATAATGGGTGACTTTAATATGCACATAGATTGGGCTAACCAAACTGAAAGCAATACGGTGGAGGAGGATTTCCTGGAGTGCATAAGGGATGGTTTTCTAGACCAATATGTCGAGGAACCAACTAGGGGGGAGGCCATCTTAGACTGGGTGTTGTGTAATGAGAGAGGATTAATTAGCAATACCGTTGTGCGAGGCCCCTTGGGGAAGAGTGACCATAATATGGTGGAGTTCTGCATTAGGATGGAGAATGAAAAAGTTAATTCAGAGACCATGGTCCAGAACTTAAAGAAGGGTAACTTTGAAGGTATGAGGCGTGAATTAGCTAGGATTGATTGGCGAATGATACTTAAGGGGTTGACTGTGGATGGGCAATGGCAGACATTTAGAGACCGCATGGATGAACTACAACAATTGTACATTCCTGTCTGTCGTAAAAATAAAAAAGAGAAGGTGGCTCAACCATGGCTATCAAGGGAAATCAGGGATAGTATTAAAGCCAAGGAAGTGGCATACAAATTGGCCA
Organism: Pristiophorus japonicus; assembly: GCF_044704955.1. NCBI lineage: Eukaryota > Metazoa > Chordata > Chondrichthyes > Pristiophoridae > Pristiophorus > Pristiophorus japonicus. The sequence goes on along the minus strand of NC_091991.1, from coordinate 5,755,187 downwards.
GAAATAGCAGTGAACCCGGAGACTGGGAGAAATTTAGAACTCAGCAGAGGAGGACAAAGGGTTTGATTAGGGCAGGGAAAATGGAGTACGAGAAGAAGCTTGCAGGGAACATTAAGACGGATTGCAAAAGTTTCTATAGATATGTAAAGAGAAAAAGGTTAGTAAAGACAAACGTAGGTCCCCTGCAGTCAGAATCAGGGGAAGTCATAACGGGGAACAAAGAAATGGCAGACCAATTGAACAAGTACTTTGGTTCGGTATTCACTAAGGAGGACACTAACAACCTTCCGGATATAAGAGGGGTCAGAGGGTCTAGTAAGGAGGAGGAACTGAGGGAAATCCTTATTAGTCGGGAAATTGTGTTGGGGAAATTAATGGGATTGAAGGCCGATAAATCCCCAGGGCCTGATGGACTGCATCCCAGAGTACTTAAGGAGGTAGCCTTGGAAATAGCGGATGCATTGACAGTCATTTTCCAACATTCCATTGACTCTGGATCAGTTCCTATCAAGTGGAGGGTAGCCAATGTAACCCCACTTTTTAAAAAAAAGGAGGGAGAGAGAAAACAGGGAATTATAGACCGGTAAGCCTGACATCGGTAGTGGGTAAGATGATGGAATCAATTATTAAGGATGTCATAGCAGCGCATTTGGAAAGAGGTGACATGATAGGTCCAAGTCAACATGGATTTGTGAAAGGGAAATCATGCTTGACAAATCTTCTGGAATTTTTTGAGGATGTTTCCAGTAGAGTGGACAAGGGAGAACCAGTTGATGTGGTTTATTTGGACTTTCAGAAGGCTTTCGACAAGGTCCCACACAAAAGATTAATGTGCAAAGTTAAAGCACATGGGATTGGGGGTAGTGTGCTGACATGGATTGCGAACTGGTTGTCAGACAGGAAGCAAAGAGTAGGAGTAAATGGGTACTTTTCAGAATGGCAGGCGGTGACTAGTGGGGTACCGCAAGGTTATGTGCTGGGGCCCCAGCTGTTTACACTGTACATTAATGATTTAGACGAGGGGATTAAATGTAGTATCTCCAAATTTGCGGATGACACTAAGTTAGGTGGCAGTATGAGCTGCGAGGAGGCTGCAGAGCGACTTGGATAGGTTAGGTGAGTGGGCAAATGCATGGCAGATGAATTATAATGTGGATAAATGTGAGGTTATCCACTTTGGTGGTAAAAACAGAGAGACAGACTATTATCTGAATGGTGACAGATTAGGAAAAGGGGAGGTGCAACGAGACCTGGGTGTCATGGTACATCAGTCATTGAAGGTTGGCATGCAGGTACAGCAGGTGATTAAGAAAGCAAATGGCATGTTGGCCTTCATAGCGAGGGGATTTGAGTACAGGGGCAGGGAGGTGTTGTTACAGTTGTACAGGGCCTTAGTGAGGCCACACCTGGAGTATTGTGTACAGTTTTGGTCTCTTAACCTGAGGAAGGACATTCTTGCTATTGAGGGAGTGCAGCGAAGGTTCACGAGACTGATTCCCGGGATGGCGGGACTGACCTATCAAGAAAGACTGGATCAACTGGGCTTGTATTCACTGGAGTTCAGAAGAATGAGAGGGGATCTCATAGAAACTCTTAAACTTCTGATGGGTTTAGACAGGTTAGATGCAGGAAGAATGTTCCCAATGTTGGGGAAGTCCAGAACCAGGGGTTACAGTCTAAGGATAAGGGGTAAGCCATTTAGGACCGAGATGAGGAGAAACTTCTTCACCCAGAGAGTGGTGAACCTGTGGAATTCTCTACCACAGAAAGTAGTTGAGGCCAATTCACTAAATATATTCAAAAAAGAGTTAGATGTAGTCCTTACTACTAAGGGGATCAAGGGTATGGTGAGAAAGCAGGAATGGGGTACTGAAGTTGCATGTTCAGCCATGAACTCATTGAATGGCAGTGCAGGCTAGAAGGGCCGAATGGCCTACTCCTGCACCTATTTTCTATGTTTCTATTACAATAGTGACTACTCTCCAAAAGTATTTCATTGGCTGTAAAGCGCTTTGAGATGTCTGGTGGTCGTGAAAGGCGCTATATATATATATATATATACACCTCCAAGCTCATGGTCTACAGGGCTGTCGTAATATCCGCCCTCCTGTATGGCTCAGAGACATGGACCATGTACAGTAGACACCTCAAGTCACTAGAGAAATACCACCAACAATGTCTCCACAAAATCGTACAAATCCCCTGGGAGGACAAACGCATCAACGTCAGTGTCCTCATTAATGCCAACATCTTCAGCGTTGAAACACTGACCACATTTGATCAGCTCCGCTGGGCAGGCCACATTGTCCGCATGCCAGACACGAGACTCCCAAAGCAAGTGCTCTACTCGGAACTCCTTCACGGCAAACGAGCCAAAGATGGACAGAGAAAACGTTACAAGGACACCCTCAAAGCCTCCCAGATAAAGTGCAACATCCCCACTGACACCTGGGAGTCCCTGGCCAAAGACCACCCTAAGTGGAGGAAGTGTATCCGGGAGGGCGCTGAGCACCTCGAGTCTCGTCGCTGACTGAGCACCTGTGACAGGGACTGTGGTTCTCGTATTGGACTGTTTAGCCACCTAAGGACTCATTGTAAAGGACTGCCTATAATGAATTCAAGTGTTATTTTTAGGTCTTAATATATCCTTCCTTGGGTGTGCTGCTCACAATACTTCAGGTGTAGTCTAACCAGGGTTTTGTACAGCTGCAGCATAACTTGTACCCCACAGGATGACCCAGTGAGGGAGTTTTGACAGCTCCTGGTTGAGGGGAGGGGCGGGGCAGTAGCTTGATTGACAGTTATGTGCAGCTCCCCCCAACCCCCAGGCTGCGTGTTGACGTCATCGCGCAGGGGCACAGGCAGGAGCACATGGTGGGGGGGAAAAAGAGCGTGAGCGCGCGCGCACAGGCACACACACCAGGGTGGCGCGGGAGCACGCACGCCCACGCCCCCTCACACACACACACGGCTGGGGACGGGAGCGCGCGCACGCACGGGCGGGGGGGGGGGTGAGTTAGAAGGCGCGCACGCACGCAAGGCGGGGGGGCGGGGCGGCGGCGGCGGCGCGCTCCCCCCGCCTTGTTAAATCTAGCCAATCGGCGCCTTCTTCTTCCTTTAGCGCCATCGGAGAGCAGCTCGCGCAGCAGCACCCGCGCCTCCGGTAAGCGGGCGGACAATAAGCGGCGGCGGCGGCCGTCGACGGCAGCTTTCCCCCCCCTGACCGTGAGGTGACAGTCCCTGGAGCGACTGAGGGCCCGCGGCGGGAGAGGGAAAGGGAAGGAGCGGGGGGGGTGGAAGGGGATTAGAGTCACTCCCCGCGCTGTGTGAGGGAAAACCCGGTGTGTGTGAGGGGGAAAGTGGGGGGGAAATAGCGGCTACCCCCCCCCCCCCGCCTCAGGCCGCAGGCTTCACCCCCCCCCCCCCCCCCCACACTCCTCGCCCTCCGAGTCCCGGGCTCCCCCTCACACACACCGCGGCCTCTCGGGGGCACGGCGCGCGTGTGTGTTGGTGTGTGTGTGAGGGAGCGCTGCCATGAGGGAGGGGAGGGGAGGCCCGGGATGAATCCTCACACCGCGGTGCCCCGGTTTTGGGGGGGAATGCGGCCGCCTGCCTTTCTTCCCACCCACCATTCTAGCCGGGGCCTCGCGTACCCGCTCGTGTCGCACTTTACCCCCAGCCGTAGGCCGAAGCACGCATCGCCCCCCCCCCCCACCCCACGCTCATTGTTGTGCGGGGCGGACCGCCTTTCAGCGGGAGATCCCCCTAACCCCCCTTGGGTGGGTGGGGGGGGGGGGGTGACAGAGGCCCCGAAGGGGAGGAGGGCGGGGAGCGAGCCTGGGGCTCTCGAGGGGGGAGGACCTATGTGCCGGGGGTAGGTGAGAAGAGATGACAGACCCCCTCCTCTGGGTGTGGGGCAGACCGTCTCACGGTGTAGGGGTTAGGACCCAGATGACAGACCCCTTCTCTGGCGATTTGGGTGGGGGGGGGGAACAGAGACCCTCCTTTCTGGGGATGGGGGGACAGCCCCTCTCTGGGTGGGCTAGGGACACCCTTTTCCCTCTGGGGGGATGGGGTAGGGACCCCACTCTCTCTGGGGGGGGGGGGGCAGAGACCCTTTCTGGATGGGTAGGGACCCCCTCTTCTCTCGGGGGGGGGTGGGGGAAAAGAGATGGGGAGGGTTTTGGGATAGACCCCATTTCTGGGGATGGGCTAGGGACCCCCTTTTCTCTCTGGGGATGGGGGGGGGACAGCCCCTCGGTGGGCTAGAGACCCCCTTTTCCCTCTGGGGGGATGGGGTAGGGACCCCACTCTTCCTGGGTGGGGGAGAGGGCGGAGACCCTTTCTGGATGGGGGTAGGGACCCCCTCCTCTCTTGGGGGGGGGGGTGGAGGAGGAGAGAGAAAGAGAAGAATGGGGGGTTCGGGATAGACCCCCCTTCTGGGGATGGGGGCACAGAGCCCCTCTGGATGGAGTAGGGACCCCCTTTTCTGTGGGGGTCGGGACAGACCCCCCCCCCCCCTCTCTTTCTGGGCGCCAGGGACCAGGCGACAGATCCTGCCCGTCCCTCCCCAACAACACGTGGCGGAGGCTGCTGGAGCGGCAGATCGCTGAGGAAAGGGAGGGCCAATCAGACAAAGTACGGCACCGTTCGACCCATCGTGTCCGTGCCGGTCAATGAGGAGACCCGCAGCAGTCTGGCTTTAAAATTGTGTCCCTTTTGTTCTCGTTGTCGCGGCTGCAATTTAAAACTCATTGATACTCTTCCAAAGCCACCCACAGAACCTGCAAATCGGCTTAAAACCGCTGTTCACGGCAGGCTTGTAGTTCTTCCTGTTGTGCGTTTTGACTACTGGCCTGACTATTTTAAAAAGGGGTTCCTGGAGTATTAAATATCGCAGAAAGTTACTAGTTGGCCTTTCAGGGAGGCGAGAGGGTGACGCGAATTTACTATAAGACTCTTTCTGCTTTGATCTGAGTGGATGGTCGCTGATTGTTTCTCAAATTGAATGCAGTTCTGTATTTGTTTTTGCCGCACGGCTGAGAAACTGTGACTTAGTTCGGTTATAATCTTGTCATCTGCAACTGATCCAGCAATAGAAAACCTGGCTAATCAGAATGGCCCAACAGCTAATTCTTGTCTAGTTAGGTGTGAGGATTAATAGATTTAATAAATGTGTATGTTTAATATTTTTCATGAGGGTGGTAATGGAAGCTTTTTGCAGGTGTTACATTTTTTAAGATATGTTTGGATTACTGGGGAAAAAGCACATCTGATTTTAGCATCTAGTAATAAGATTGTTCTGTGAATAATTAGACTTTGTTAATCAAACAAATTATTTGTAAAACATTTCTAGAAACAAGTAAATTGCTAATCAACTTAACCAAGGATCAGCTGCTTTTAGTCTTCTACTCTAACTTGAAAATGACTATTTTTGTAAAAAAAAAGAGCCTTGAATTGCTCGAACACTCATTGATCAAAAGGTTGTTTCAAAACCTACACAAGATTTGAGTAAATAAATCTCTGCTGATACTCCAATGCTGAGTGACTGGAGACTCCAGATGTGACCTATAGCAGCCCAACTGCCTGGCCTGGTAGCTCAAGTTGTTAAAGATTCCATGGCATACTGAAGAGTAGAAAGTTTTGGTATCTTTGCTGACATATTTCGCTCAACCTGCCAAAAACTGATTAGCCAGTGGCTCATCTCATTAATGATTGGAATCTTGCTGTGTGCAAAATGGCTGCACTTCAAAGTATTTCATTGAGATAATGTAGTGCTATATAAATGCAAAGCTCTACCCTCTTGGGCTACTTTGGTCTAATACTGTCTGGATTAGGTAATTTTTGCCACCTCTTGTTAGCGTTGCTCTGGAGCCAATTGTTAAGGTGGCCCAAGGTGCTTTTCTCTGTGGTGTCTCACTGCTTGACATCTGCCTGAGGATAGCAGAGAAAGAGAACGTTGTGTGGGGGAATTGCAGAGATGAAGCTGTTGCAGCATGTAATAAGTTCCCTTGCTGCAGTTGTTTTAACTGGCATACAAAGTGAACATTAAAGGAAATGTTGCTTGAGGGGAAATAGTCCCACTCATCTGTGCTTGCTGACCTACATTGACTCCTGGTTAAGCAATGCTTCAATTTCAGAATTCTCATCCTTGTTTACAAATCCCTCCATGGCTTTGCCCTTCCCTATCTCTGTCCCCTCCTGAGATATCTGTGCTCCTCAAATTCTGCCCTCTTGAGCATCCCTGATTATAATTGCTCAACCATTGGTGGCCGTGCCTTCAGCTGTTTGGGCCCTAAGCTCAAACTCCTTGCTGAAACCCCATCATTTCTCTACCCCCTCTTTCTTCCTTTTAAGATGCTCCCTCAAACCTAACTACTGAAATTTCTTCTTGTGGCTTGGTGTCAAATTTATTTTATTAACACTCCTGTGAAGCGCATTGGGATGTTTGACTACGTTAAAGGCGCTATATAAATACAAGTTGTTGATAGCTAGTGAATTTGTTCCTGAAAGACTAAGATGAGATCCTAAAATTACCTTGTGGACTTGCCTTCTGAAAATCAGCTTTGTGAACATTGTGTGGTTGAGAGCCCAAATGATTGGACCACTGAGCTGGGTTTGGGGAGTGGAGGTTCTGCTTCAGTGACAGTCACCAGGTGGCTTTGGCCTTTGACTTGTGCATATATGGACACTAAAATTGGCATCCAAGATTGAGAAATTTTCAGTGACATGAAACTGCCTGTGAATTTGCACAACTGTGTGGTTTTGAAGGATCTGGAGCAATAAGTCTCTTGGCTTGAAAGGTTCTTCTACCTCTCCTGGATAATGTTTTGAGTAAACTGAAATGCTGCTCTAAGTCCACAACAGCTGTTTTTCTATTGGTGCTCAAATAGTTAGCAAGGGAAATTATTTTTCCTGAGTAAATAGCCCAGAATATGGTGTGGGCTTGTATATATGGAAACTTGCTCATCCTCATTTCAGTGTGGCTGGTCCATGTTTAATTGAAACACCAATTTTCCTTGATGACTTTCTGAATTATTGTCAACTTGGAGTTTTTATTGTATCTAATTTGATGTATTTGCAATGCTTTCTTTGCTTCTATTCATTCACTTACTTTCTAATAAATAAAACAATTAGAACAGATTATTTACCTTTGTTGTTGAAAAAGCTAAATATTTATCATTGCTCCTTTAGCTTTGAGAGATATTTTCAGCTGACTGCTCTGTGGCTGACAGCAGCTGCTTTATCCTTTTTGATGAAACTGTTTTGCTTGTTTCGGGATAAATGCTTTTGCTGTGTATGAAATTGTGGAACTTTTGGGCAGTTTTTTTTCTGTGGATGTCCATTAGTGTTAGTACTAATATTTTAGTCAAGCATATGATGTGCTGTGCCCATTTTTAACTTGAAGAAAATCCAGAAGACTCCTGAATGGCTTCACAAGGTTATCGAGTGAGTGGTTGAGTACTGCAGACCAAGAAGGTCTCTAGTTTAATTCCTTGTTTCTGCTGCATTCACTGGCCTCTGCAGGTGTGCTCCAATATATTGGCCCTCGGTCTTCTAGTTGGGATTGGAGGCTTGAGGAGGAAATTGGTCAGGCTTTCTGCTCCTGTCAGAAGCCCCTGTTGGAATGTATGTCTGTGCATGTTTGAGGACACCAATCCAATCTGATTCTGTTGCCCTATGGTCAAATAATTAACCGAACAAGATATAATGACCACCAGAGCCTATGAAACTCTACTGCTGCAAGGAGTATTGTTGGTGTCCATTGTATACTCAATAGTGTTGGACATTTATTGAAAGGTATGGGGTGAGCCATTTTGTTTGTCCTTGTAATGTTCACATGCTGAAATGTGTTGAGACATCACTTTTGCTTGCACTCGTGTCATTGACCAAAATGAGTTGGTTGGTCATGCTTCCTTGTGATGTCCAAGACTGGAATCTGAATATTATACAGCAAAATCTACTCTGGTAATCCAACACAGGACTCTGTAGCTCCAATTTGCCTGATGAATGTTATTTCTCCATTCCAGCAAGGAGTCAGTGCCTTGGTGTGGGGAGTGGGGGGGGGGGGGGGGGGGGGAGGGAGGAGAGAGCTTAAGAAAATCATGTAGTACAGTTCTAGGCTTGTCCCTATGTGTTTGGGTTTGGGGAGCGTATTGAGTTGTCGCACCAGGATGAAGTAGACATATTTTACGGTCTTGCAGTGGTAGACTAAATGCAATGGTAGATATGTGTATGTGTATATGTATGTACAATGTTTACTTGTGACTTTTTTTCCAGTACATGCTAAAGAAACCTTGTGACAGCATCTGTTTGTTTTACATTTTCTTTCTCCCTCTCCCAAAGGCAGTGTCTCATGTTCCTGTAGGTGCTGGCAGCCCTCTGCTGTGTTGTCACTAGGATTTCAGTGAAGTGTGACATTTTCAGTCTGCTTGACTTAGACACCTACTGGTACAATTATAGATTTCCCCATTCCAATTTAGTTTGTCTGGAGAAACCATTTTGAGCTGTATGGCACTTATTTGAAGTACTGCCAGTGATAGTGGGGGATAATTTGAGGTGATTGAGTATCTCATTAGAAATGTATTAGCACAATGTTGAAGCATATTTGCTTAGGTGTAGTGCTCCTGACCCCCAGCATATTGGGCAATGCCTGTTGGGAGGATGAAATTATTGCATTTTGTTTCTGTCTGAGGCTAGGGAGCATGTGACTTTACCACCTAATGCTCCCCTCTGCTGCCATGTTCATGGAGTTTGGTGGGGCAGCAAGGATTGTTAGTGTTGAGATGAATGGAATAAACCAGTTTCAGCACCCAATGCTACAGGGATGGTGGTGAGTCACAACACAAAAATTCAGTTGAAGCTTTTTACATATTAGTGAAGTTGATGGTGTGCTTTTAATCCCTTCAGTCTTTTGCTAAAGATACTGATTTCTGCTGGGATCCTTTGTTTTCCCCCCTCCCCTGTCACCTTATTTGAAGTCACCATTTTTCATGTGACTCAAGTGAGTGTTGGAATATCAGTCAAAGCTGCTCTTGTTCACGCACTTCAAGCAAGGGTCATTGGATAGTGATTCGAAATGTCATTTTTGGCTGGCTTTTTAAAAAAAATACTTGCTCCCTGTTATCCCTGCTCTACATTGAGGAGAAACTGCAGTTGGGTATATCCTAAAGCTTTCCTTGTTGAAATTGGTTAACTTAAAATAAATTGGGGTAGTGTGTGTCACTTTAAAAAAAATTAATAAAGATATATCTAACTGAACACTTGACAGGATGTGAACTTGGGACCATGAAGATCTTTAGTGTTTGTTCTGGGTTTCAGCTCTTGTAAAATTAAATACTGGTCTGTAAGAAATATTTGGCATTACTTGTACTGGAAAAATCCCATATACCCTGAACTGGACAGTTCGACTGTTAATTGGAGAGCATGCACAACACAACTGGCTGCTTCTGAGCTGTGAAATTCTGATTGATGGAACTTTCTAAAGGCTGGTGATTTTCTTGCCGAATGGAAGTTTGAAGAAGGTTTAATTTGAAGAATTACTCGCGAACTTGACCGTTTGCCGTTTGTAAAGGTCTCTGGGGCAAATTGATGGGGGCAAGTTCTTTCTTTGAAGTTTTCATAAATTCACTGTTTTGACTTTAATTCTTTGCCACAACACTTGTAGTATGATATGATCGTGCCAACAAATAATTGGTTTGGCCCTTGGAAGATGTGTTACAAATTTCAGGCAGATAGATGAGAGAGAACTTGCATTTCTATAGTACTTTTCATGACCTAGGGACACCCCAAAGTACTTCACAGCCAATGAAGTACTTTTGAAATGTATTTACTGCTGTAATGTAGGTAGATATGGCAGCCAATTTAGTCAAGGTCCCACAAACAGCAGTTTTTAAAGATGGTGGCTGAGGAAAATATCAGCCAGGGCACTAGGAGAACTCCTTTTACTTACCCCTGAGAGGACTGCCCAGGCCTCCATTAACATCTTGTCTAAAAGACGGCACCTCCAATGTGCAAACGAGGAAGGGTCCAAATAAGTTGTTAGCTTGGGCGTAGAAATATAGTCAAATATGGCAGGAATAATCTTTTGCAAAATCTTTTCTAGATTGGAGTCTTTCTCGTACGTCCATTTTAATTGTAGAATCCAAGGGTTTTGAATGCAGCCATTATTTTGCTGTCCTGGAAAATGTAAAGTTGGAGACCGAGGTGATTTTAATGGGGAAATGTAGGGAGGTGGATGAACAAAATGGCACATTTACAGCTTGGATTGCGGAAGGAAAGTTTAGGGCACGTTGACTGAGGACAAAGTTTAGAGGTGACAGGAGAATTGTAGATTTTATTTTTCACTTCTGCAGAAGTGAGATGAGAACAACTTTCCCAACTGAAGGAGTATTCAAGATTTGTGCATTCAACAGTTGAGTTGAAAAAAGTTTTGGCCACATGATAGAAAACAGCCATTTGGAGGATGTTTTAACTGAGCAAATGTTGGAGTTTCATTTGAAGTCTAGGATGGATAGAATGAAGGGCTAAAGATAGTAAACAGAGGGGATAAGAGGTGTTCCACTTGAGGCATAAAGAAACTATTGAATTGGAAGGATTTTTATTGCCCAATTGTACAGCCGGAGGAAATGGAAAATTTAATGACTTAAGTTTAGGTTCAAGGTCATATCATTTCAGAAGAGCAAGGATGGCAGATCCTGCCTGGCATGTTGGAGGCTTTGGAGATGCGCAAACAATGACTGACTCACCAGTATTCAGGGGGGAAATCCCAGAGCTAGGTAACCTAGGCAACCAGTGGGCTGGCTGTACAGAAAAGCTACTGGTCTTGGATTAGGCAGAACTTTCTAGGTGGCAGATAATGTAACAGTCACCATTTAGAGAAGTTGTGATGCAAGGGAATTGAGGTGATAATTAGAACAGGAACATATTTCATAGAAATATGAAGTGATTGAAGAGATGCATTAGAACTGTGTAATTTGAGGTACACATTGAGGATGCTTGGAAAAATATCATTTAAGATTAGAGGTGGTCTTGGAGTGCAGAAATGAGAGAATGTGACTTCTGTGGGGAGAGGGGACAAAAGGAAATATTTTGAAAGCTGAGTTGATCACTTGGGAGTGAGGGGGTGGCGGTGGTTCAGGTGCAATTTGCAGGACTAGATTTGACGCATGGCATGAATGAGGGATGAAATTGTCCATGCCAGCTAGAATAACATCAGTTACTTAACTGACAGAGATAAACGTATGAATGTACAAGCTGCAGCTGGATAAAGAAAGGGCATCAGAAATTCTCAGACCATCTCGGTTGACTGACCTTACAGTGCCAAACAAAGTGGAATTAGTTTGCAGTCTATTGTGCAATAGTCAGCGGAGTTGTTCAGCAGAGTCTAGCAGTGGGGAGAAAAAAAACACAAGTTAGGAATTTAGGAAAGCTGCTTTGTTACTGGGATGATAAGCAATATGGGTAGATGAATTAAGAAATGATTCGAGATCAGAAAACTTGCTCGTGATGTTGGCCTGATGAGTGGAAAAGCTGATTACTGACAGACATTGAAGCTTACAAGAGTGGTTATTTTCAGTAAAGCGGGAAAGTAGAGTTGATGGAGTTACTATACCAGAAAAAGCTGAATCTTTGTCATCAAGCTTACATGAGTACATGAATTTAATAGTATTTTTGGTCACAGGAAGGATGTGATTGCACTAGAATGTGTAGATAGTGGAGATTTACGAGGATGTTGCCAGGACTGGAGAATTTTAGCAATGAGGCAAGATTGGATAGGCTGTGGTTGTTTTCTTTGAAACCGTGGAGACTGAGGGGAGATTTAATTGAGGTGTAACATCGAGGGGCCTAGAGAGGATAGGAAGCACCTATTTCCCTTGGCAGAGAGATCCATAACCAGGGGGCATAGATTTAAAGTCATTGGTAGAAGGATTAGAGGGGAGTTGAGATTATTTGACCGACAGCCTGAAAGGGTGGTAGAGACGGAAACCTTCATCGCATTTAAAAAGTACTTGGATAGGTACTTGAAGTGCCATGGCTTACAGGGCAAGGAATCGAGAGCTGGAAAATAGGATTAGGCTGGATAGCTCTCAGCTGGCGCTGACTAGCCTCCTGTGCTGTGATTCTAGGAGTATGAAGTCTGATTTCAGCTACAGCTAACTCTGGATATTAATACATGCATGGATTAAATATCCATCTTTGTTTAGACATTTGGAGGTTGAAGGTAAAGAAATTTGGATTGGGGAAAGAGTCAAATGAAACTTGGGTTTCACTGGCCGGGGAAGGTGGGAGTGCAATGTGTCTCTCTACCCATTCTAAGTGTCTAGCTGCTAGAAGGAGAAACTTTTATAGCACCCTTCACATCCACCGGCCATCTCAAAAGCGCTTTACAGCCAATGAAGTGCTTTTGGATGTTGTAATGTGGGAAACGTGGCAGCCATTTGTGCACAGCAAGCTCCCACAAATAGCAATGTGATAATGACCAGATAATCTTTTTTTAAATGTTTGAGGGATAAATATTGGCCAGGACACTGGGAATAACTCCCCTGCTCTTCAAAATAGTGCCGTGGGATCTTTTATGTCCACTTGAGAGCAAATGGGGCCTCTGTTTAATGTCTCATCTGAAAGACGCCACCTCTGACAGTGCAACGCTTCCTCAGCATTGTCCTGGAGTGTCAGCCTAGATTTATTTTTTTATGCTCCAGTTCCTGGAGTGGGACTTAAACCCACAGCCTTCTGACTCGGGCAGGAGTGCTACCCAGGACCAAATTTGCTGTGCTAGTCCAAGCAGCTTGCTTGTGTTACAGCACAGTGATGCATTAATGCACTGGAACATCGGAACAGGAGTAGGCCATTCAGCCCTTGAGCCTGTTTTGCCACAGCCATATTGTTCTAACCTTTTGCTAATGGACAGTGAATTATTGAAGTGCTGGTATAAATTGTGTCCAGCAAAGAGGGGATTAAACTTGGTGGTGGGAAGCAATGTTGGGGGCTGTGAAATAAGACAGTCGGCTGGAGGTGGCTTTAAAATCCCCTTCCTTATAGTAGAACTTAAATCTGTTGCCCACGCTAACCCCCTCCATTGTTTCCATCCTGTTCTACATCCACTTCTATTTCCCTCAATTTTGTAGTGTCTTTCTGCATGTGAAGAGCAATAATAGAAATGCAAGCGTTTTGATGTCAGTGCAGGGCTTGTTTTATTCATTGTACAGTCTATTTATATTCAGTTACTTTTATGCAAACTCTTTGAGTAATCCAGGAATTTGAATTAAGCAATTTACTAAAGTACAGGTATTTTTGCACCATTCCAATTTCACTGATCAGATAATTTGAATTTAACAATTTTGTACTAGTGTTGTTTCTGGTTTCAAGCACTAAAGGTATGTTCCAAAAGAACAAAATTATAGTGCCCTCCAGTTGCAGAAAATATTACTGCAACAATTGTGACTTTTTTGCTAATTGACAAATGTCTTCTGCTTGCCCCCCCAAATTTCTATTGGTATGTTTGTTTTGTTTTATACAGCAATGCTTAATTGACATACCTGGCTTCAAAGCTGTTAAAACTAGAATAATATCCTGCTATGTAGCACTATTTCCTTAAGTGGCATTTAATGGGCGTTAAATGTTCTAGTTTGTAATTCTAGAGGTGACCGTTGAAAAGCTGTTTTCAACTTTGCTATAGTTGGAATTTGGTTTCCTGGTAAATGTATGCAAGGTTTTTTGGGTTTGCATTGAAAGTACGCTGTGTGTAGTTCTGTGATTTTAAACTACATTAATACTTTTTTTCCCTCCCCAGGTATTTCTCATCTTTTAAGATGGCAGACCTTGACAAGTAAGTACCCGAACAGCAGAATGCACTTAAGAATGTGCAGCCTTTAATGTTTTGTAGCGCTGACCATAGATGTTTAGAAGAATCCCACGCAGGGAAGCAAATGTTAGATACAATATTTTTATGCTTGGGATGAAGTCCTTGGTTCAGTGATTCAGCTTAAGTGAGCTATATAATTCCTTTATCTTTCATCGACTGGTATAAATGTCAAAGATTTTTCTGCTATAAAATTTGAAACCTGCTTTGATAGACTGACGGATGTGCACTATATATCTTAACAAAAATGCTGAAGTGGAATACTTTTGTCCTGATGGACGTTAGGAGTTTCTTCATTGGCTAGTAATTTTGTACAAATAAGTGGAAATTTTTGTGCAATTTCACTTTAGGAGATACAAATGTGTCCTGTTGGATATTGTGCAATGTACTATTGTTTCCCTTTTGCACTCTTACTGCAATTATTTTTCTTTCCCTACAGGGATTTCTGAATAATTCCTTGCCTTTTTGTTAATAATGACATTTAGTTTTGAACTAAATGCTGGAGAATTTCGTCCTTGAATTTGCATTCTGATTGAAAAATGGAAATGCAGGGTTAGGCCTGAATATCTACTAAAATTAGGCTGAGTTATCAGTGCAAGTTAATCTTATTTCAAATTGTTACCTGGCTCTTTAAACCCACCCCACTGAGGGAGGTTTGTAGCATGAATGACTTTCTGCTTGAGGCTATTTACCAATGCTAATGGGTACATTATATTTTTACTAGGGTGTCAAAGAATCCAGCCTTTAAAGCAACTCCTGCCAACCTTTCTCCCAAGTACATTTGGAGGTTTAATCTGGTACAGAAGCTCTGTATTCTTTAATACTTCTGTCAGTGTAAAGTTTGTGCTCCAGAATGTACTAATGCATTTCAGTCATTAGCAACATGCCATTCACTGATTTAATTCTAGCTTCAGACACCTGCATATATATCTTTGATATCTACAGGATCCAATTGTCAAACCTTCATCTGCAAGTATATTGGTTGGAGGAAATCACCATGGGAATCTGCCTTGAAGATTGTATGCAGTTTTTCTTGCCTCATAAGATTACCTGGCTGGGGAGTTATGGGGGTGTCATCACAAGATAGTCTGGGACAGGTTCGATGGGCCAGCTGAACTTTTGTTATTCTGTTCCCTCTGTTTGCAGTGGCTACTTTGATGTCCCCTAACTATGCCCAAGGCTTTGGAGTGCCCTTTATTTCTTGTTCACCTGTTGGTATCAGTAGATTTATACACATACGCACAAATTTGCTCTTGTTTTCTCTGCTTTAAACTAGTGGTTGTAAGCTCCCTTAAAGATTTTTTGAAAATAATTGTTCCTGCATTGTAATAGTGGTTCTACTTTGGAATTACTGTTTTCATTTTTGACACCAGTGAGTGCACATCTTGCTTTCAAGGTATATTGCAAATATGGGTCTTTCCTGGTGTTCGGTATCTCCAATGCTTCCTTGTGATCCTCAGTTTCTTGCAGTTTTCTTCAGTGTGAAGCCTGATCCGAATGTGACAAGTGCATAGAGCAAGAGCTTGGAAGGATGTCCTGCTGAGCTTGAGTACAGACCCCGTTAGATCTAAATGAAACACGCCTAGGTCCAAATTAGACGCCGATTGTTACGGTAAAAAAGGGGTCTTTGGGGCCCATACAGGCTTGACTTCAGGACTCTATATAGCTGCTCTTGTCAGCTGTTAACCAGAATTAAGAAAGTGACAATCGTTGTTTGGTGGAGTTCTAGTTTCTTTTTTATGTACACAGGAAATGAGTGACATTGGCAAGGCTGCATTTATTGTCATCTTTAGTTACCTTGAGAAGCCACTTCATTTACCACTATGGGCTTGGTGTTGATGGCACCCTCATGATATTGAGCAGGGTATTCCAGCTTTTAACATGATGCTATATGGCCAAGTCAGGATGGTGTGACTTGGGAGCTAATGTCTTTGACCTGTTACTGAGATCAGCAGAAATTGGCATTGATCCTTCCATTGATGGTCCATCAATACAGGAAAAGGAAATCGATGGAACAGACCCCTTGGACTTTTCTTCTGTCATCCCCAATGTTGCTGGTTCTACAGCATACATTGTAAACAAACGTGTGGAGAAAGTTTGAAAGAAGAATGGGGGCTCCATGGGAGTATCAACAGGGAAAGGGATCTTCAGCTTTCTGCAGGATTTATTTGCAATTGTAAAATTAGCTTTCTAGCTTAGAAACAGGTCTAACTAAAGAAATTCCATTATAGAGCTGGTAAAGTTACAGGTGTTTTTGTGATTGGAAGGATGTTTTCAGTGGGGTTTCACAGGGCCCAGTACTAGGTCCCTTGTTTTTTGTGGTATACACCAATGGTCAAGACTTGAATATAGGGGCTATGATTAAGAAGTTTGCAGATGATACTAAAATCGGCAATCTGGTTGAAGAAAGCTGCGGACTGCAGGAAAATATCAGTCTGGTGGGCAGAACAGTAGCAAATGGAATTTAATCCGAAGAAGTGTGTGAGGCAATGCACTTGGAGGGCTGACAAGGAAAGGG
The DNA here is from genome assembly GCF_044704955.1 of Pristiophorus japonicus. Taxonomy (NCBI): domain Eukaryota; kingdom Metazoa; phylum Chordata; class Chondrichthyes; family Pristiophoridae; genus Pristiophorus; species Pristiophorus japonicus. Next base: position 5,738,805 of record NC_091991.1, on the reverse strand, counting down.
GAATACACATAAAATGATAGGACATGGGTGTAGAGGAACAAAGGGACCTTGGAGTGCATGTCCACAGATCCATGAAAGTAGCAGGCCAGGTAGATAAGGTGATTAAGGCGACATATGGAATGGTTGCCTTTATCAGCCGAGGCATAGAATACTAAAACACTGGTTAGGCCACAGCTGGAGTACTGTGTGCTGTTCTGGTCACTGCATTACAGAAAGGTCGTGATTGCACTGGAGAGGATACAGAGGAGATTTGCAAGCATGTTGCCGGGAGTGGAGAATCTTTGCTTTGAGGGTAGATTGGGTAGGCTGGGTTTGTTTTCCTTGAGTGGCTGAGGGGAGAACTCATGTAGTTTTATAAAATTGAGGGGCCTAGATATAGTGGATAGAAAGGGCCTATTTCCCTTAGCAGAGGGGTCAACAACCAGGTGGCATAAATTTGAAGTCATCTTCATCACAGGCAGTCCCTTGGAATCAAGGAAGTAATTGGTAGGTTTTGAAGGGAAATGTCTTCACGCAGTGTGTTGTGGGGGTCGGGAACTCACTGCCTGAAAGCGTGGTAGAGGCAGGAACACATCACATTTTATAAAGTACTTGGATGTGCACTTGAAGTGCTGCAGGGTTACGAACCTAGAGCTGGAAAGTGAGATTAGGTTGGATAGTCTCTTGTTGACCGGCACGGACACGATGGGTTGAAATGACCTCCTTCCGTGCTGTAAACTTCTGATTCTATGACCCAAGTTTTGATTTTTTTTAAGATGGTGGGTAAAAATATCCAGTTTCTTGAGGCAAAATGTGGTTGCTGACATTGTCTTCATATTTCTGTGACTTTCCACACTATACAAAGAGCATGCAGGCTATCTGCAAGTCTAAAAGCTGAGATTTTTGCCTTGTATTGCAGATATCTTATTACTGAACCACAGAATCCAGGGCAGAATGTAGGAAATGAGTATTTTGTGGATGATGTAACATCTGATTTTTAGATGGGGAGGTAGAGGAGATAGAGAACGAGGGTTTGGACAAGATCCACAGTGCTTTATATTTATATCTAATGACCAGGGTACCAAAACTAGTTAGAAACTGGTCATTTGTTCCTGGTAGGGGAACAATCAGAGAACAGTAGATATTGTAAGATTTACAAAAGGGTGGATTGGTTATCCAATCGGGCAGGCACATCACATTTAACGTTATGGAGTGTTGCGCATAGATTAAAAAAAAAAAATACAGGGCATTTGAGCATATAATAAATGGAATAAGTGCGGTGAAGATTTTGGAGAGATATGCCAGCAGTAACAGACTGGTCACTCGCTATGCTGATGAAGCAATTAATAGCGAATAGAATCCCAAGGTATGTGGTTAGAACAGTAGAGCCAGACCACAATATAGTGTTCAGTTGAGGTCCCTGCATTACAAAAACAAAACTACTTGCATTAAAATAACTACAGAAATGAGTAACTGCTGATCCCAAGTGTAAAAGTGGTGAACTATAAAGATTGAAGAAACTTACATTTAATGGTGTAGAAAGACAGCTCAAGGTGGAACTTTAAATAGTAGAGATAAAGTAAACTCCTGCGAAAATAGGGCCAGAAGACCAGATAATGTAAATTCAGGAGAACTACTGATAAATCTAGTTTAGAATATTCTGTAAAGGAAGGTAATGGAGGGAAAAGATTGGGGTGATGCTAGATATAGTTAGATGCTGTGGTGATTCAATGTATTGAGGAGTGAGCTTGGTGAATTGTGCGAGCACATTAACACCACAGCCTGCAGCGGTTCAACAAAGCAGCCCACCATCACTTCAGGCAACTAGGAATGGGCAATAAATGCTGGCTTTGCCAGTGACTCTCATCCTGAGAATGGATGCATTTTTTATTGACTTTTTTGAACGAATGGGCATGACCTGTCCTCTATTGCAAGCAATATACAGTGCCCAAATATTGTACTGTTGCAACAATGTGGGGCAAAGCAGTTGTCTGGGGCATGCATGTTTGAGGCAATCTGCTTGGACACCCAAATCATTTTCTTACGTGCAAAGAGTTTGTTGAGATGCATATTGTCTGCCCCTGACACTTTTGGCCTGCAGAGTATGGTGGTCTGGGATTGGCTCAAGACCGAAACTTCAAGCGCAAGGCACTGGTCTTCGTGTGTACCTGTCCTTTTTGGGCTAGAGGAGTGTTTATGCCAGGATTAGAGGAGGAGACATGAGGTAATCAATAGAAACAGCAAGGCGTGAAGGGAATAAAAACCTCCTTCACCTCCCAACATGCGACATCCTGCTGCTGCTAACTCCAGTGGTAGGGCGGTGCTGTGCCTCACTGGTCCTCTTTAAATTCAGATGAATGATGCTCTTGGGACTGACTGGGAATTGAGAGATTTTGGCCAGGTTTCCATAAGGAAGGAAAAATCCTTATCCACTCATGTTTCTCTTTTTTTTTAAGTTAATTGGACTACTTGACTAAAGGGTGTTATGTAAAGTGGACAATAGCACATTAAATCTGTAAAGCCCTATACAGAAATGGCCCCTTCCGTTTCAAAATGTCTTGATCCTATCTGCTGAACACTGCTCAGACTGGAGAATGTCGAATATTCCTTTGAGGGCCAGTTTGTCAAACCTCAAATAGTCCATTGTGCCTCGATCGGCACTAACCATTCTTGTATATTGAAGTTGCTTCGTCTGTCTTGTCCCATTGAAAACTCCAATGTAAACAATTGCTGTGAACTCGTCCCATGTTAAATGAAACCATATCTACCCTGTTGTGTTTGTAACCTTTTGTGCTGTAAGTCCTGTAGGTGGTGCTATGGCACTTGTTTTGAATCTCCGAAGTCTGCCTACAGTTGATCATTTCCTGTATACTTTCTCTCTGAATGAACTTGTACTCTTGATTTCCAATTTTTTAGCTGCAAGTTATTTTGGAGAAAGTTACGCATATAAATTTTTTTATAAAGAAATGATTTTTGGAGAAATATATTGAATTTATTTTCCCTGCATTGCTGCTAGTGTAAGTGAGGATTTTTAATTAAAATAAAATTCGATCGTCTCTTTTTGCAAAGAAGCATAGTAAAAATCACACTTGCTCTGCAATTTTTCACTGTATGCAGTGCCAAGAGACATCAACTAGTTTTTGAATGATTCTATAAAAGGCCTTGTGGCTGTACCTGCCTCGCATTGCATCTCTGCCATACACGAGCACTAACTTCAGTGTTCTGCGGTGCACAGCCGCGATCGCAAGGTCCCGGGCAGCCCACTCACCAGTGCTGCCGCTGGAAGAGATGGCGTGACCGCACAGCAAATTTAAAAGGCGCATGCAGGGGGGAAAAAGTTAGAGGGAACATTGACTGACTGTTCTCAAAAGTCTGATGGAATAATTCAGCTGGAAACCAAACCTTTCATTATTGCAATTCTGATTAAATGAAACCTGTTCACCTGTGTTCAAATGTCACTATTTCCTCTAATGTTCTCTGCTTTATTATTTCCTTTTTAAAGTGAGCTTTTCTGTATCTTTTTTTCAACAAAAATATCTTAACTTCAGGAAGCATGCTTTGGTCTGCAGCTGATAAACAGGATTTTAAATATTTTTAAAAATAAAGCATAAAGGAATATACAAAATGTCTTCAAAAGCAATTTAAATATTTTCTGCATATAAATGTTCCTTTTTATTAATGTTTAAAATGCCATCTCTTGTAGCAAAGAGCAGACTGAATGTGATCAGAAAGAAGATATGGAGGACGTGGAGGATATTGAGGAGGAGGAAACTTCTGAAGATGTAGATAGCAAAGGTAAACGTGTGCAAAAATGTCTTGAATTCACCAAGCCATTAAGCTATACCAACAGAATGCTGGAAATACACATCACTCAGTATCTGTAAAGATATAGTCAGCATAAATGGGGACTTTAGTAATTTTCCAATATTAGGGTCGGGAGAAAGGGGGTAGAGAATCAACAGATACATCAGTCATGAAGGTTAAATGAACTGGAAGCTGATTAATGGGTGCTGGTCTTAGACAGGAATGAAGGCCAGTGATCTTTTTAAAAAAAAAAAAAATATGCAAATAGTGAGGACAGGACAGTAAATCTGAGGTGTTGGTTTGAGAAAATCAGTTGGAAAAAACACTTAATTGCCAATAGTCATGTCTCAAAGAATAGCGCTGTTTAATTGTGGCAGTGGTAAAATCTATAATCGAATAAGGAATTCCGAAGAAACTTCTTTACCCAGTGTGACAGGAATGTGGAACTTACTTACCACGTGGAATACTTGAGGCAAATAGTTATAGATGCATTTAAGGAGAAGCCAGATAAACACTTGGGGGAGAAAGGAATAGAAGGATATGTTGATGTGGTGGGGTGGACACAGGCCAATGTGTCCCATGAACACTGGCATAGACCAGTTGGGCTGAATGGCCTGTTTCTGAGATGTAAATTTTGTGTACTTCTATGTCAAATAAGGAAAATACAGGGGATTGGGGGTGCAAAGAGCTGTAAATATAACGTAGCATACCAGAAATTTTAAGAATGCAAATGAAACTGCCCTGAAGGATTGGGAAAATAGGTTCATACCACTGGCTTGTACAGTTGCTAGTGTGTGCTGATAAAAGATTCTCCACCCCAGATGTTGATCTGCCTCCCTGTCACAGTCCATCTTCACCTCTCCTTTCTGACTTTTCAACATCTCTGGGGTTTCTGATGTCTACCTGCTGCCACTACTGTCTTGTGCTGCTTCCTGTAAGGATTTTATTTCCCCCCATTCTCTCTTGCTCTAATGGTTCCATTTTCAGAGTTTCTGACGTCTCTCTTTTTTTCTTTGCTTTAACTGAAGTCTCAACTTCTCTGCAGTTGTCAACTTTTGGGGAGGAGACCCCCTCTGCACACAGTGCTGATTGGGATTTAAGCCCATGTTGTAGATCTGCTTATCCTCTGCTTGTGACTGGTGGATGGATCCAATGTAGTTTGCATGCATTTTCTTGATAAAATTATATATTTCCTATCGGGTTTTTGTATAAACCTCACTTCTGTCTCTTTTTTTTCCCCCCCCACCCCGCCACTATTTACACATTCACTTGTCCGAGCCTATGTGCATCAGGTTGCTGACCACATCATCTGAGTTTTCCTATTAAGCAATTTACAGATCCATTAATCCAATCCTACTGTGTAATTGGTATATCATTCTTTTTTTCCCTGCCATCTCTCCTTTTTTTCATCTTCACTGAAATTTCAATCTATCTGAGAGGTGTGGGCTATGCACTCAATGTCACAACCTGTCTTCCCTTTACAAATGCTGATGGGTGTATTTCCAGCATTTGTAGTTATTATAATCCACTTAACATTTTTGATGTTGGGCCTCATTAAAAGCTCTGTCTGTCTTTAGTCATCCATTATTGTCATAAGCTAACGTCTTTTTTGTTCATTTTTCCCCCTCCACCCAATGGGTACAGCTCGACAGCTTACAGTTCAGATGATGCAGAATCCGCGGATTTTGGCAGCGCTGCAGGAGCGACTTGATGGGCTTGTAGGAAACCCATCTGGTTATATAGAAAGGTAAAGAATATTAACTTTGCACCTCATTGCCACAGTTCTGGTGTTCCAGACAGCAGCACATTAATTGTAATACTTGATTAGCTGTGACTGATGCAGTACTTCAGAGTTGGTATTGGAGAGGAAAGAAAGTTTGTGACTTGAGTACTGTGTAGCCACATGGTGCTCTTGAGAATCCAGCTAACTGGCAAAAGCTTATTGATTAATGGGTAGCTGAACCCTGATGCCAGTCAAGCCTGTGATTCAGACCTGCCACCTTAGGATATCAGTGGCCTACTCCCATTTCATTCAGCCCCTCTAGCCCGTTCCACCAATCAATGAGATCACGGCTGATCTGTGACCTAACTCCTTATACCTGCAATTTGGCCCATATCCATTAATATCTTTCGTTAACAAGATATCAAACTCCGATGTTAAAATTAACAATTGAGCTAGTTTCAATTGTTTGCGGAAGGAGAGTTCCAAACTTCTCCCACCCTCTAGAAGTGTTTCCTAATTTTACTCCTGAAAGGTCTGGCTCTCTTTTAGACTGCCCCCCCTAGTCCTAGAATTCCTAACCAGCAGAAATAGTTTCTCTCTATCTACTGTATCTGTTTCCCTTTAATATCTTGAAAAATTCGATCAGATTGCCCCTTAACTTTTATAAATTCTACAGAATACAATCCTAATTTGTGTAATCTCTTAACTTTACCCCTGAAGTCTGGGTATCATTCTGGGAAACTTGTGCTGCGCTCTTTCCAAGGCCAATATATCTAAGATGTGGTGCCCAGAACTGCTCAGTGCTCCAGGTGTGAACTAACCAGGGTTTTGTATAGCATAACTTCTACCCCCTTGTATTCTAGTCTTCTAGATATAAAGACCAGCATTCCATTAGCCTTTTAAATTATTTTCTATATCTGTTCATAACATTTTAATGATCTATGTACCTGGTTCTGCTCGAACCGCTGCACCCTTTGTACGGTTTGTTTTCATACTGGTTCATCTTGATTCAAGCTTTTTAAATGCAAGTGCAGTGGTAGGTTGCTCCAGTTTTTAGTGGGTGTCCGTACAAAGCAAGCTGGCTCCTGTGGAGTGTTACACAAACCGCAACAATTGCTGATCAGAATTTTTAGTCTTTGACTCATCTTTTTAGTACTGGTGTTTTGGAATCCAGTTGAGCATATGGAATACACCTACTGACTGGGGATTAATGCACCTCCATAGTGTAAATTTGCTGATACACTTACACTGAATGGAATTATGCACAGTAGTAAACAAATTTGCTTTTAACATTGCAATCTTAAGTTTCATGTACATGTTGGTGACCAACTTCCTTAGCCGTGAGCAGCTAGTGATGAGATGGGTAGCCCCACTAAGCTGCCTGTAGCTTAGTCTCTAGCAGGTGTTTGGTTTATACCCAGTTCTTCTAAATAGGCAAGGGATGCAAGTAGATGTTTAATCACTTCCTATTTTATTTATTAAAAATTGGCAATTTGGTTACTCTTTTTCAGTTTTTTCAGACTGCCTTTTGTTAAGTAAATTTGATTATCTGCCTAGATAATATCTTCAGGAGAAAATTCATGGGAGTTATAATTAATTTTTGGATCGTCTTCAATGTCCATGGGTGACGGCGCCCATTATATATCCTTAATCATGTCACAATTGTAATTGAGAGAATTGGTCATCGTTCCTATTTGCTATCCAAGAAATTCTCCGTATGGTTACCAAATAGTCGGTTCAACTATTGGGCCCTCAGTGGTTGGGTAGCCCTTCAATACACATGAATGAACAATGGCACTTTGAAGAATGTAATCAAGGCTGCTGGTC